>NC_084619.1:36350730-36705730 GCF_033978795.1 Nerophis ophidion
GGCACGAGAGAAGCAGCGGACGGCCAGACCCCAAGCCAGCGAGAGAGAACCCCCCACACGGGCAGAAAGACGGAACGCCCCGCCCAGGGGTACCCAGAGATTCCCCGCAGCCGGACGGGAAGACCGCCCCCGCCCCACCAGCACCCGGGCCCCCCCGACCCCACCCCCACCCCCGGGGAGCACGGCGCGGCCCACACCAGGCCACCCCACCCGAGCCGGCCGTCACAGGACCACCCAGCGCAGGGCCGCGGGGACCACCCACCCCACCCGCAGGGACCCCAATGATGGAGATGGAACAACCAGCAACCGCCCTGTCGAAGTCCCTCCCTGAGGGAGGGGAGAAAAGGAAAATAAATAAATAAATAAATAAATTAAAAAAACAACTAAATAAATACATTAAATTATATATATATATATATATATATATATACATACACATACATACACATATATATATACATATACACATGCATACACATACACGTACATATACATATATATACACATACATACATACACATCCATACACACACACACATATATATATATATATATATATATATATACATATATACATACATATACATACACATATATACATATATATATATATATATATATACATGTACACATGCATACACATACACGTACATATACATATATATACACATACATACGTACACATCCATACACACATACATACATATACGTATATATACACATACATACACACATACACATACATACATACACATACGCATACATACATATATATACACACACACATACATATATATGCATACATACACATACATACACACACAAATACATATATACACACACATATACACATATATATACATACGTGCACACATACACATATATACATACACATACATACATATATATACCCACATATACACACATATATATACATACATGCACACATACACATATATACATACATACATACATACATATACACACATACCTCCGCATACATATATAACCACAAAAAAATAAATAAATAAGCTCACAGACAGGCTGACACACAACCTCACTACCCCAGCAGGTGGCCGACTCGCAGCAATTCGGAATACTCTGCAGCACCAAGCTACCACAATGGATGAGGGGACTAGACCCAGCCGGCCCCAACCAAGAAGGACACCTGGAAGGGATGGACGGCGGGACCCAGGGGCCCCAGACATGCAGCCCGGATGCAGTAGCCTGAGGCGCCGACCCCGATTGACCAGCATGCCCAGAGCGTATCCCCAGAAATATACATACACAAATATACATATATATACATAAACACATACATACACACACACATTCATATACAACTATATACATCTGCATATATACATACACACAGGCGTGTGTATGTATATATTCATACATACACATACCGGCATACATTTTATATAGCCATATATATATATACATACATATACACATACATATATACACATATACATATATACACATACATATACACATGCATACACACATACACATATATACACATACACACATACATATATATATACATATATACACACATACACTTACACTTACATACATACACACAGATACACACATATACATACACCTATATATGCACAAACATACACACATACATGCACGTGTATACATACAGAAAAACATAAATATTAACATACGTAAATATATACATACATATACACACATACACATACATACATATGTATGCATACCCACACATGCACATACGCACATACAAATACACATCTTTTTGATTAAAATTCAAAAAGATTATTCTGGCAAATCTAGAAAATCTGTAGAATCAAATTTAAATCTTATTTCAAAGTCTTTTGAATTTCTTTTAAAATTTTTGTTCTGGAAAATCTAGAAGAAATAATGATTTGTCTTGTTAGAAATATAGCTTGGTCCAATTTGTTATATATTCTAACAAAGTGCAGATTGGATTTTAACTTATTTTAAACATGTCATCAAAATTCTACTAATGATGTTCCATAAATTATTTTTTTATTTTTTTCAAAAAGATTCGAATTAGCTAGTTTTTCTATTCATTTTTTTCGTTTGAATTTTGAATTTTATGGAGTCGAAATTGAAGATAAACTACCGTATGTTTCAAAATTGTATTTTATTTTTTTGTGTGTTTTCTCCTCTTTTAAACCGTTCAATTGAGTGTTTTTTTCATCCTTTATTCTCTACAAAAAAACCTTCCGTAAAAGGAAAAAAAATGTACGACGGAATGACAGACAGAAATACCCATTTTTTATATATATATATATATATTTATTTATTAAAGTTAAATTGAGCAAATTGGCTATTTTTGGTAATTTATTTAAGTGTGTATTAAACTGGTAGCCCTTTGCATTAATCAGTACCCAAGAAGTAGCTCTTGGTTTCAAAAAAGTTGGTGATCCCTGATCTAGTGAGTCATTATAAAATCACTAATGATACAGCCGGTACGTCGTATGTGTTGTTTCAAATATTGTTGCGTTCAGATCACACCGTAGCGAGGATTGTGTTCCCGAGGATGCAGTTTACAGGTAAGAAACTTTTAATCCATAAAAAAAGCCAAAAATACAAAAGCGACGTAGAAAATCAGCATGAAAATCAGGACTTAACAAGGATAGTAGTTTACTGGACCACGATTGTAACTTCTTGTAATAACAAGTGCATGGTGACATGGGTTTAAAAAAGGACATGATTATGACACTCGCAGGTGGAACCTCTTATGAAACGAAACCAGGTGTGAAAAAACCCCATTGCTCTGAGCAACCGGAAACGTAACTAACATCGAATTAGGAGCACTGGCAACATTAACTATAAACCATAAACAGACATCGTCTGTAGTGCCACATTATGACAGTGTGTGTGTGTGTGTGTGTGTGTGTGTGTGTGTGTGTGTGTGTGTGTGTGTGTGTGTGTGTGGCAGCTTTAATCTCCGTGAAGATCATTCGCTTTTTAATTTTTTTTCGAGGCACATTTCTTTATTCGACGGTTGCATTCTGTTGCGTTTGGGGGTCACGCTGTAGCGAGGATTGCGATTCAGATGCTGACGTAGACGCTGGCTTATCTCTCGCCGTAGCTAACTCATGGCTAATACCGTAGCACGCCGATGTGTTAGTATGCTAGAAATGAAGTTCCTCAGTGTTTGCTCTTACAATAAAAATGCCGCTGTGACCATGAATTGATTAACTTGGACACCGACTTAAACAATTTGAAAAACTTATTCAGGTTTTACCATTTAGTGGTCATTTGTCCTTTGTCACCGATTCTGTTCATAACTTTTATGGACAGAATTTCTAGGCGCAGTCAAGGCGTTGAGGGGTTCCGGTTTGGTGGCTGCGGGATTAGGTCTCTGCTTTTTGCGGATGATGTAGTCCTGATGGCTTCATCTGGCCGGGATCTTCAGCTCTTACTGGATCGGTTCGCAGCCGAGTGTGAAGCGACCGGGATGAGAATAAGCAACTCCAAGTCCGAGTCCATGGTTCTCGCCCGGAAAAGGGTGGAGTGCCATCTTCGGGTTGGGGAGGAGACCCTGCCCCAAGTGGAGGAGTTCAAGTACCTAGGAGTCTTGTTCACGAGTGAGGGAAGAGTGGATCGTGAGATCGACAGGCGGATCAGTGGGGCGTCTTCAGTAATGCGGACGTTGTATCGATCCGTTGTGGTGAAGAAGGAGCTGAGCCGGAAGGCAAAGCTCTCAATTTACCGGTCAATCTACGTTACCATCCTCACCTATGGTCATGAGCTTTTGGGTCATGACCGAAAGGATAAGATCATGGGTACAAGCGGCCGAAGTGAGTTTCCTCCGCCGGGTGGCGGGGCTCTCCCTTAGAGATAGGGTGAGAAGCTCTGTCATCCGGGAGGAACTCAAAGTAAAGCCGCTGCTCCTCCACATCGAGAGGAGCCAGATGAGGTGGCTCGGGCATCTGGTCAGGATGCCACCCGAACGCCTCCCTAGGGAGGTGTTTAGGGCACGTCCAACCTGTAGGAGGCCACGGGGAAGACCCAGGACACGTTGGGAAGACTATGTCTCCCGGCTGGCCTGGGAACGCCTCGGGATCCCCCGGGAAGAGCTAGACGAAGTGGCTGGGGAGAGGGAAGTCTGGGCTTCCCTGCTTAGGCTGCTGCCCCCGCGACCCAACCTCGGATAAGCGGAAGATGATGGATGGATTGTACGAAATATGTACTGTACTGGACAATGTACTAACAAGTTTCAATCAATCAAAAAAATGCTACCGCTTGGTTATTGTGCGTGTTACGGAACGTAAATTAATTATTGTTGGTGGTTTTTTAATGCAATTTTAAAGTTATTTAGAGGTAGAATTGATTGCTCCAATGAGCTGCATTGCTAGCCACCGAGAATGAGACTATTTTTACAAGATAGAATGCAGAAAACCCACAAAAAAAACTTTGCTTGTCAATAAGCAAAAAAAAAATTAAACAAATGCAGTTACCATTTAAGTCCTCTAGCAGCTAGAGAATTATAAAATTATGTTGCTGAAAAGACGGTCAAAAATGTTGACACACACAGAGGACGGGGTATTTTTGTCTGTCTGTGCAGGGCGAGCACTGATTCTGCAGTCGTGTGTGGAACTATCATTTTGCACGTCCTTCTACAACGTGCCAAATAAAACGTAAAATAGTACTGGCAAAACGGCGATGAGTGTTGATAAATTACATTGTGTGTGCTAAATAATTGACTTTGCAGTATTGTGGACGTTTTAATGATCAGCATATATATATATATATATATATATATTTCACACGTTAATCTGCTCACTTAACAGATGCAATCCATTTTGCACACGTTTAGTAGATCAGCTTTGCGTATGCTATCAGGTTTGCATGTACATCAGGCCCTAAATGTGTTTTGGGTGAAATATTCCCATACTTTTAATTTTTTCACTCGCAGTTTTGTTACAATGGAGGGCAGTTTTTTAAAGGAAAATTCCTTTTTGAAAGGATTACTGGTAGATTGCTACTGCTGAGTAGCAACTTGTACAGAAACACTTACTGTGTTTACTGTAAATTATATTGTTTTTATTTATTTCTCACGAAAACGGCTGTAATGGAGTTTAATGGCAAAGTTATCATCTCTACATGAAACATCCGCCTCAAACTGGAAGTGAAACAATTTTTTTTACTGTAAAGGTTGTTTTCATATAAACATAGCTACGCTGAATTTAAATCATAGCCTGTATTCTACCTCCTTTATCCTGGAGTCGGGTCTGGCGGGGCCTGGTTAACAACCACATCCTCCAAAATGTGCCTGCTTGTCCAGATTGATGTCACAAATAATGAAGGGAATTCTTAAGAGGTTGTTTGATTTATGCATGTGCATGGCTCTCTGGAAAAGAAGTGTGGGATCTTGATGGCAGGCAAGTATCCTTCCTCTGAGTCAAAGCCAAACGACATTCTTGGCTGCGCTGACCTTAACTCATCAGAGACAGAGAGAGGGGGGAGGGGGACTTACACGATGAAAGACTTACTATTCATATGTTAATAGCAAATGTGTGTTTGTGTTGGAATCCCAAGTGTGTGTTTCACTGTTTTACTTTGCAATTGAATATGAATACAGTCTATATGTGGAAATATATTCACACGCACAAAATCCCCCACACTTACATGAACTTATTCATCATAGTTTTTCTGCTTGGCTGCGATGCTGTTGTGGCAGGTACATAATGACATAATAGTCAAATTTGCATAATTGAGCTGAAGCATTTGCAAAATGTGAGTAATAAACGTGAGAAGCAAAATAAACAAGGTTAGAACGCCAAACATGTCGGTCAAACATTTGGTCGTTAGTTTTAAAGGGGAACACTATCACCGGACCTATGTAAGCGTCAATATATACCTTGATGGTGCAGAAAAAAGACCATATATTTTTTAACCGATTTCCGAACTCTAAATGGGTGAATTTTGGCGAATTAAATGCCTTTCTGTTTATCGCTCTGTGCCGATGACGTCAGAATATTTCGTCGCCGAGGTAATACAGCCGCCATTTTCATTTTCAACACATTGTAAACATTTGGTCTCAGCTCTGTTATTTTCCGTTTTTTCGACTATTTTTTGGAACCTTGGAGACATTATGCCTCGTCGGTGTGTTGTCGGAGGGTGTAACAACACTAACAGGGAGGGATTCAAGTTGCACCACTGGCCCGAAGATGCGAAAGTGTCTGCCGCCAGACCCCCATTGAATGTACCAGAGTGTCTCCACATTTTACCGGCGATGACAGACATGGCACAGGGATGTATGGATAACCTGCAGATGCATTTGCAAAGATAAAGTCAACGAAATCACAAAGGTGAGTTTTGTTGATGTTGACTGCCAGCTAATCGATGCTAACATGTTACGCTAATCGATGCTAACAGGCTATTTATCGGCGGTGCTAAAGCAGACATGGCACAGAGATGTATGGATAATCTGCAGATGCATTTGCAACTATATTACGTTTCCTTCCACCCACATTTAATGATAAAAAAACACTTACCAATCGAAGGATTTAAGTTGCTCCAGTGTCACGAGATGCAAAAGTCCTGATCGTTTGGTCCGCACATTTTACCGGCGATGCTAACGCAGCTATTCGGCCATGCTATGGCTATGAATAGCCTCCCCACTCCGTCCGCCGGCACAACACGACCTAGTACGCATGCGTGAAAAAAAAATGCATGCGTCATAGTCAGATCTGACCTGGAAGTGTATCCTTACCCTGTGTTTAAATGTAGACTATTGCCACATTTCTTTTAACAGTAAATCTTGCTTACCTCACCATCAGCAGCTGTTGGACTATTGTAGTGAATCACACCTGAGCCATCATACATGAATAATGTCTTCAACAGGCATGTGGAAGTAAACAATGTGATAAAGAACATTTTACAACAATTAAACTAGGAATCTCGATATCTGGTCAGGGCACTGTGCTAGAAGGCTGAAATTGGCGGTTGTACTTGACAGCCACAACCACTTCATGGCTTCACAATATTTATGGAGTACAAAATACATCGCAGACAATAACTGATAGTCTGCTTTGCAAGTCCTAATGCATTTGCTGTTTTTCGTAGTACTCCCTCGTCCACGGGAGCCCGCAATCTCGTTGTCTCCCCTTCGACAAATGGACTGATTTATTGATTGAAACTTGTATTAGTAGATTGCACAGTACAGTACATATTCCGTACAATTGTCCACTAAATGGTAACACCCCAATACGTTTTTCAACTTGTTTAAGTCGGGGTCCACGTTAATCAATTCATGGTAGTTGTCCGCTAAGTAGAATCACAGCTGACTTGGACATTCGAAAGTTCTCTTGACGTTCCTGTGGCACAACACACTCGTTGACAAACATATCCCACCAGGCAGCCGTTCTTCCAGGCCTTATCCAAAACCGTCGCTCAACGTTGCTATGTTGCATTCAGAGATGTGTTGTATCCGAAATAATGTAGCTGTTCATAAACGATCAATGAGTTTATACAAAGCCAAGTGCCAGAGATTCAAGAAATACACGGCGCACTTACTGTATAAAAAATGATCTGAGGAGGGAAACCTTAAATGAAGGTTTAGTGCGGCTGACACAGGGCTTAGGTTAAATAATTATTTTTTTTAGGAGTTATCCGGCTTAATGTAGCCAGGGCCTCAGAGACTCCAAATGTCTCCACAAGAGATTTTTGTTTAGAGGGCTTTAAAGGGGAACATTATCACAATTTCAAAAGGGTTAAAAATAATAAAAATCAGTTCCCAGTGGCTTGTTGTATTTTTTGAATTTTTTTTCAAAATTTACCGGTCCCGGAATATCCCTAAATAAAGCTTTAAAGTGCCTTATTTTCGCTATCTTCGAAACCACTATCCATTTCCCTGTGACGTCATACAGGGCTGTCAATACAAACAACATGGTGATTACCACAGCAAGATATAGCGACATTAGCTCGGATTCAGACTTGGATTTCAGCGGTTTAAGCGATTCAACAGATTACGCATGTATTGAAACAGATGGTCGGAGTATGGAAGCAGATAGCGAAAACGAAATTGAAGAAGAAATTGACGCTATTTGGCCATAGCGTGGGTGTGCCTAATGAAGTGTCCCATAGCATGGCTGCCTTATTAGCATCTCCGGTAAAATGTGCAGACCAAACGATCAGGACTTTCGCGTCATGTGACACTGGAGCAACTTAAATCCGTCGATTGGTAAGTGTTTGTTTCGCATTAAATGTGGGTGTCTAGTTTCAAATGTACATACAGCTAGCATAAATAGCATGTTAGCATCGATTAGCATAGCATGTTAGCATCGATTAGCTGGCAGTCATGCCGTGACCAAATATGTGTGATTAGCACATAAGTCAACAACATCAACAAAACTCACCTTTGTGATTTTGTTGACTTAATCGTTGCAAATGCATCTGCAGGTTATCCATACATCTCTGTGCCATGTCTGTCTTAGCATCGCCGGTCAAATGTGAAGACACTTTGGTAGATTCAATGGGGGTCTGGCGGAAGATTTCTTGCCAGTGGTGCAACTTGAATCCCTCCCTGTTAGTGTTGTTACACCCTCCGACAACACACCGAAGAGTCATGATGTCTCCAAGGTTCCAAAAAATAATCGAAAAAACGGAAAATAACAGAGCTGAGACCCGGTGTTTGTAATGTGAAAATGAATATGGCGGGTGTATTACCTCGGTGACGTCACGTTCTGACGTCATCGCTAAAAGACCGATAAACAGAAAGGCGTTTAATTTGCCAAAATTTACCCATTTAGAGTTCGGAAATCGGTTAAAAAAATACATGGTCTTTTTTCTGCAACATCAAGGTATATATTGACGCTTGCATAGGTTATGTGATAATGTTCCCCTTTAATTGTTCGCCAAAAAATAGGGGATGTGAATCTTACAATTTAGGATTTGATTATTTTAAATTCTTGGGCTGACGATTTGAATCAAAGTTGATTCTTGATTTAACACAATTCTCGCAATGTATTATTTGGTATAAAACGTTGATTCTCCAAAAAAATATATATATATATTTTCCGGACCATAGGGAACACCTTATCATAAGGCACACTGCTGATGAATGGTCTATTTAAAAAAAAAAAAATTCATGCATAAGGCGCACTGGATTATAGAGCGCATGAAAAGAGTCATGTTATTTTTTTTTTTTTCTGATTTGAAAACTCTTCCTTGTAGTCTAGTCTGCATACCATACAATGGTGGTTCTTTGGTCAAAATGTTGCATAGATGTTGTTTTACGGATCATCTTCAAGCCGCTTTCTGACAGTCGCTTTCGAATGTACTGTTTTGTGGGCGGTCTTATTTACCCGGCTAACCTTCGACAGCGTCTTCTCCCCGTCATCTTTGTTGTAGTGGTGTAGCGTGCAAGGACGGGAGTGGAAGAAGTGTCAAAAGATGGAGCTAACTGTTTTAATGACAGTCAGACTTGACTTAAATCAATATCGGAGCAGCATCTCCTCATCCAGAGACAACAACACAGGGAATGTGTCCCGTGGAAAACCGTCTGACCGGAACTCTAATAACTAAAGTTCCTTGGATGAATAATGTAAACTCACTACGCCGGTATGTTTTAGCCTTTTCATGGTGAGTTTACTGACTGATATAAGTATGAACTTTACACTACTTTATATTAGAAATGGCAACAGCGGACGAATGTCCCATAACAAAAAAAAAAAAGAAGCCCATTAACTACGGGCTACAAAGGCGGATGCGCACAATTTTTCAGTATTTATGCAGATCCCAAATACAGAACAGCAGGTACTAGAAGGTAAGAAAAGTTGCGTTTGCATAGTATTGCGAAAAAAAATGCCAGAAAATATGTACAAACTCTGTTTCCACATGAGTTGGGAAAGCGTGTTAGATGTAAATATAAACGGAATACAATGATTTGCAAATCAATTTCAACCCATATTCAGTTGAATATGCTACAAAGACCACATATTTGATGTTCAAATTGATAAACATTTTATTTTTTGTATATAATCATTAACTTTAGAATTTGATGCCAGCAACACGTGACAAAGAAGTTGGGTAAGGTGGCAATAAATACTGATAAAGTTAAGGAATGCTTATCAAACACTTATTTGGAACATTTCACAGGTGTGCAGGCTAATTCAATCAATCAATCAATCAATGTTTACTTATATAGCCCTGAATCACTAGTGTCTCAAAGGGCTGCACAAACCACAACACAAACCACTACGACATCCTCGGTAGGCCCACATAAGGGCAAGGAAAACTCACACCCAGTGGGACGTCGGTGACAATGATGACTATGAGAACCTTGGAAAGGACAAAAGCAATGGATGTCGAGCGGGTCTAACATGATACTGTGAAAGTTCAATCCATAATGGATCCAACACAGTCGCGAGAGTCCAGTCCAAAGCGGATCCAACACAGCAGGGAGAGTCCCGTTCACAGCGGAGCCAGCAGAAAACATCCGAAGCGGAGGCGGATCAGCAGCGCAGATTGATAACAGTCGGTGCCATGGTTGGGTATAAGAGCAGCTTCCATGAAATTCTAAGTCATTCACAAACAAGGATGGGGTGAGGGTCACCACTTTGTAAGCAAATTGTCGAACAGTTTTAGAACATTTCTCAACTAGCTATTGCAAGGAATTTAGGGATTTTACCATCTACGGTCTGTAAAATCATCAAAAGGTTCAGAGAATCTGGAGAAATCACTGCACGTAAGCGATGATATTACGTACCTTTGATCCCTCAGGCGGTACTGCATCAAAAACACAGACATCAGTGTGTAAAGGATATCACCACATGGGCTCAGGAACACTTCATAAAACCACTGTCAGTAACTACAGTTGGTCGCTACATCTGGTAAATGGTAAATGGGTTGTACTTGTATAGCGCTTTTCTACCCCTTTTTAAGGAGGCCAAAGCGCTTTGACAGTATTTCCACATTCGCCCATTCACACACACATTCACACACTGACGGCGGGAGCTGCCATGCAAGGCGCTCACCAGGACCCATCAGGAGCAAGGGTGAAGTGTCTTGCCCAAGGACACAACGGACCTGACTAGGATGGTAGAAGGTGGGATTGAACCAGTAACCCTCAAATGCTGGCATAGCCACTCTACCAACTTCGCCACTCCATCCCCATCTGTTAGTACAAGTTAAAACTCTGCTATGCAAAGCAAAACCCAATCATCAACAACACCAAGGAACGCTGCTGGCTTCGCTGGGCCTGAGCTCATCCAAGATGGACTGATGCAAAGTGGAAAGGTGGTCTGTGGTCTGACCAGTCCACATTTCAAATTACATTTGGAAACTGTGGACGTGGTGTCCTGAACAAAGAGGAAAATAATAATTCGGATTGTTATAGGCGGAAAGTTTAAAAGCCAACATCTGTGATGGTATGGGGGTGCATTAGTGCCCAAGACATGGTGGGTAACTTACACATTTGTGAAGGCACCATTTATGCTGAAAGGTCCATACGGGTTTTGGAACAACATATGTTGTCATCCAAGCAATGTTATCATGGACGCCCCTGCTTATTTCAGCAAGATAAGTGTTACAACAGCGTGGCATCGTAGTAAAAGAGTGCGGGTACCTTCCTGGCCCGCCTGCAGTCCAGACCTGTCTCCCATCAAAAATGTGTGGCGCATTATGAAGCGTAAAATACGACAGCGGGCAACCCGGACTGTTGAACAACTGAAGCTCTACATAAAACAAGAATGGGAAAGAATTCAACTTTCAAAGCTTCAACAATTAGTTTCCTCAGTTCCCAAACGTTTATTGAGTGTTGTTAAAAGAAAAGGTGATGTAACACAGTGGTGAACATGCCCTTTCCCAACTACTTTGGCACGTGTTGCAGCCATGAAATTCTAAGTTAATTATTATTTGTAAAGAAAAAAAAAGTTTATGAGTTTGAACATCAAATATGTTGTCTATGTAGTGCATTCAATTGAATATGGGTTGAAAAGGATTTGCAGGATGTGTTGTAACGGGCTTCACGGTGGAAGAGGGGTTAATGCTTCTGCCTCACAATACGACGGTCCTGCAGTCCTGGGTTCAATCCCAGGCTCGGGATCTTTCTGTGTGGAGTTTGCATGTTCTCCCTATGCATACGTGGGTTCCCTCCGCGTACTCCGGTTTCCTCCCACTTCCAAAGACATGCACCTGGGGATGAGTTGATTGGCAACACTAAATTGGCCCTAGTGTGTGAATGTGAGTGTGAATGTTGTCTGTCTATCTGTGTTGGCCCTGTGATGAGATGGTGACTTGTCCAGGGTGTACATCGCCTTCCGCCCGATTGTAGCTGAGATTCCCGCGACCCCAAAAGGGAATAAGCGGTAGAAATGGATGGATGGATGTATTCCGTTTATATTTACATCGAACACAATTTCCCAACTCATATGGAAAAGGGGTTTGTATTACCTTGTACTCCCACTATGATAATATTCGAATGTTGAAGCACATCTTGACTGCTGCCATTTACTGGTCACACTTGTCATTACACTATGTACTAAATAAAATGGCTTCGAGGTGGGTAAGCTCAACCAAACTTATTCCTTACATTAGTCGCACCGGGTTATAAAGCGCACTGTATGTATATATATATATATATATATATATATATATATATATATATATATATATATATATATATATATATATACATATATATATATATATACACACAGACACACACACGTCATTTATATATATATGTATATATATACATATATACATATATATTTTTTTTAATTATAATTCGATTTAGAATCAAAATAAGTAAGAATTACGATTCTGATGTGAACCTATTTTTTTGAGCACTCCTACTATACTAAATATAGCAACAAATTCACTAATTAAATCTGAGAGGTGACGGTCTAAATTCATCAGTGGCGGCCAATAGATCAATTCAGATTAATCACACTTCTGAATTTAGATCAACCATGATTATTGCTCACTTGTATAATTCAAATTAACTTAAAAAAAGACCTCAACATTTTTGACACATTGCCAGAAGGTCATCCAGGACTGCAGGTCATGTATTTGCTCAGGACCTGGTAACAGTTTTATCTAAACTCCAGTCAGGGTTTATTTTGGAGTGAACTTTGTTAGTCTGCTCACTCATCTTTCACTAAAGTATGCATTGACCTGATCAATGACCACCTTTCAGGTACTGTAAAAGAGCATGTACAGCCAAAATAATTTGTATGATAAATCTGTATAAAAATTATTAACTAATTAATTTCTGTGAACAATCCGTTAACTTGTTACTTTTGAAAGCCCTCGTAAAAGGGAAGAACTAATCACACAAACATAAAAAGTTTAAGGCAGTGTTTTTCAACCTTTTCTGAGCCAAGGCACATTGTTTTCATTGAAAAAATATCGAAGCACACCACCAGCAGAAAACATAAAAAAATGAAACAGTCGATACTGACAGTAAAACGTTGTTCTCGCAATTGTTGGATATGAATTCAAATCATAACCAACCATGCATCACTATAGCTCTTGTCTCAAAGTAGGTGTATTGTCACGCCGTGACTTATTGGGAGTTTTCCCGTTTGTAGTGTTTTAATTGTTGTCTTGCACTCCTATTTTGTTGTTGATTGCCACGTACGGATGTACTTTGTGGACGCCCTCTGCTGCTACACACGCTGTAAGTTTTTGCTGTCGTCCAGCATTCTATTTTTGTTTACTTTGCAGCCAGTTCAGTTTTTGCCTCGTTTTCCATAACCATGCCTAAGCTTCAATGCCTTTTCCTAGCGGCACTCACCTTTTGTTTATTTTTGATTTAAGCTTTAGATACCTTTTTATCTGCATGCTGCCTCCTGCAGTCGTCTGCATATTGGGATCACGACAAATCATGTTACAGACATCTATAAAGCAATTAGCTACCTGCTGCCACTTACTGATATGGAAGAGTATTACACGGTTACTCTGCCGATTTGTAGACGGCACATTTGCAAAAAATATTTGTAAATATTTCTAACCCGATTAGGTGAAATTACATAATCTCCAACGGCACACCAGACTATATCTCACGGTACACTAGTGTGCCGCAGCACAGTGGTTTAAAAACACGGGGTTAAAGGGAATAACGCTGATACAGTCTATACATTTTACTCTATGCGCACAAGCAAAACTATTGGTAACCTCTTCCCTACATAAACTGTACATTTGTATCTACAAATATTTTTGTACAAGCCATTTTGCTTTAATGTGTGTGTGTTTGCTCATTAGTTTTGGGTGTTGTGTGGATCTGTCGACGCCCGACCTATCGTTCCCCGTGGGCACGTGAAGGGCCGCATGGTAACTGTGGGCAGAGAGTTGCTGACATGGCTGCCCAGTTCAAAGAGATGTCGCAGGAGATGTAGGCGCAGAGAGAACAGACTGGCCATTATATTCACCCTTGCTGAGCCTGGGAATTTGACTCCCCGCCCTCCCATTGCTGCCTGGGGTTGCAGACGGTAAGCAAGTGTACTTACAGGTGCTGCGGCTCCACGATAGCGCACAATTATATCTGGAGAAAAAAGGACGGGTACAAATATTCCACGTATTTCAATAAGAACAGAGCATGGATATGACAAAGGATGTTGTGTTGCATGTAGAAATTATGTGATTCTAAATATATTTTATAGACAATATATTGACCCAAACCCACAAACAGCAAAGATTGAGCTTTGTACCAGACTAATGCTACAGCTACATACAGTTTGAACCAGAAACCTGAGGGGTTCCTGGTTCAAATCCAGCTTCCGCCATCTAAGTCATTGCTGTTGTGTCCGTGGGCAAGAGACTTCACCTTGAATGCTGAGTCCCTCTGGCTGACATTGAATTTATTTTAGTCCCCCCGGGTCACAAGCGGCGAGCATGTGTGTCCATATACAGTGTGGAGCTGCTCCCTTAAAGGCCTACTGAAATTAGATTTTCTTATTTAAACAGGGATAGCAGGTCCATTCTATGTGTCATACTTGATCATTTCGCTATATTGCCATATTTTTGCTGAAAGGATTTAGTAGAGAACATCCACGATAAAGTTTGCAACTTTCGGTGCTAAGAGAGAAGCCCTCCCTCTACCGGAAGTCGTAGACGATGATGTCACATGTTTGATGGCTCCTCATATCCTCACATTGTTTTTAATGGGAGCCTCCAACAAAAAGAGCTATTCGGACCGAGAAAACGACAATTTCCCCATTTATTTGAGCGAGGATGAAAGATTCATGTTTGAGGATATTGATAGCGACGGACGAGAAAAAAACAAAACAAAACGCGATTGCATTTGGACGGATTCAGATGTTTTTAGACACATTTACTAGGATTATTCTTGGAAATCCCTTATCTTTCTATTGTGTTGCTAGTCTTTTAGTGAGTTAAATAGTACCTGATAGTCGGAGGGGTGTGTCCACGGGTGTCTTGAGGCCAGTGTCTGATGGAAGTCGACGGCAGCTGTATGGACGGCACAAGCTCAGCTGATCTCCGGTAAGTGGCGACTTTTTACTACAATTTTCTCACCGAAAACAGCTGGTTGACATTTGGTCGGGATCCATGTTCGCTTGACCGCTCTGATCCATATGAAAGTTTCACCTCCGGGAATTTTAAACAAGGAATCATTGTGTGTTTGTGTGGCTAAAGACTAAAGCTTCCCAACTCCATCTTTCTACTTTGACTTCTCCATTATTAATTGAACACAGATGTCCAAAATACTGTGTAATTATGCCGTTAAAGCAGACGACTTTTAGCTGTGTGTGTGCGCAGCGTTAATATTTCCTAACAGTCCGTGACGCCACGTGTACACGTCATCATTCCGCGACGTTTTCAACAAGAAACTCCCGGGAAATTTAAAAACTGCAATTTAGTAAACTAAAAAGGCCGTATTGTCATGTGTTGCAATGTTAATATTTCATCATTGATATATAAACTATCAGACTGTGTGGTCGGTAGTAGTGGGTTTCAGTAGGCCTTTAAGAGAGCCTTAGAGTCTTTGTTGTCAGGGTATCACTGAACGCACCACACTGCTATAGTATGTCCAGCCCAAGAAGTCAAGGGTAATATGGCCGTCCTCAGGAGTTTTGTTGAGTGCAAATCTGTCTTGCGCTTGCGTGTGATTGTATCAGATGATTTAAACAAAGTCTTCATTGTTCGTGTGATCTAGGACACTGTTTTTCAACCACTGTGCCGCGGCACGCTAGTGTGCCGTGAGATACAATCTAGTGTGCCATGGAACATTTGTGTAGTTTCACCTATTTGGGTTGAAAATATTTTTTGCAAACCATTAATTATAGTCTGCAAATGATATGTTGTTGAGTGTCGGTGCTGTCTAAAGGTCGGCAGAGTAAACATGTTATTCACCTCAATATCAGTAGGTGGAAGTTGGTAGCTAATTGCTTTGTAGATGTTGGTTTGTTGTGATCACAATATGCAGACGGCAGTGGGAGGCAGTGTGCAGGTAAAAACATATTTAATGCCTAAACCAAAAATAAACAACATGTGAGTGCCCCTAAGAAAAGACATTGGAGCTTAGGGAACGCTATGTGGAACAAAACTAAAACTGAACTAGCTAGAAAGTAAAGAAAAACAGAATGCTGGATGACAGCAAAGACTTACAGCGTGTGGAGCGGAGACGGCATGACATGACAATCAACAATGTCCCCAAAAAGAAGGATAAAAACAACTGAAACAGTCTTGATTGCTAAAAAAATAAGCAGGTGTGGGAATAGCCGTCAATTAAGACATGAAAATGTCCCAGGAAAATACCAACAAAACAGGGAAAACCACCAAAATAAGAGCGCAAGAGAAGAACTAAAACACTATGAACGGGAGCACAACCAAAAAACTCAGAATAAGTTACGTCATGTTGTGACAGGTCATGACAGTACACCTACTTTGAGACAAGAGCTATGGTAATGCATGCTTGGTTATGGTTTAAATTCATATGCAACAATTGCGACAACAACTTTTTATTGTCTGCTGAGTTTCATTTCTTAATGATTTCTGCTGGTTGTCTGCTTTCAGATTTTTTCCATGAAAAAAGGCTCAAAAAAGGTTGAAAAACACTGATCTAGGACATAACAAGAGTGCCAGCTCTTTGAAACATGAAGCGAGAAGTACTATTGAATTCAAGAAAAAACGTGTGTATTTGTAGCGATACCCTCCTCTCTCCCGACTGTTTAGGGTCTTCATCCATCCATCCATTTTCTACCGCTTATTACCTTTGGGGTTGCTGTAAAACTGATGTTCAATTTTCACTCACACATATAACTTATTGTGCATTGTTTTTTATGTGAAAAAATATAATTGTTCTCTATAAAAAAACATTTATGTTAAAATTTTCTGAAAAAGGATTTATACGAAAAAATGGCTTCAGTTTCATAAGATTCGGTTTTCAACGGAGACCAAAAAAGTTTTAAGCAGTGAAATGGCAAATTAGTGAAATGAGTGTTATTTTATCCATCAGATGAATATTATACATTACTTCATTTCTGAGCAAGGTAATGACCTAAGTAGTGGTCATTTAGGTTCACTTCGCATTTCATTTCTATAGGAGCCATGCCGCTGGACTGCACAGTGTTGCAGATTGATTGAATGTTTTTATGAAAGGAATGGTAAGTTCCAGTGCCAGTCAAGAATACAGAACAATAACGCTCTAACGGTTGAAGATTCAAAGAGGGAAGCTACACGTGCATGAGTTAAAACAATGGTCATCAAGTTAATAGTAGTGCAATAATACATCATTGTTGTGTGACTTGATGATAGTTGATTTCAATCTGTAAAATCCCACATTTTGGCCCTTACTGCTACTAGTATTATTTTGAATTACCACAATTGTACTCTTGTACAGTACATCCAAGCTGATCACTGTTGATTGTTGATTACGTTTATAGTGACATTTGACCTCGGTTATGCCTCTTGCCATAACAGATGCCATTACTTTTGAAAATGATCTTATTTAAGAGTTTACTGACAACTTCCAGAAGGCGTATTATGGTAACACTTGCTATCATAATAATGTGAGAGAGCAACAAATTGGCTCAAAATGGATTGTACAAAACATTACAATTCCAGGGACCGCACCGAGACAAACTGTACTCTATTCCAAAGGCTCGCAACCTCGAAAAAATACGTTCAGTTTGTGGAATTTATTAATAAGAGCATTTGCAATGGACAGGAGTTTTGAGTAAGCTGCCACCATTGTCAAAGCCAAACTTGTATATATTTAATCAACAGTCAGTTTTTATACCGCAAAGCCTGTTAAAGGCCTACTGAAACCCACTACTACCGACCACACAGTCTGATAGTTTATATATCAATGATGAAATATTAACATTGCAACACATGCCAATACGGCCTTTTTAGTTTACTAAATTGCAATTTTAAATTTCCCGGGAGTTTCGTCTTGAAAACGTCGTGTAATGATGACGTGTATGCAAGACGTCACAGGTTTTTAGGAAGTATGAGCGCTGCACACACACACAGCTAAATGTCGTCTGCTTTAACCGCATAATTACACAGTATTTTGGACATCTGTGTTTCTGAATCTTTTGCAATTTGTTTGGACAAGTCAAAGTAGAAAGATGGAGTTGGGAAGCTTTAGCCTTTAGCCACACAAACACACAGTGATTCCATGTTTAAAATTCCTGGAGGTGAAGCTTTACTATGGATCAGAACGCTGTCAAGCGAACATGAATCACGACGAAATGTCAACCAGCAGGTTTCGGTGAGAAAATTGATGTTAAAAAGTCGCTTCTTACCGGAGAAAAGCTGAGCTTGTGCCGTCCATAGCTGCCCTGAGACACTGGCGTCAAGACACCCGTAGAGACACCCCTCCGACTATCAGGTACTGTTAAACTCACTAAAACACTAGCAACACAATAAAAGATAAGGGATTTCCCAGAATTATCCTATTAAATGTGTCTAAAAACATCGGAATCAGTCCCAATGCAATCGGGTTTTTTTTTATTTTTGACTTCTTTTTTTTTTTTTCTAGTCCGTCGCTTTTAATATCCTCAAACACAAATCTTTCATCCTCGCTCATATTAATGGGGAAATTGTCGTTTTCTCGGTCTGAATAGCACTTTTTGTTGGAGGCTCCCATTAAAAACAATGTGAATATGTGAGGAGCCATCACACGGGTGACGTCATCGTCTGTGACTTCCGGTAGAGGCAGGGCTTTTCTCTTAGCACCGAAAGTTGCGAACTTTATCGTGGATGTTCTCTACTAAATCATTTCAGCAAAAATATGGATATATCGCGAAATGATCAAGTACGACACATAGAATGGACCTGCTATCCCTGTTTAAATAAGAAAATCTAATTTCAGTAGGCCTTTAAGGCCTGTTGTCCTCCGTTCAAATTGTGCGTTATCAACGGCTTTCATCTCTTAGGCGTTTTAGATGGAGTGAGGGGGCCCAGCCTTGTTTCATAATCAGGTTTTCCTGACAAAACAAGCCCAGTTTTATTTTCAAATACTCCAGTCACTGTGGTAGTGCTCCGAAAATAATATTAATTGATTTTGTGTTTACCCAAGACTAAAAGTAAACAAGGTACGGTGTTTTGGGAAGAAGCATGTTGTTTGTCGACCGCAGCTAGCTTGGCTAACGCTAGCAACCTGCTAAATCATACCTGTGAAACTGAATAAAACATGCTTTGATTCAAAATTACCAGTGAACATGTATATGTACCAGGTGATGTAAAGTATTTTAGCGTCTCTTAATTAGTTCCAAAACCTGACATCTTTGGCTTTTCTTCACGCTGAAAATTAGAAAAATCTCACTAAACCCTTGTTTTTTTTTTCCTGAAGGGATTTATTAACTACTATTAAGGCATTTAATGATGCCGCACGGGTGCGCTATATTTTGAACTTGTTAAAAAAAGAAAAAAACTTGGAGTCTTGCATTCAGCTATGTAACTAAGTGATTCAATACAATGCAAGCCCTATGAACTTGCGTGCGTGCGTGTGTGCACGCGTACCGAATGTGTGTGTGTGTGCGTGTGTGTGTGTGTGTGTGTGTGTGTGTGACTGGTTATGATAGACTGGCATGTTTCGCCATTGTCTGATGTGAGCAATCCAGGAGGTGTCAGTTTAGTTTCTGTGTGTGTGTAGAAAGCAGCGGAGAGGTTGACATCATTCCTTCCAGTGGAATGGGTTGTTATTGTTGCCATTTGCCATTTTTCGTGCAGAAGAGCCAACATTTTGGAACTACGACAAACACCCGTCATTTCCTACTGTACACATGTGCACACACATTGGGGAGTTATGAGAGAGTTATGTGTGTCTCTGTGTTTGTGTGCACACAGGTAAATAAGCACTTGCTTGCACATATTGCCCATGCTAAACCCCTTAATCATATTATGATGCTTGCAAGGGCTCACTTCCTTGGGAAGGGTTATAAAATCCTGACAGCACAGTGCGTGTAAAGTTGTCATTTTCACTGAATGGAGTTTAAAGGTGCAATTAATTTTACTACGCACGTTCATGTGTATATTAAGAAGTCTGTGTATGGGAAATTGCTGCAGGGAGACTTTTTTCCTTATTTTTCATTTTTAGCAATCCAATATTTAAACTCATTTGTATACACTAGCCTTTAAATAGACACCCTTTTTAGACCAGTGGATCTGCCGTCTCTTTTCTGCTCTGCCCCCTCTATTGCGTGGAGAGGTTATCAGCTGACCACAGACTCTGCGCAGGCTGCTCTAAGTCGGGACCTGGGGTGGACGACTCAACTGTGCACCCCTGCTGGCCCCACTATGGACTGGACTCTCACACTATTAACTAGATCCACTCGACGTCCATTGCACCGGTCACCCTTGGGGGGTCCCCACATTTGCGGTCCCCTCCAAGGTTTCTCAATGTATCCCATTGGGTTGAGTTTTTTCTTACCCTGATGTAGGATCTGAGCCGAGGATGTCGTTGTGGCTTGTGCAGCCCCTTGAGACACTTGTGATTAAGGTCTATATAAATAAACTTTGATTGATTGATTAATTGAATTCCACCTCAACACTTTTAGCCAAATAAACAATATGAATCTGGCCTACGATACAGATTTTAATTGTATTGTTTTATTGGGATATTACATGTTGATGATATAGTCTAGCCGTGTCTCGCAAACTTGAGATCAACGGCTGCAACAGGTGCATCCTGACAGCTGTGCGATGCCAACACGGCTGAAGTATGTCCATACAGTGTGGCGCTTGTACTAAATTACTTATCCCTGCCTCCTTTCAGCAAATAAATGACATATCTTTGAAGTTGGTAAAGTTATTTAGTATTAGTCTATCATTATATATAATAATGTAACAATATACTACAAACCATGCTAACCACGAGCTTGAATGTAAAATAGCAAAAACAAAAACAGAATAATGCTGTACAGTAGTTAGGGATGGGAAAGGATAAAATTTTTCCAGTTCCGATTCCACTTTGATTCCATTTAACGATTCGGTTCTTTAACGGTTCTCTTAACAATTCTTGTTTAGAAAAAAAGACGACAAAAAGGTGCATTATCACCAATTGTGTTTAGTGTAGAGGTAACATGACCTTACAAAATCAACAGTAGGGTTTCAGGAGGAGCGTAGCGGAGAAAAATAACTTTTGCAAATTAATATTAAAAATATAAATAGCATTCTGTTGAATTTAACAAATAAACTTTACGTGAAAATTAGGCAAGAATGTTAGATTTTCAAAACTTTTAAGAATCTTTTGTCATCTCCCTAGAAAACATACAGGTGAAACTGAAAATATTAGAATGGTGTGTTTGGATTTACAAGATGAAATTATCATATACCAGTGACGTGCAGTCAGGGGAGGCAGGTGAGGCGGGGCCTCACGTGCCATCATGGAAAGAAAAAAAATGTTCAAATAAATACAAAAAATATTAAATTATTATATGTATCCAGTGATTATACAATAAAGTTATTTTCCATTTAACTTCACCAGTTTTAGATTATTTTTATTCAAAATCGCTGAATTTTCACATTTGCCAATCAAATACTGAGACGAGACTTGCAGTGAGTCAGCCAGGTTAGCCTCCCCATGGATTGCGCAATGACTTGGCTAACTGCTGGCTGCTGTGCAGTGAGACCGTATTGCTATATAAATTATATTATACATTTCCATAGTTAAGTTAGCTGAGGTATATAATGTACAGTGTATTTTGTCAACAACTGTATGTGTGTAACGTATTTCTTGTGCTGAGCAATCATAAAACGGCTGCGAAGACGCACTGGGTGAGGCTCGCAGTAATCCCGCCTCCTGGTGGTAGAGGGCGCTAGTGATCCCAGAGATCAATCTTGCGACTACTCGGCTGCAGAAGAAGTGACAACAAGCAGCAACAGTTAGCAGAGATCATTTATTTTTTCCTCTTGCCTGGCCTTTTTACATAGAGAATTACATATCTAAAATAAAACAGTTTTCTAAACTGGACTTTGAATCGAAGCAGGAGGTAATAATTAAAGGAAGATCTCCATCGAGACAGAGAGACTTTTAAAACTGAAGAAATATAAGGAAGACTTCAATGAACAAGTTATTGATGCTTTTGTTCAAAAGGAGCGGCGCATGAACTTCATTCATAAGTAAAGGTAAGACCATAATAGCGTTTTTTTTTTTAATTGAATGTGCTTTTTTGTGTGCTACAGTTTGTATGTGTAAAGTTAAAGTTAAGATAAAGTACTAATGATTGTCACACACACATTTGGTGTGGTGAAATCTGACCCGTCCACTTGTTCACCCCCTGGGAGGTGAGGGGAGCAGTGGGCAGCAGCGGCCGGTAATCATTTTTGGTGATTTAACCCCCAATTCCAACCCTTAATGCTTAGTGCCAAGCAGAGAAGAATGCTGGTATTAGTTTTTAAACATAACCCGTTTACTGATGCCAATCAAATGGTGAATACGATACTGTTGTTGTATTGTAAGGTAGCATGAAGGAGAGAGCCGGACAACGACGTGCAGTGTTTACTTCCTTTACTCAGAACTCCTCTTCGTTGGTACATACAACAGGTAGTCTGTAATTCTACACGCTACTGCCACCTATCGGAATGATATGTAACTACACTTAGTATGACTATACCACATATCCCGCTTTTTAAGAACAGCATTCCTGCAATAAACCATATTTTGAATGAGCAATTCAAGTAAATAGTACTGACTTGTAAACCATTAGACTACTAACTAAAATGATCTTTCAAAGCATATGAAATAATGTTAGGGATATTGCATATAAACAATTAACCAAAAGTGCATTTACAACTGTGTACTTTAAATAGCTTTTCAGAATGTCAGTGCAATTTCCACAGATTGTTTTGTAACAAATTAACAATACATTAACCAACAGTCAAACAAGACTTTTCTCAAATCTCAACTCTTTCTTTTTTCTCACCTTATACAAAATATATTTATAGGTTTCTTCAATACTTTCAATACCTATTTGTTTTCTTCTTTTGTTGCTAATACAACCAAACCTGTGAAAGTGCAACAGTACAATTTTAAGGTGAAAATGTGAAATGTAACAATCATTAACAATCTATTACACACCCAACTTGCCCCTCTAAAAAAACTCAGGGTACATAGTCCTCATGCCAAGCAGGAGGGTGAATCCGTCTGCGACCCCGCTGGGGAATGGGAGACGCTCGAGCAGGCGGGGCAGCAGGAGGAGGCGTGTAAACATCCTCTGGCTGGACAACAGGCTGTGTGTGTGTAGCAGGGGCTGGGACAGACGCAGGTGACAGGTGCATGGCATTCCATACTCTACCATCAGACAGTTCATAGGTCGCAGGGCCTCTCTGAGTCATGACCAGGAAGGGCTGTGTGAATTTGAAGTGTCCCTTCTTTGTGATCCCAGGCTGCCTAACACGAACATAGGATCCACGCCGGAATATAGAAGACTGTGCACCTCGACGCTCATCAATCAATCAATCAATCAATGTTTATTTATATAGCCCCAAATCACAAATGTCTCAAAGGACTGCACAAATCATTACGACTACAACATCCTCGGAAGAACCCACAGTATATCTTTTCACTTCGGCTTGCTTCAGCGCCACGGTGTGTTTCAAGGTGTCACGCCGAGCAGAGGCAGGAGGCGGCGGGAGACCTTTAATGTTCAGGTTTGTGCGGAAAGGACGGCCATGCAGAAGCTCAGCAGGAGATATTTGAGTCACTGCATGGGGAGTGGCACGGTATGTTAGAAGGAAATCAGTGACAAAGGGCTTCCAGGGTTTACCCTCAATGTCAGCTGTTTGGAGACAGTCTTTAAACACCCTGTTCCGCCTCTCGACCTCTCCATTGCTCTGAGGATGGTAGACAGAACTGCGGCGGTGTGTAATGCCTTGGGCCGCTAAGTAAGCCTCAAACTCAGCAGATACAAAGGAGGAGCCGTTGTCAGTGACTATCTCGAGGGGGTTACCCTCACGGCTGAAGACGGTGGACAGGAAGGTTATAACGGTACTGGATGTTACATCTGATGTGAAGGCCACTTCTGGCCATTTGCTATAATAGTCCACTAAAGTGATAGCAAAGCGGCAGTCAGGAGAAGCAGAGTGAAATGGACCCACTATGTCCATAGCGAGTTTTTCCCAGGCAGCATTGGGAAAGGCAACAGGTTGCAAAGGAGCAGCACGTGTCTTTGCTGTTTTGTCATGTTGGGAGCAGGTGGCACACGACTTGATGGCAGTCTCAACATCAGAGTCCATTCCAGGCCACCAGTAGAGTTCTCTCAGTCTCTGTTTGGTTCTGACTATACCTTGGTGAGCATTGTGAGCCAGGTGTATAAGTTGTGACTGAAGAGCTGAGGGAATCACCACACGGTGAGTGCCACGTACCAGGTAGCCATCCAGCTCAGCCAACTCAGTACGTACACGGTAATAAGGTAACAGGGCTGAGTCCAGGCCCTTGGGAGTGTGTGGCCACTGTTCGCGAATGTGCTTGGTGACCTGCTGTAAAACAGGACAGTCTGTGTAGGCAGTGCGTAACTGGTCAGCTGTAAGAGAGGTAAGGTCAACAGTCACTAGCGCTATAGTGTCTTCCTCCAACTCCAGTTGGTCAAGGACAGGCAGGGGTAGGCGTGACAGACAGTCCGCTACAACATTGTCACGGCCAGGTTTGTATTCCACGCTGTAGTTAAACCACATGAGGCGGGCAGACCACCTCGCTATCCTCATGCCTGCTCTTCCGAAGCCTTTTGTGGATAGAAGAGTTGTCAGAGGGCTGTGATCCGTGCGCAGGGTAAAGTGTCTCCCCCACAGGTAAGTACGCCATCGCTCAGCTGCCCACACACAGGCTAGAGCCTCTTTTTCAATGATGGAGTAGTTTCTTTCACTGGGAGTAAGGGCTCTGGATGCAAAAGCAACAGTCATTTCGGCGTCCCCGTGCATTTGTGTAAGCACGGCGCCTATGCCGTAGTCACAGGCATCTGTAGTGACTAGTGTTGGGAGAGTGGGGTCGAACAGCGCAAGTGCCGGGCTTGTAGCAATCAGTTCTTTGAGTCGGGTAAAAGCCTGTTGTGCAGTATCAGTCCATTGGAACAGTGCGTCCCCTCTCAGGAGAGCACGGAGAGGCTCCACCACAGAGGCAACTTGGAATACCACCCGGTGAGGCCCAGGAAGGATTGGAGGGCGGTAGCATCCTCAGGAGCAGGAGCTTTCACAATAGCAGCAACTTGGTCTGGGTTAGGGCGGATACCAGAAGCAGAAACAACAGTTCGGTTAATCTGAAAAGACACATATCCATATTCAGCTTCAGGCCACTGCTGTGTAGGCGGTGCAGCACAGCCTTTAGCCTTCTGTCATGCAGCTCTGGGTTGTTGGCATACACTACAATGTCATCTAAGTAACACTGTACACCATCCAGGCCAGACAGGATCTGCGACATCATTCGCTGGAATGCACTAGGAGCCGAGGCAAGACCGAATGGAACCTTTGTAAAGCGAAAAAGTCCATCATGTGTGATAAAGCTAGTAAGGTCTCTGCTCTCAGGGTGGAGTGGTACCTGATGATATGCGTTTTTGAGGTCAATGGATGAGAACATGCGTGCTCCTCGCAGCTCATGGAACACCTCCTCGATGTGTGGCAAGGGGTGGCTATCAATGACCACTGCCTTGTTAGGCTCACGGAGATCAGCACATATTCTGAGCCGGCCGGACTTCCGTTTCACTACCACAATGGGTAAAACCCATGGTGAGGAATCGATGCGTTCAATCACTACATCTTTCTCCAACCTCTGCAGCTCCTCTGAAACTTGCGCAAGTACAGCGAAGGGTAGACGGCGTAGCTTCATCTGCACAGGCTGCACATCAGGTCTCACCTTGACTTTATGGACAAAGCCTTTAACTGTACCTGCACTCTCTCTATTGACAGCTGGCTCCATGTTAACAGCAGTGTAGTGCACTGGAACAGTAGCATTTGTAGTATGTGGTATTTTACTGGTAGTCACTTTACATCTGATATACGTAAACGCAGTGCATTGAAAAGGTCCATGCCCAATATGGGTGTACCCGCTGGCACTACATGAATGCGTGTAGACGCACTATTCGCCTCGTAGGTCACCTTTAGTTCCAAACAACCAAGTACTTGTATTGGTTTCTGTGTGTAAGTGGTAAGTCTCTTCTCGGGCTTTGAAAGAGTCACATGACTGAAGTACTTTCTGTACACGTGCTCAGGGAGGATGGAAACGCCGGATCCAGTATCTACTATTAAATTAGCAGTGATTGTGGGACCGCTGCACGCCTCCAGGGAGACGGAGCACATCAGCTTATTACACTGGGTCACATCAGTCTTATTAATTTGTAGCACTGTAACAGTATCAACATTCTCTGTGGATGTAGTGGACACTTCCCCCACGTTATGGGATGCAGACTTGCCTTTACAGACTTTAGCATAATGTCCTTTTTTATTACATTGTCTGCATGTAACTGATCTTGCTGGGCACTTGGGGTCGTTAGCTAGGTGGTTTATTGTACCACACCGGTAGCAACTTTTACCAGCAGCAACCACGTTGGAAGGAGGGCGGGAAGCGGAGAATGAAGGTCTCTGTGGACGTCTGTGTCGCCCACCGCGTGACGTAGACCCCCCACGCACCATGCCGACTTCTGCTGGTACCTTGTGGTGCGTAGTTAGCATCGCTTTAGCTCCAGCTACAGCATGTTCGATTTGACATGAAATTGTAATGGCTTTCTCCAAAGTCAGATTGTCCTCAAGCAGTAAACGTTCTCTTATCCTAGCATTGTTCGTTTTTTCAACAATCTGGTCCCTCATGTCTTCAGCAAGGGCGCTGAACTCGCTCGTAGCAACGAGCTCACGCAGGGAAGCTGCAAACTCAGTAGTAGACTCACCGGTCCTCTGAGATCTCTGTCGGAACTTGTTTCTCTCCGCCACGACGTTTAACTTCAGTACAAAGTACTTTTTTAATGCTTTTAGAGCATCTTCATAAGAGTCACTATCAACTGGCAGAGTGTAAAAAATACGTTGCGCCTCCGTATCGACCGTGTGTATTAGCAAGGCGCGCTTCCTTTTATCTTCCATCTTGTCGGCGAGAGCTAAGACGTAGTTGTCAAACATCCGTATCCACGTATCAAAGTGGACGGTAGGCACACCCG
This sequence comes from Nerophis ophidion, assembly GCF_033978795.1. Lineage (NCBI taxonomy): Eukaryota > Metazoa > Chordata > Actinopteri > Syngnathiformes > Syngnathidae > Nerophis > Nerophis ophidion. The sequence goes on from NC_084619.1 coordinate 36,378,300, forward strand.
GGCTGTGTAAGAATGCCGGAGGTGGCGAAATACCGAGCAAGGCCATTATTTACTTTATCCTCGTCGCCAATATGTTGTATTGTAAGGTAGCATGAAGGAGAGAGACGGACAACGACGTGCGGTGTTTACTTCCTTTACTCAGAACTCCTCTTCGTTGGTACATACAACAGGTAGTCTGTAATTCTACACGCTACTGCCACCTATTGGAATGAGATGTAACTACACTTAGTATGACTATACCACAACTGTTTAGGGTTTATATGTTTGTAAATCTGACTGTGATGAAGTCAGTGCCTCACCAGCCATGAACCTCACCGCACGTCACTCATATATATAATATGCATTTTAAGATTTCTTTTGATAACATTTTACAGATTATGAAAACCTTAAATTGAAATTGTGGGGTCTTCAAAAACTGTAAACCATGATCATCAAAATGATAATAAATACAAGCTTGACTTATCTCACTTTGCGTGTATGTACTATATAATGATGTACTAATATGTATATTACATATTAGTTTCACATTTGAAGTTAATTGTTGACATAAAGAGACTCTTACAACATATTCTAATTTTATGAATTTCACCTGAATAATGTTTAACGTTAACAATGAAAATGACTGAGTTAAAATGTGGTTGCAGGAAAATATTATTTTCTCTGACTACAATTGAACATCCACCTCTTGAAAATCAGGAGCACTGTGGAAAATGGGTTCAAGCTTTTGATCCCAAACATATTCAGTGTTTGTACTCTTCCCTGCTGCGGTGACTGGAGATGCTACAGTGCCCGTTGGCAGACATGATCTGGAGCTCGTACTTACTGCTCGCCTCGGAGCCAGTCAGAATCTGTCTTTCGTCTGGCTCATCTAAATGAGAATGCATTCATTTTAATTTAGCAAATAGCAGAGCTAACATGATAGGGGGTGTTAGTTAGTACCTGTTGTATTTACGGCAGATGACCATCCAGCGTTACTGCTGCTGGGATGAGATCAGCGCAGTTCAAAAAATCGTCACTAAAGTTTCAAATTCCAATTGGCTTGTATGAAAGAAGGCAAGATTGTTTTATATACAGTATATACTATACCAACTTTATTCATATTGCAGCCATGCCTCCATGATTGGATTTCTAATTTTCAGGACTTATGGTGATCACTGATCTCCATCCATCCATCCATCCATTTTCTACCGCTTGTCAAAAACAAAAAAAAAGTAGGCAAGAACAGTTGGTTTTGCATCATAGGACTCCTTGAAAGGACGTTCATTAAATATTTCCATGCATAGCAATTGCAGCTCAAAAGGGCAACATTGGTCAGCTCCAAAAACTGCCGGCTGGGGAATGGCTTTCATAGCATTTTTTTAAACCTCTAATTGGCTTACAGATTTGAGTTATGTGTAATTTGCAGGGGAAGTGTTATCAAGTTCCCTATCTTGAGTGGTACACATGCAAGCAGATTCCTTTGTAGTGTTTTAGTTACGCTGCGTTTTCAAAGTTCAGCATTTTTTTATTATGCAGACCTCAACTATCTAATAATAAAGTCCTACAGCTGTGATGAGATGAGTTCAGAGGTGAAAAGAACAGCCAAAAATTGTACTCAATTAAGAGTACTGTTACTTTAGATAAGGGGTCACCAACCTTTTTGAAACCAAGAGCTACTTCTTGGGTACTGATTAAAGCGAAGGGCTACTAGTCTGATACACACTTAAATAAATCGCCAGAAATAGCCAATTTGCTCAATGTACCTTTAACTTTGTTATTGTTAATAATTAATGATATTCATCTTTGTAGAAACACTGATCATCTTAAATATTTCTCACAAAAAATATATATAGAAACAGATAGATGTATTAATTTTTTTTTATATTTCTGTCTGTCATTCCGTCGTACATTTTTTTTCCCTGTACGGAAAGTTTTTTGTAGAGAATAAATGATGAAAAAAACACATAATTGAATGGTTTAAAAGAGGAGTAAACACAAAAATGATGAAAAATTATTTTGAAACATAGTTTATCTTCAATTTCGACTCTTTAAAATTCAAAATTCAACCGAAAAAAAGGAAGAGAAAAACTAGCTAATTCGAATTTTTGGGGAAAAAAATTAAAAAAAGAATTTATGAAACATCATTAGTAATTTTTCCTGATTAAGATTAGTTTTAGAATTTTGATGACATGTTTTAAATAGGTTAAAATCCAATCTGCACTTTGTTAGAATATATAACAAATTGGACCAAGCTATATTTCTAACAAAGACAAATCATTATTTCTTCTAGATTTTTCAGAACAAAAATTTTAAAAGAAATTCAAAAGACTTTGAAATAAGATTTAAATTTGATTGTAAAGATTTTCTAGATTTGCCAGAATATATTTTCTTTAATTTTAATAATAATAAATTTGAAAAAATATTTCAGAAATATTCTTTGTCGAAAAAACAGAAGCTAAAATGAAGATCCATCCATCCATCCATTTCCTACCGCTTATTGCCTTTCGGGGTCGCGGGGGGTGCTGGCGCCTATCTCATCTACAATCGGGCGGAAGGCGGGGTACACCCTGGACAAGTCGCCACCTCATCACAGGGCCAACACAGATAGACAACATTCACACTCACATTCACACACTAGGGACCATTTAGTGTTGCCAATCAACCTATCCCCAGGTGCATGTCTTTGGAAGTGGGAGGAAGCCGGAGTACCCGGAGGGAACCCACGCATTCACGGGGAGAACATGCAAACTCCACACAGAAAGATCCCGAGCCTGGATTTGAACCCAGGACTGCAGGACCTTCGTATTGTGAGGCAGACGCACTAACCCCTCTGCCACCGTGAATGAAGAATTAAATTAAAATGTATTTATTTTTCTTTACAATAAAAAAAATACATTTACATGAACATTGATTTAAATTGTCGGGAAAGAAGAGGAAGGAATTTAAAAGGTAAAAAGGTATATTTGTTTAAAAATCCTAAAATTATTTTTAAAGTTGTATTTTTTCTCAAAAATTGTCTTTCTGAAAGTTATAAGAAGCAAAGTAAACAAAATAAATGAATTTATTTAAACAAGTGAAGACCAAGTCTTTGAAATATTTTCTTGGATTTTCAAATTCTATTTGAGTTTTGTCTCTCTTAGAATTAAAAATGTCGAGCAAAGCGTGACCAGCTTGCTAGTAAATAAATAATATTTAAAAAATAGAGGCAGCACACTGGTAAGTGCTGCTATTTGAGCTATTTTTAGAACAGGCCAGCGGGCTACCTGGTGCCCGCAGGCACCTCGTTGGTGACCCCCGCTTTAGAGTAACATCACTCCAGTCAAAATAAAAAGTAGTCCTCAAAATATTTACTTGAGGAAGACCTAGTAATGATGTATTTTGTGAAAAACTACTCAAACCGGCGAGTAACATTTAAATTTACTTAGTAGCTATTTTTAAATGGTACTTACTAGAGATGTCCGATAATGGCTTTTTTGCCGGTATCCGGTATTCCGATATTTTCCAACACTTAATTACCGATTCCGATATCAAACGATACCGATATATACAGTCGTGGAATTAACACATTATTATGCCTAATTTAGTTGTGACGGGCCGCTCGATGAATTAAACAATGTAACAAGGTTTTCCAAAATAAATCAACTCAAATTACGGAAAAAAATGCCAACATGGAACTGCCATATTTATTATTGAAGTCGCCATATTTATTATTGAAGTCACAAAGTGCATTCTTTTTTTAACATGCCTCAAAACAGCAGCTTGGAATTTAGGACATCATGTGAAGGTTGAGGTGGGCGGGGTTGCGTTCTGGAAGAGTTAGTACTGCTAGGGGTTCTGGGTATTTGTTTTGTTGTTTATGTTGTGTTACGGTGCAGATGTTCTTCCGAAATGCGTTTGACATTCTTGTTTGGTGTGGGTTCACAGTGTGGCGTATATTTTTAACAGTGTTAAAGTTGTTTATACGGCCACCCTCAGTGTGACCTGTATAGCTGTTGACCAATTATGCTTTGCATTCACATGTGTATGTGAAAAGCCGTAGATATTATGTGGCTGGGCCAGCACGCAAAGGCAGTGCCTGTAAGGTTTATTGGCGCTCTGGACTTCTTCCTACGTCCGTGTACACAACGACGCTATAAAAAGTTACAAATTTAACTTTTTGAAACTGATACCGATCATTTTTATACCGATACTGATAATTTCCGATATTGCATTTCAAAGCATTTATCGACATCTCTACTACTTACTCTACATATTATAGTTGGTGTGTGTGAGAGACCCTACTACTGCATGTACTACAAATAATGCACATTTTACAGTCCCTTATGACATTATAACAGAGCCACTGTTGGCAAAAACTATAAAAATCTACAACTTACCGCAACATGTTTATTTTAATTGTAAGTCAAATAAATTTCTACTGACACAGATAACAGTGCATGTTGTAAATGTTATTTTTTCTAGTTATTAAGTAAATACTGAAGAGTTTCGCTGCCTTGTCTTATGTAATGTCACTTTTTACAGTGCATAGTATGAGTGTTGTCATGTGACTGCCAGGCACCGTTTGATTGGTGAAATGGAGTAAAATGCCATTAGTGTTTATGTTGGATTGGTGAAACAGAGTCATGTGACAGTGCCCAATGAAAGAAGTTTATCTAACGAGCCAAAATAATGTGTCTGTACAAGCAAAAATCAATAGATAAACATTGAAAACATATAAAAACAAATGTATATGATAGTATAAATCATATGAAACTAACAAAAAATTCTATACAACTCCTTACTTTTGTATCTGTGGTTGTCTTGCACACTGAAATGGCCAATGCAAGGTAGAGAGAGATATTAATATTCATAACACATAACACTCACCATTCACTTTTATTTGGACAGTATTAATGGTTATGGTTGCGCGTTCATACCATCGTTACACAGAAGGTGGTAAAACAAGGACCGCCTGTACTGATTTTTTAATATTTTTTTCTTTAAGCTTTTATGAAAAGTGACATGTGAGACACATGTTTTTTGTCTTTCCGATCTAAACTCCCCCTGCGGCATGCTGCATACCAGGAAAACTACAGTAGGCCTACTGTCTTTTATTGTCTAATGTGCTTTTTAAAATTCCAATCTTTTTTGATCACATTTAAACAAATTAAATACATTTTCAAATGCCTATCACGATCAGCAACTTGGATTAAAATATAAATGATGCCCTAAGATTTTCAATGGGATGATTCAGAGAATATACAAACAATGAAGACTGCGTCCCCCCACGTCTAGCTTCTGTCTGGTTCTACGTGTGTCTGCACTCTGTGCCTTCATTGTAGATTAGGGCTGGTATTACAGAGATGTCCCCTACTGTCCCCTTTTCCCACCTCACATTCCACTGTGCCAAACATACACAGCCTTATGTGACCCTCCTAGCCCCTCCCTGTCCTACTTCAATGATTCTCCCCTTGTTCTCCCTCCCTTACGTTTAGACATCAAAGCAGACAACCTCAATCCCTCTTTAGCAGGCATCCAGACCTGTTGAATCAACAGGCTGCCATGTCTATTGTCCCACAGCTTGATCTGGAGTGTGTGTGTTGGTTTGGCATGGCTAATAGGTCAGGATAAGGTTTGGACAGAGTTGGATCCCTACTAATCCCAGAAAAGCAGAGGTAAACATCGGTCCAGGACCTCCGGCGCTTTGCGTATACCCTCCTCCACCTGCGTACACACAGATCCACAAACTCACTTTTGTGATTGTCATAGTGGTTTAAATAACAATTAGAAATGATGTCCCCACTGTTTGAATCTAGCACAATTGAGGAAATCAGTATTGAAATATCATTATAGCTGAATTATGTGCAAATGTGTATCTCAATCTGTGTGTGTGTAATCCAATACACATGTGTTTCTGTATATCAATCTGTGTGTGTAATCAGATCCGTGCGTGTGTTATAAATTGTCTTTCTGTGTTATGATTTGTTAGTGTGTTAAAAATATCTGTCTTTCCGTATTTCGATCTGAGTGTGTTGGGAAAAAAATAGTTTGCGTATTTAGATGTGTGTGTGAAGCAGGAAACCTTGATTGATTGTCTTTTTACGCGAGGCTTTTGCGACATTTTTGCAATGTACGACTTGTCTGTCTGTAGAGCGATTTAAACGTATGAAATCAATCAATTAAAGTTTATTTACATAGCCCTTAATCACAAGTGTCTCAAAGGGCTGCTCAAGCCATAATGACGTCCTCAGATCCCACATCAGGGCAAAAACTCAAACCTAAGGGATATGATGAGAAACCTTGCGTTTCCTTATACCCACCACTAGTCGCTGCCTTGAAACAACCGAAGTCCAAATAAGCATTTGACAATGAAAATCTCCCATTCGACAAGAAACCTTGTAGAGATCCCGGGCTGTGTGGGGTGGTTGCTTGTCTCAGTCTGTTGGGTTATGATGGAGAGACAGGGAAAAGGGACAGATGGTAACAGAGAGGAAAGAAAACAGAGGGGTTGTCGACGGAGGGATGAGAGACAATAGTCAGAACAACATGCGTATCAGTAATAGTCAGCTACCATCACTCTACTGTACTAACCCATATGACAAAAGGTCTTTTACCCCATCGTTAGAAACTTTACAGAAACTTTCCCATGTACTCGAGTAAAGTTCCCACTAATAACTAACCGGGTAGATTTAGTTCTACATTAACTATTATTACTTCCTAGTAGCGAGGTAGGACTTTAGGATGTTCCACAAGAACGTTTAAGGGGCGAGTTGTGCTGATTGGTTGTACACTGTTGGGGGCGTTCCCAAAAACGTTGTATTCAAACATAATGATTGTCATTACAGTATGCAAGATGATTTGTGTATTTCTTATTTATTGTGTCTTTCTTTTGCAACATTCTTGACAATGGAGAGAAAAAATAACTAAAGGTTTGCTTAACTTCCAGGAACGTTTTGGGGCATCTTGTGTGCAGAAGAACACTGATTAGTGGAAGTGTCTTGCAGTTTTATAAACTACAAGAAGTAGACAGACTCTTTTAAACGTATTTACGGAGGAATAAAAACTATTCAGTCGGACTTTGAAGCCAGGAGGCGAGCTGCTCACTTGGACTACAACCTTGTGATTTGAATGGAAATGTGAAATGGAGAACGAGTGGAAAGACGATAAATCACATCAAATTTTCACTATTTACTTTGTTACATCCTGTAAAATTAGTCAGTGGCACGCCATTTATGTAAGTATTTGTCTCAACCCAAATAAACCAATGCTAATGATAACAGGCTACTGCTAAATCTGATGTGTTTATGTTGTTGCGGAGGGATGAACACTGACATTTATTCTTTATATATTTTTATATACAGCTGAAATAGACAATAAGGGACCATAAGCAGATGCCTGACCATCATGAATTCATTATATCCAGCTTTCTGACTGGTGGACACTGAAGGCCAAAGCCTGAATTTTTATGTAAAATCCTTTTGATAATTGTAAGTAAGTTTGTATTTCATTTTCTTATGCTTTAGAAAAATAAATATGATATAATTGTGTCTGTTTATTTATATGGTCTCAGTGTAGAAATATACAGTCCCACTCCTCCATACGTCATCAGCCTGATTTGTTTAAACTATCGTGAACTGTGAAATGAGGTGGCAACACAAACCAGACATGTCTACAGGAACTTAAAGTTCCTCAACTTTTGATCGAAAAAGGCTTATTTATGAAAGCTAAAATATTAATAGAGGTTTTAAATGGTGACTGTTTGCATAAATTATACATTTTGCATTGTGGTCAGTGTGACCAATGTCCTTCATGGTGACTTAGCACACAAGGTCGAGTACAGGGATATTTTGAACTAAATTAGTATGGGGGGCACATTTCCAAGCAGCTAAGGGCCGATCTTCTCCCTTCACTATTAGTCTTTTTTTGTATATTCCTGAGAACCAGATTCTTCTACAATAGATATTTAATTTTGGTCTATGTATTTTTCGGACTATAAGTTGCAGTCTTCTCCACAGTCCAAACCAAAAAAAAAAAAAAAAAAAAAAAAAAAAAAAAAAAATATATATATATATATATATATATATATATATATATATATATTTTTTTTTTTTTTTTTTATGGTTTGGCCAAACTACAAAAAAACCCGCAACTTATAGTCCGAAAAATACGGTACTTATTTAGTTACTACAGGAGAGCTCTGCTGTGTTTAAGGACCTTCTATAAAAAAGTTAGTTAAAGATCATCTCTATGACAGCACTCTAGTGTTTTAAGTTTTTTTAACTGTACTTGTGGGCCACCAAATGAATAGTGAAGTGAATTACGGTATTTCCTTGAATAGCCGCAGGGCATATAGTATGCGCCTGCCTTGAATTACTGCCGGGTCAAACTCGCTTCGCAAAATAATTAGCGCATGCTTAGTATTACCGCCTGGTCAAACTCGTGATGTCACGAGTGACACTTCCCCTGTCATCATTTTCAAAATGGAGGAGCCTGATTTCAATACCGGTAATTTGAAATCGCATGAAGGGAAGAAGATTAAGAGCTATTCAGTAGGATTTAAGGTCCAAGCTTACATCACACTCAAATTTTACTAAGTGCCGGAGTGAAAAGAGGTTTTAAAATAATTAGCCCATGCTTACTTTTACCGCATGTCTTTGGTAAGCGCGGGAGTGAGAAGAGGTTTTAAATTAATTAGCGCCCCGGCGGCAATTCATGGAAATAGCGTATATTTATATAGCGCTTTTTCTCCAGTGACTCAAAGTGCTTTACATGGTGAAACCCAATATCTAATTTTTACATTTACACCAGTGTGGGTAGCACTGGGAGCAGGTGAGTAAAGTGTCTTGCCCATGGACACAACGGCAGTGAGTAGGATGGCGGAAGCGGGGATTGAACCTGCAACCCTCAAGTTGCTGGCCTGGCCGCTCTACCTACCGAGCTATGCCGCCCAATGATGAAAAAAAAGGGCCTAAAATGGAACCTTGAGAAACACTACTAGTATCACTAAAGAAGTTGAAAAAATAACTACTGACTGCATCTGAAGTACCGTAATTTCCAGACTATAAGCCGCTACTTTTTTCCCTCATTCTGGTCCCTGCGGCTTATACAACAGAGCGGCTTACGGTAAACAGGGGTGCGCACTACCGAGGATGCGCGAGACCGAGGCAGACATCTGGCGCCAGGTAACGAGAGCAAAACAAAGAGTAGGAGAGCGTCAGCGACAGTTTGCACGAAGGAAGTGTTCATGCAAAAACCCTTGTTATGTATTCGAATAACGAGGTAGAGCACACGTTTAGTAACTTTTATATAGGACTGGGAGTAGCAGTAGCATACACTCTAGAGAGGGATCATCAACACTCCATGTACGGCACTTGGTGAGCATGCTCAGTAGACACCACAACTCAACTACGGCAAGTCAGTAAGGACACACAACGCTGAATCAGCATGCACATTAATACACCACATCACCTCCCCCCATAGATCAAAGGCAATGCAAAATCAGTACACACTTTCAATACGGACACATTCAATTCTTCAATGCTGTAATAAACAAACACAAACATGTCACAGATGCTATTCCAGATAATGCATTCAAACTCAAATTCAACCATCTTTAATAACAAATTAAAAACTCCCTTATGAAAAGAATCAGTCCCTGTAACGCTGAGGTCGCCTGACAGTTTGCTCTGAGCGTCTCAAAGTCACTGTCTCTGGGTCAGGCGGCACTGGCGGTTCCAACTCAAAAGCTGGAGGTTCAGGTTCTGCGGAGTCCGTTCTACAGAGGTCACTCGCCTGCTCAGCTGACTCAGTTTCACCTCCAGGCTCTGAATCTTGAGTGTCAGGAAGGTAGCGAGGTCTCAACTACGGCAAGTCAATAAGGACACACAACGCTGAATCAGCATGCACATTAATACACCACAACCCTCAATATGGAAAACAAACGGAGAAGTACATATGATGCTGCTTTTAAGTTAAAGGCAATTGATCTGGCTGTCAAAGAAGGAAATAGAGCTGCTGCACGTACCCTTGACATCAATGGTGAGACGTTGGAGACGGCAGCATGAAGACTGCACTTTTACTGCCGTGTTACAGGCGAGCACTTTGTATTACTTTGTAACCGTTGTATTAGTTGTACTCTGCACGAATGCTGTTAGCCATGTCAAAGATGTGAAAGTTTGATTGAATGATTGAAAGATTTATTCTTAATAAATGGGACGCTTTGCGTTCCCAAACAGTCATCTCTGTCCCGAAAATCCCCTCCGTGGTAGCAGGAACCCCTATAATACTACGGTAATTACACATCAAAACGCCTGCGGCTGATAGTCGGGTGCGGCTTATATATGGAGCCATCTGTATTTTCCCCTAAATTTAGCTGGTGCGGCTTATAGTCAGGTGCGCCTTATAGTCCGGAAATGACGGTAAACAAGCAATAGTGGCACCTTAGTTACGAAAAAAATGTGTAGTTGCCAAAAAGGAGAGGACTCAAAAGGCTGCCTTGAGGAACGCTGGGCGGCCAGTTGAATAACCCTGGACTAGTGGTTGACTAGCCTGATTGAGCAGGCAGCATTGGTTCAGTCCCCCTCATTGACAGACTGAATGGTTGTCCAGGGTGAAGTCTGCCTTTCACTCAAAGTTAACTGGGATACCTGAACAAGAGTAACGGTAGAAAACGGATGCATAGATTGTCTCCCAAGTCTATTATTATTATTGGGGAGTGAGTTAATGCAAAAAGCCATAGAGGGAACCGAAACTGGACTGCCAGACTACAGTCAAAGCGTTTGGTCCCAAACAGAGTTGTTCTGGAACTCCGCAACATGCATGGAAAGCCATTTGACTTGGGGGCATTCAGAAACCCGGGGTTGGGTGGCCAAGTTGCTGAGGTTGTTGTTCTGCTCTCTACTGGTTGCCATTACAGTAAGGTCGCATCTCTTTTATCCAAAAGGCAAGTGGGACCTGGCCATAATGACAGGTAGTCTAAAATGATAAAAACTCACATTGAAAACACATCAGTTTTAGTGACATAGGACATTAAATGATCAACGCTATCGTTTGTATCCCAACCTCTTCTCTTCTATTCAAACGTTTCTGCCATCATACATAATTCATGTTACACCATGAAACGCCTGTACATGCAGCACAAGCTTTGATGAAACTCTGTGTCTTCTTGACCTTCAACTCCTTAAAACTCCTCAGTGACTATTTCAGAAGAAAGAGTTAAGCCATCAGGCATAAGTGTAATGCACACCGCCCATGTGAATTGACTTTAAATGGGGGGAGAAAGTCAGAACATGGCAAAAGGTTTTGATTTATGGGGGTAGAAGCACATTTGATATTCATTTCCGCAGCTGTGGCCAGCTAAAAAAACAGGCTGCAAATAGACCCGTCTTGACAATGGTGCAGTGTAGCTTTCCAGTTTGTGTGTATGTCTGCACACGAGCGAGCGAGAGAGAGAGAGAATCTCAGAGCCTGCGTGCGTCACTCCTATTTTAGGAATGCTTCGGGGTTCTTTTAGTCAAAGTCGCCGCAGATGTTTCTGATTCACTAAACACATATAATAAGTAATTATTGAAAACACTTTCATTTGTCCAGGGTTGTGTGTGGTGCTTCATTTTGTGTAATCGAAGCTGTGGTTTCTCACAGCGGCAAAGGATCTGAGATTTCATTGAAAGCCCCAAAGTCAGAGTTTCCTGAGAGAAGATGAGAAAAGAGAGAGCTTAAAGAAATACTCCCTTGAGAGAGGAGATGTAGAGACTGAGAGGAGGTCTGGAGATGAGGAAATGGAGAGACAAGGATCAGCACTTTTTTTTTAAAGGCAACCAGGTGTAGTGAGCTGAAAAGATTTGATGTTAGAGATTCAGGAATTATGAGATTGCATTTACAAAACCTCAAATCAGTGAAGTTGGCACGTTGTGTCATTCGTAAAAAAAAAAAAAAAATACAATGATCTGCAAATACTCTTCAACTTCTATTCAATTGAAAAGACTGCAAAGACAATAGATTTAATGTTCGAACTTAGAAACCTAATACTTTTTTTTGCAAAAAATCATTCATTTAGAATTGAATGGCAGTAACACATTGCATAAAAGTTGGCACAGGGGCATTTTTACCACTGTGTTACATGGCATTTCCTTTTAACAAGACTTTAAAAACACTAAACGTTTGGGAACTGAGGAGACCAATTTTTGAAGCTTTTCAGGTGGAATTCTTTCCCATTCTTGCTTGATGTACATCTTAAGTTGTTCAACAGTCTGGGGTCTTCATTGTGGTATTTTAGGCTTCGTATTGCGCCACACATTTTCAATGGGAGACAGGTTTGGACTACAGGCAGGCCAGTCTAGTACCCACAGTCTTTTACTATGAAGCTACGTTGTTCTAACATGTGGCTTGGCATTGTCTTGCTGAAATAAACAGGGGCGTCCATGGTAACATTGCTTGGATTGCAACATATGTTGCTCCAAAACTTGTATGTACCTTTCAGCATTAATTGTACCTTCACAGATGTGTAAGTTGCCCATGCCTTGGGCACTAATACACCCCCATACCATCACAGATGCTGGCTTTTGAACTTTGCGCCTACAACAGTCCGGATGGTTCTTTCCTCTTTTTTCCGGCGGACAACACGTCCACAGTTTCCAAAAACAATTTGAAATGTGGACTCCTCAGACTACAGAACCCTTTTCCACTTTGCATCCGTCCATTTTAGATGAGCTTGGGCCCAGCGAAGCCGGCAGCCTTTCTGGGTGTTGTTGATAAATGGCTTTCGCTTTGCATAGTAGTTTTAACTTGCTCTTACAGATCTAGTGACAGACTATAGTTACTGACAGGGGTTTTCTGAAGTGTTCCTGAGCCCATGTGGTGATATCCTTTACACACTGATGTCGGTTTTTAATGCAGTACCGCCTGAAGGATCGAAGGTCTGTAATAACATCGCTTACATGCAGTGATTTCTCCAGATTTTCTGAACCTTTTGATAATATTACGGACCGTAGATGGTTAAAGCCCTAAATTCTTTGCAAAAGCTGGTTGAGAAATGATGTTCTTAAACTGTTTGACAATTTGCTCACGCTTTTGTTTACTAAGTAGTGACCCTCGCTCCATCCTTGTTTTGTGAATGACTGAGCATTTCATGGAAGGTGCTTTTATACCCAATCATGACACCCACCTGTTCCCAATTAGCCTGTTCACCTGTGGGATGTTCAACATAAGTGTTTGATGAGCATGCCTCAACTTTCTCAGTCTTTTTTGCCACTTATGCCAGCTTTTTTGAAACATGTTGCAGGCATCACATTCCAAATGACTTACTATTTGCAAAAATTTAAGTTTTCTAGTTCGAACAATAAGTATCTTGTCTTTGCAGTCTATTCAATTGAGTATAGGTTGAAAAACATTTCCAAATCATTGTATTATGTTTTTATTTATGATTTACACAACATGCAAACTTGACTGGTTTTGGGTTTTGTACTTGGGAGGTTTACTCTACAAACTGCATCTACAAATGCTAGTTTGTAGTGTAAAAATGTAATGTAACTATTATGAATAATGGAAAAATGAGGGAGGTACATTTTACTGTTATGTAATTACAGGATTCTAGTAGTATGAATTTAACTTGACAATGACAAAACAACACAATGTTATTTCAATAAACCTACTTTCCACTTGAATTTAATACTAAAGTGATGCAGTTTTCATCCTACAAAGCCAAATTTCAAATTATGTACTATAGTCAAATAATCTAAATAATTTATTGATAATGTAAGAGTCCCTAAGACATCCTGTTCAGTGCAGAGTAAGTTTCAAAATAAAAGCATGAGAATATTAACCTGAGTTCTACCACAGCAACTAACAAAATTTACCAATTTTTTATTTTAGATTGTTAGCTATCAGAAGAAACATCCACATAAGTGCAAAAGCTTTATTCTCATTAGTCTGTCAGTCAGTTAGCAAAATAACAAAACAAAAAAAATTATGGGTGGAGTTTTATGAAAAGGACAACTGATTACAGAAGATTTTTGTGATTTTTCTTTTATTCTGCTAGAGATAGCTCAAATAATTATGTGCTGAGTCTTATCTTCGTTTTAGGAAATGAAAGCCTGATAGAAAACGCTCAAAAGTAAGGATCCACTTTTCAAGCTAGTTTGTTGGCTTATTTACATTGGATATGCCATACATATTCTACTAATTAGCATTGGTGATTTTGAATGGCGATTTTACCACCTACAAAACTGGCGAACAAAACTACAATGAAAATTCATGTTACAATAAAACACCCGGTGTGTAAAAAATACAATACTTACGGTGTAAACACTTGATGGACTCAAGAAATGAAAAGACTGGCACATTCAACTTAATGACAAATATGGCAACACATTGTAGTCTACACTCTACTACCATCTAATGTCTTGGAGTTGGACCTGCATGCAAAATGTATTGTATAATACGGTACAGTTCAGTACTTGCAAATGAGACACAGAAGTTAAAGAAAACAATAAATCAAGTGGACAGCACAGCTCAGTGACAAATGTTAAATATATATATGTTTTATATATTTATCTATTTAGGATTTCAAACAATTAACATTTATTAAAACATTTGAACACAAAAGTACTGAATATTCCTATTTCTCGATTTCCAATCGTACCGTTCAAATGTCTAAGGTGCCTATTTGTACTTACAACGGAACCTGTGTGCAATGTCGTCATCCATTTAATGATAGCACCAAAGTGTTCAAACCTAAATATACATTTTTATTCAACCACACAAACACTACCAAAGTAATGTTAACTGCTCCCTTTGGTGATAGCCACGTGAATTATTTATGTAAGTTATCTTACTGCGTGTATTGTGGCATATGTCTCGGCCAGAAATCTGCGTCCTAAAAACTCTGGCTCGTTAATGATTCCCAAAGCCAAAAAAAAGGCTGCGCGCTTTAAAGCATTTTCTATTCGGGCTCCAGTACTCCGGGATACCCTATCGGTAACAGTTACAGATGCTACCTCAGTCGAATTATTTTATTCCCATCTTAAAACTCCTTTATGCACCCGTTTTTAGACCAGTTGATCTGCCGTCTCTCTTTTCTGTAATCGGTTATCAGGTGGCCACAGATCAGTTTCCACAGAGGAAGCAATAGCTTTTCCAAGTCGGGACCCGGGATGAAGCACTCCTCCTTGCATCAGTTGATGATGTCTCTGTGACGTCTCGGTGGCATCGTGGTGCGAGAGGTGCTCTTCCTGGATGCAGTTTGGGCTCGGACACAGCGTACAGGTAAGAATAAAGTATTTATTTAACTAAAAACAGACTGATAACAAAAACACTTGGTCTCACAGGCAAAACAAAGAGCTAACTAGCATTAGTGCTAGGTGAACAAAAGGCGGCTAAGTGCGGAAGCATTAGCGAGTACACTCAAAGAAACAAGGAGGCTAACGTAGAAGCTAGCGAATACAAAATACACGAAAACCGAGTCGTCACTTGTGAACACAAACTGTACGTCACACAGACTAAGAGAAGAGTTCGAGTAACTGCAACAGGCCGGTTAAATAGCGTCTCTAATGAAAAACAGGTGTGCAAACAAAGGCAGGTGAACGAATCAAGTCGTCATGGTGACGAATACAAACAAGGAAGTGCACAAACCAAGAATCGGAAGAGTCAAACAATAAACAGGAAACACAACAGACTCAAAACCCAAAACCATACATGATCCGGGAGGCGGATCATAACAGTCTCTGCGCTGCTGACTTGTCTACATGCAAGACTCTCACATTATTAACCGTATCCATCGCCATCCATTGCATTGGTCACCCAAGGCGGGTCCCCACATCTGTGGTACCTTCCAAGGTTTTTTGTTATTCCCATTGGGTTGAGTTTTTTCTTGCCCTGATGTGGCACCTGAGCTAAGGATGCTGTTGTGGCTTGTGCAGCCCTTTGAGACATTTGTGATCAAGGTCTATATAAGTAAACTTTGATTGATTGATATTTATTGTGGTATGGCATAACACTAGAATTATTTTACTATTTCTAAAATATTTGTTTGAGTGGCTTCACCAACAAATCAAATGCTTTCAAAAGAAGTTCACATTTGAAAAAAAAAAAAGATGTTTCATCATGTGGCAATATAGTTCGGCAGGGTCTGTGGTTGTGAAACTATGTGATGAAAGTGATAGAAAAGAGTATTTGAGAGTCTCCCACTACAATATCCTGACACAGTAATTGGCCCACAGGGAGAACTTTTCAAACGTTATCAAAGTGAGTCACATTAAATAACAGTGGTATGTCTCGATGCCTAAAAAACACCAGATGGGAGTAAAAAAATACTCAATGAGTCACTGCTAACGTGTTTATTATAGTGTTATTACATAATGCAGAAAGTGGATCCACATATAATCAGTGGGTAAAACAGTTGAATGAAATTGACGTTGGTTTATTCTTCTTTTTAGTTGTTCCCACTACAGCTACTTTTACACTGCCTAGCTATGTTTGCACAAGCGTACATGTCTACAAATTGGTGTCTGATTCTGCGGGGATGTCTGAGTTCCTGTTCTCCGTGTGTGTGCATGTCATTTTTAGAGACGACGGGCAAGGGAGAAAGAAAGAGAAAGAGATGGAATGGGGGAAGACAAGCTGCATCTGATTATGGGTTGGAATGGCTGGGAGGGTTTGCGGTGCGGTGATTTCTCAAAAGTACATTCCTGTGAGCAAGTCCAGGCAGGATTCATAGCTGCAGACCAGCCTCTGCCAGAGGGATTGAGTAAAAAGCAACAGGCCAGGCTAGCGAGAAAGAAGGACGTGAGCCTCCAGTGACACTGCAACATGATCGATCACTTTCCAGCGGTACATGCAGGAGATATTTTCTGCTGCTAGGTCTAAGGGCGCAACAGGGGTTTATTGTCTGCAGGATTCAAAGTGGATGTCCAGTTCACATGGCCTCTGAAACTGTCAGCATTGCGTACAGTGACCTTTAAAAGAGGAAGCCAATTTAAGAGAGGCTTGCACATGTGCCAAGTTTGTGTTGCATGTGGGCCCGCAGGAAATGTCTGCTCAAATCAGCACTTTTAAAAGTCAACTGCTGTTTGTCAGTCTGACCATGGAGTCCTGGAAATGAAAGACTCACCTGCTATTTGGATAGAGTACTACTTTTTGCTGACGGGTATATTGAATTTTTTTGCACCCTTCTTATCTTTCTCTTTCTCAATTATGCACACAGACGTACACACAAAATACGCACACATCTAAAATATTTCACAACTCTGTCAGGAATACAGTTGAAGCTCAACAGTCAGACACAATCCCTCCCAGGTCGCTAGTGAAGTGGCTCTTTTAGATTTTAAAACAGTTGTTACCAAAACAAAAGTTATGCACTCTTAAGTTTAAGAAATAAAACACAAGATAACTAAATAGCAGAGTTTGAGAGTCAAGAAGTTTGGACAAATAAAACACTTAAGGTCTGATCTACTAAGTTTTGCATGGATTAACAATTACAAACTTAATAGTGCACACAGAGCTGATCTACTAAACATGTGTCTATAAAAAAAAAACACCTTTTTGGGACATTTTGCCTTTTATTCACAATCATTTTGTACATTAGATTAGATTAGATAGTACTTTATTTACTCCTTCGGGAGAGTTACTTCAGGAAAATTAAATTTTTTAGCACAATTCCATTCAAGATCAAACATTACAGGGAGACAGAACAGGATCGCTGACGGGTCTGCCGGCTTCCAGCGTCCCTTACAAAAAAAATGAGATACAGGTAAACAAGGGGGGGGGGGATGGGAGAAAAAAATCGAAGATTAAAATAAAATAAAAAAAATCGGTCTAAGCCTGGGCCCTGGAGAGGGGTCCAGACTGAGGCCAAGGGAAAAAAACAACAACAACTCATAGCCATAGTACACATCCCTCTTACATGTGTGTAAGAGGGAAACATCAAAGAACACAAAGGACATTAAAGACATTAAAGCAGCGGATACAACCACCAACTTCTACATACAGCTATGAATAAAACGTAAAAGAAACATATACACTGTGGTGGCCTCTGCGGTGTTCCACACCATCGTCCGCTAGGGTGGAGGGAGCATGGCCAAAGACAGGAGCAGACCCAACAAAGCAACCAAGAGAGCCGACTCCACTCTCGGCCGCCAACCAACTCTCGGCCAGTGTCCAGTCCGCATGGATGAGCGACGATACGTCCAAGGAGACTGAGGTGTCCGGTACCAGCTCATTCAGCCAAGACACCGCGAAGCCTCTCCGTCCCGGCGCTCAGTGCTAGCTCCGCAGCCCTGTCCCCTCATCCGCATCTCCTCCAGTCCCTCCAAACCGACTCCGGTGTAGCAGAGACCCAGCAGCTGGTCTCCATGGCCAAAAGGCTCCCAGGAGGCAGATCCAGAAGTCCACAAAAAAGCACCGCAGAGGTCACAAAAGTGCCACCCCTTGACCCAAAGGGTCAAGGGGTGGCAAAAGGCAAAAGGTGACCAAAAGGCAAAAAAATATAATAACAAAAGAATGACATAAGAGCACCAAGCTCCTGCCAACAGCAGCCACTATAGCGGCGCCTTCTTGGAAAAAAAAAAAAAAAAAGACAAGAACTCACGTTTTTATTTTTATTATGCAGCCAACTAGTGAATAAATGCTAGCAAAAATCAGTTAACAATGGAAATATGACGAGAATTTGTTCTAGTCCTATATACATGCTGTAAGTAAGTATGTAATGCAGTAACCAGCACATTCATAATAAAGTTAAAGTTGAAGTAGCACTAGGTGTGATGAAATTCCCGTCTACATTTGACCCATCCCCTTGTTCCACCCCCTGGGAGGTGACGGGAGCAGTGAGCAGCAGCGGTGGCTGCGCTCGGTAATCATTTTTGGTGATTTAACCCCCAATTCCAAAACTTGATGCTGAGTGCCGAGCAGGGAGGTAATGGGTCCCATTTTTATAGTCTTTGGTATGACTCGGCCGGAGTTTTAACTCACAACCTACCGATCTCAAGGCAGACACTAACCACAAAACTACTGAGCAGTTTATAACAATTAATATTTACTTATTTTGCTCATTTTTAGCATACAGCTGTGTCTTTATATATAAGTTTATCATCGATTATCAATTCTGCAATATAAATGTTTTTCCACACGCACCATCACAACATCAGTGCCTCCAAAAAAGTGCTTTTGGCATGCAAAACATTGGTTCCATTTTCTAAACTGGACTAATATCTCGTCACTTGTACACGCAACACACCCATTAATAGTACGCACACACTGTTTTGCATGTGGTAAAACCACCAGTAATCGTAAACAACTTTATAACAAATGAAGAACGTTTAATGCAGAGGTGAGTCGCAAATAGATGGATTTCCCTTTTTAAACATTGTGTTACAGAAAGAGCAACATTAAAACATTTTCTTTGACAAGTAATGGCACTTATGGTGACACTGTAATGCTTCAAGTCCGCTTAAGTCATTTAATTTCTGGCGTATTGTCTTCCTTCTCAAGTTTGGTTGTTATCGTGGTTCGGCCTTCTGTTGGAAGATTTGTGTTTTATGTGTTTTATGTTGCACGATTGCACCAAGTAAAATTCCTAGTTTGTGACCCCGTTCTCAAACAATGGTAATAAAAACTATTCTGATTCTTGTGTTAATCCTTTGGCGATATTTGAAGTACCAAGCAATATCAACGTTTTACATTTTTAATTGATCACTGTAATGTCAATGTTTAAACCTAAATTGGCTTGAGCTTTCTGTTTCTGTTCCTCAGAAACTTGACAACACATACACACACATATCAGTGTTGTCCCAATACCAATATTTTAGTACCAGTACCAACATTTTTTCGATATTTTCGGTACTTTGATACAAAAATGGCATTATTGGCTTTATTTGAACAAAAAATCTTAGGGTACATTAAACATATGTTTCTTATTGCAAGGTTGTCCTTAAATAAAATAGTGAATGTACATGACAACTTGTCTTTTATTAGTAAGTAAGCAAATACAAGTTACTAATTTAGTCTGCTGACATATGCAGTAACATATTGTGTCATTTTCCATTCCATTATTTTGTCAAAATTATTAAGGACAAGTGATAGAAAATGATTTATTATTTTACTTGTTTATTAACTGTTAAAGGCCTACTGAAACCCACTACTACCCACCACGCAGTTTATGTATCAATGATGAAATATTAACATTGCAACACATGCCAATACGGCCTTTTTAGTTTACAAAATTGCAATTTTAAATTTCCCGCTAAGTATCCTGTTGAAAACGTGCATTTGACGTCTCGGGTTGTAGCAGACATTATTTTCTAGCCCGATCCAAGCTATAAGTAGTCTGCTTTAATCGCATGATTAAACAGTATTCTGGACATCTGTGTTGCTGAATCTTTTGCAATTTGTTCAATTAATAATGGAGAAGGCAACGTAGAAAGATGGAGTTGGGAAGCTTTAGCCACACAAACACACGGTGATTCCTTGTTTAAAATTGCCGGAGGTGAAGCTTTACTATGGATCAGAGCGGTCAAACGAACATGGATCCCGACTACATGTCTCCCACCCAGTAATTCAATTTTGGTCAAAACTGAGCTGATAATAATTTCGGAGTTCCTAGGTGATATGCTTTACATTAGTGTATGCGATATTGTAATTTGTTCCGTAAGTAAGCTGTTACGCGCATGGCAGGACCTAGCAACTACCACATATCCGCGTAGATACAACAGAAAAACCTAGTATCTCAAGGGACCAATCGGAGCTTCTTTGTCAGTCACCTAATTGTCTTTAATGAGACATTTGCACGAATAGGGGCCGAGGGTCAACCTGATTATGTGATATTATGGCACGAGGGGATATTTGGAAGATTGGCCCAGGACGTTGCAAGCACCTTCATTAAATGTATTGTTCTTGATTCTTCCCCTTGCATACTCTTTTGGGCAGATAACTGTGGAGGTCAAAATAAAAACTGGACACTGTACACGGCTCTTGCCCAATGTGCAAACGCAGAATGGGACCCACCCGAGATTGTAATAAAATATCTGGAGAAAGGGCACACGTTCATGAGAGCAGATTCAATCAATGGCTCAATCGGCAAGAAAATGAAAGCTCAAGAAAACATCTATACGTTTGATGACTTTGTAGATCTTTTTAAGACAGCATCAAGATAGATTGGTTTTCCTTTGTTTTCTCAAAATCAGCTAGAAGTGAGTTACTCGGTTTTTCCTTTGGACGGGAGATGTCAACCGGCAGTTTTCGGTGAGAAAATTGTGGTAAAAAGTTGGCTATTACCGGAGATCAGCGGAGCTTCTGTCCATCTGCAGCTGCCGTGACTTCCCTCAGAGACTCTGGCGTCAACACACCCCTCCGACTTTCAGGTACTATTAAACTCACTAAAACATGCAACACAATAGGCAGATAAGGGATTCCCCAGAATTATCCTAGTAAATGTGTCCGACAACATCTGAATCGCTCCCACTGCCATCGCCTTTTTTTTTTCTTTTTTCTTTTTTCTTTTTTTTTTTTCTACTCCTTCATTCTAAATTTCTTCATCCACGAATCTTTCATCCCCGCTCAAATTGATGGGGAAATTGTCGCTTTCTCGGTCCGAATAGCTCTAGCTGCTGCTGGCTATGATTGTAAACAATGTGAGGATGTGAGGAGCCCTACAACCCGTGACGTCACGCGCACATCGTCTGCTACTTCCGGTACAGGCAATGCTATTTTATTCGCGACCAAAAGTTGCGAACTTTATCGTCGATGATCTCTACTAAATCCTTTTAGCAAAAATATGGCAATATCGCAAAATGATCAAGTATGACACATAGAATGGACCTGCTATCCCCGTTTGAATAAGAAAATCTCATTTCAGTAGGCCTTTAATATTGGCTTACTTTCTCTTTAAACTTCTGCTAAAATGTAATAATCATTTATTCTTCTGTTGTTCGGATGCTTTACATTAGTTTTGGATGATACCACAAATTTGGATATCAATCAGATACAAAGTAGTTACAGGATACATACATTGGTCATATTCAAAGTCCTCATGTGTCCGGGGACATATTTCATGAGTTTATAAACATAATATAAAAACGAAAAAAGATGTATCGACTACATACGCTACTGCACTTGGTATCATTACAGTGGATGTCAGGTGTAGACACCGGTGAGCTACGGTGTGTAGTGAAGCATGTTTAACGAGGGAGGGGGCAGTGGACCAGTACTTTTCAGAGGCAGTATAGTACCGAATGATTCATTAGTATCGCGGTACTATACTAATACTAGTATACCGTGCAACCCTAGCACTTACACGCGCACACACATTTCCCAGTGCATCATATCAGGCAGGGGTTGACGACGACATTCTGACACGAGTCAGTGAAAACCAGAGAGGTCCCCACAAGGAAAGCTGATAAGGGTGCTTTCCTCCCTTTGCTTACTCATCCCTGTGAGTGCCAGGCAATGTGTATGTGTGTGGTTGGAGGGGGAGGCAGGATGGGTCTTAGCACAGCCTTTTGTTCCTTCAGCTACTCCTTCCACTGTTGCTGCTGACTGTAAACACCTCAACCAGCTTACAAAAGAAACCCCCCACACCCACCTCTACTCTTGGTTTGATTTACTACAAGAAGGAAATAACATTAACTTGTCCATGCACCGCTTGCCCCCCCTCCACACTTACTCTTTGTTCAAAGGTTTGTTTACTATTCTCTGTATGGAAAATCCTTCAGGAATGTGGAGGAAGTGGGTGTTTCCTTCAGCAAAGTTTTAATAGGTTTGGGTGCAGGGGAACAGGAGAAGAGGGAGGATGGGGCAGCTATTCCAATATCCCAAAATGCTTCAGGTGGTCATGCAGACAGTTTGTGCATGTGTGCAGTTGGCTTCACGTTACTCCGGGCAGCAAACAATCCTCATGTTAAGTTATCACATTGTTTAGTGCGCTAGGTCAATAGTATTGAGTGTATGCCTAAATACACTCTCATCTCCAATAGTCATAATTGTTTAACAATTAATATTTATATTTTTGTTATACATTATATAACGGCAAATGACCTCATCTGAGGCTATGTCTACACTAAGCGGGATAACCCCTTAAATAATTATCTAGCCTAAAACCCGTTTCTGTCATGATCCACGTCTTGGATCATGGCATATTCTGGTTTTGGTTCTGTTTATCACATTCTGTCTTGTATTTGTCTTCCTCAGTTCTTTGTGGCACTTCCTGGTTTTGTTTCCATTGTCATAGTTACCCACTTAGTGTCACCTGTCTCTGCTTTGATCACGCGCACCTGCCCTTGATTATTTATCTCCCTATATATGCCCGCCTCTGTTTGACATTCAGTCTTGGACTCTTGTTTGCTCCCACGCAACAGATGACGTCACATTCCAGCATTGTGGTAACTGTAAGCGCTCGATTAGCTTCCACGCTATTTTGTCTGTTCTTTTCCCTAGTTCTCACGCTAGCGCTTTCTGTTTTTTCTATTTTCCACGCTAGTTCTGTTGTTTTGTTTGTTAGTGCCTTCATGCAAAGTGTTTTGTTTCCTAGTCTGTTTTATAGTGTCTTTAGTGTGTAAATAAATCATTATCCTTACCCTCACGCTGTGTTCCATCTTCCGCTGCACCCACGAGAGAACAACTCGTCACCACAATGCCACCGAGACGTCACAGTTTCAGCCATACTAAACTATCGTTTAAGGTTCCCCTCCTCGGATAATATTTTACACAACTAAATGCACCGTGCATTTCTTGTATCTCCGGCTCTTAACTTTGTATGGACTCATTGATGGTTTACAAACTGAGTTCGGACAGGAAGTGACATCAGAAAGAACGCGTCACAGCCAGCGTCATATCAACCTGTTAGGTAACTCGGCGGTAACCACTAGAAAGATGGAGATGAGTCATCCAGACATACCCGTGTTTCTCATTCTTCTACATGTACAGTTGCTTTTCGAAATCACACATGAAAACCTTAAGAGAAGTAAACGGGCGATTACAGCTATTTAGGATACAACACATCTCAGACAACAACATAGCAATGTTGAGCGACGGTTTTGGATAAGGCTTGGAGGAACGGCAGCATGGTGAGATATGTTTGTCAACGAGTGTGTTGTTTCAGAGGAATGCTAAGAGAACTTTCGAATGTTAGGTCAGCTGTGATTCTACTTAGTGAACAACTTTGTCCATTTGTCTAAGGATAGACAACGAAAATGCAGGACAAATGAAGACTGCAAAAAATGGCGAACGCATTTCGACTGGCAAAGCAGACTATCAGTTATTTTCCGTGATGTTTGTCGAGTGATTACTCAACGTAGACTTTTGTACTCCATGACTATTGTGAAGCCATGAAGTGGTTGTGGCCGTCAAGTACGACCGCCAATTTCAGCCTACAAGCACATTGTCCTGTTGTTGTTGCTGTAAAATTTTCTTTATCACATCGTTGACTTTCACACGTTTCATTAAAGACATGATTCATGTATGATGGCTCAGGTGTGATTCACTACAATAATCTAACACTGCTGATGGCGAGGCAAGCAAGGTTTACTGTTAAAGCAAATGTGGCAATAATCTACATTGAAACACAGTGTAAGGATACACTTCCAGGTCAGAGGTGACTATGACGCGCGCATTTTTTCCCGCATTTGTACTGGGACGTGGACGGAGGGGAGAGGGGGCCTTAAACGGTGTAAATCTTGTGTATGGACACGGATAAGGTTAGGTGGGATTTACCCTGGATAACTTAGAGTAGAAAGGGCTTGAAATTGTTCTTACATTTCAAGAAACGCCCTGACACTCAAATTCATACCTCGAAATAATGTATAAGTTCAGTTATCAATTTATTTCTTTTTTTTAACACTGTAAACATTGGATACGTCACCTATATAAGCGTATTTCTTACAATTCCTGATTTCGTATTCATGGTAAACTCAAAGCCAATGTATGCTTGGCGGAGACAGAAAACAGCTAGAGCTCGAGAATGTTGAAGAACAAACACAGAAATTAAGTCGAAGTTAAGGGTTAATAGTTTTAAAATACACATATATTGTTTATAGTTTCTTCAGCTTGTCTTTCCTCTTCCTGAAGCTGAACATCCACTCTTTCTTCTCCTTCAGCACCCTGGAGCTCTGGCCCTCCAGGATACTTAGCGTGCATTACGTGTCGCTGGAGCTGTTGGTGTCCTTTGCCAGCTCTTGGCTCTATGTGCAGTTTTCGTTTCTGGATATATTAAAGTTTATTTTATAGGTCAGTCAAAGGTCAGCCAGCCCCCCACTTTCTCTAAATTTAGTCTAAATACATACAGTGACAACACATGTATATATATATATATATATATATATATATATATATATATATATATGTATATATATATATATATATATATATATATATATATATATATATATATATATATATATAATACACATTTGCCGCCCAACCAGCAGACCAAAAAAACGATGTCGGCCCCAACTCCCCTGGAGGCTCTTGGAAGAGTGCTAGCAGAAGTGTCATCCGCAAGCCGGCAACAGCCTGGGTACAGTTTCCCCACCTGAAAAAAAGCAATACTAGACCGGGTCGGCAGCACCGCTGAAGACCACCGACGCCGGTTCTGATCACTGTGGCTGGGACCAGAGGACCGGCCATTCGTTCTCCGGCAGCAGCTCTGAGACGCGGCGACCTGGTGGCTCAAACCACGGGAGGCGGACAGTCCAATGTTCGAGCTAATCCTCCTGGAACAATTCTTGGAGTCCATCCCAGCGCAAACCTCGGCGTGGGTGCGGTACCACCGGCCGCGGGACCTGACGGAGGCGGTATCCCTGGCAGAGGACCACCTGGTAGTCCATCGAGCGGCGCGGAGAGAAGAGGCGACCCCAAGACC
Organism: Nerophis ophidion; assembly: GCF_033978795.1. Classification (NCBI taxonomy): domain Eukaryota; kingdom Metazoa; phylum Chordata; class Actinopteri; order Syngnathiformes; family Syngnathidae; genus Nerophis; species Nerophis ophidion. The sequence goes on from NC_084619.1 coordinate 36,404,098, forward strand.
GACCGACAGACCCACTCCGGCCCCGCGCAGACGGCCTACACCGCCCGAGGGAGCAGCGCCACTGGAGCCACGACCCCGATCGGCTGAGGCAGCCCCGACTCACGAGAAGGTTCCTGCACCGGTCACGCCCACCCGGTTAGAAACTACCACTACCAGTCTCATCCAAGGGGGGGTTGCAGAGATATAATCTTTCCTCTGCTCCTCCTCCTTTCCAGGGTACTGGCGCTGCTGAGAGGGGACTTCCACCGTAGACGGAATGAGGCCGAACTAATTTTCAATCTAGCCATCATCCCAAGAATCCTGTCAAGCCTCTCTACCATCAAAATCTCCAAGGGGTTTGTGTTTGGCTGGATTATTCTGTCACGAGTGATTGGTGACGAAACCCAACATACAGAGATGGCAGCAGGAATTGAGCAGGAAAATATGATTTAATGTTCAAAAATTAAGGCAAAAACAAACCAGGAACTAGGAGACAAGAAACAGGATACCAGGAAACAGGAACTCGGACGAAAAGACAGCACGCTGCCAACAGCTACAGGATACAGGTACAAATGACAATCAAGCGGTAGGAGCGACAATAATCCAACACTGACTGGAGGACAAAGCAGGTCTAAATAACAACTGGCTGATTGACACCAGGTGTGGCCCTGTGCTAATCAGCCACAGCTGAGGGGGAAAATCACTCAGGGATACAAGCAGTAAATAAAGACAAACCAAGAGCGCTGACAGGAATTAAAGACAGACACAGAGGAAAAACTAAAACATGACCAAAATTTCAGGGACAAGCCTGACAATTTCATGATTAATTGTGATTGTTGATATGTTTTTTTGCTTGCCATTGCTTGGAGGTTGATGCTGGTCAGTGATACATGCACACCTGTTGTCACCTGCAGTCCCTTCTCAGAGACCCCTAACTTGAGCTTGCATAAGCTGTCTTTGCGATTAAACCTGGGTTTAAAGCTATGTACGCACCAACCAGATGAGGAAAACATAATAACAGTATGAGGGAGGGAAATTCAACTGTTAGTCTCTGGCATCTTCATTGGAACAAAATGTTAGAACCATCGTGAACTGTTTTCAAATACTGGAGGTCACAACCTTTGTAAGTAATATTTTGTGGTCAATGCTGTCACATGCCGAGTATGACCTTAAGAAAATGGGCTGAATCATCTATTTTAATAAGGGCCGGCCTTAGCTCTGACTGACTGACAATTCAGTTTTGACCACCAAAGAACCCAGGCTGACCGCACAAATGCCTGCCTCCTGACTCAAAGCGCTGGTGTACGCCTGTGTGTGCTTGACCAGTTTTACTCATTTGTCTTTTTTACATTTGCCAAGCAAAGAAAACTGTAAGGCAAGAGTTATTGGTAGGTTGTTTTTTGTCACTTAATTCCGTACAGAGTTTACACATCGACCAAGGAAAAATCAAATAACCTTTGCGAGGATTTGGATGAAGGCAAAAGTGCACTCCAAAATTTGTGCCACCTTTGTCCGCATTTTTAAAAACAGTTCTATAATTTCCAACTGTCTGTGAGGCCGTACATGTGCACAGGCTGAGTTCTGAGAAGCAAGGAAGGCAAATAAAAGAGACTGGAAGTCTGTGTGTTCAGTTGAGCTTCACAAAGCGTGCGACGCCTTGGGTTGGCTAACCACGAATACTTGCCAAAAAAGTAAAAGAGAAAATGAAAAAGTTTATTTCACATGGACAGATTGTTTTTCCCTGCAATGAGGTGGCGACTTGTCCAAGGTATACCCCGCCTTCCGCCCGATTGTAGCTGAGATAGGCACCAGCGCCCCCGCGATCCCAAAGGGATTAAGCGGTTGGAAATGGATGGATGGAGATTGTTTTTCCTGTAAAACAAACATATAACTTTTATAAAGTTTATAAGCTGTGTTATGTTTCGTAGTTCTATACATGGATTTTCTTTCATGGAAGAGGCGGCAAAATGTCTCTTTTGACAGTAAAGGTTGTAGACCCCGGTTATAGATCAACCTTGGTGGAGGTCTGTAAAATTCTAGTTTTATGTGGAAATTTTCTAAAATAAGTCACTAGTAATAGATGCTGGAGCCTACACTTTAAAACCTGAAAAAAATGACATCTAATAAAAGAACATATAGATCAGGGGTGTCATACTCATTTTAAGCTTTTCTCCCGTGGGCCGGACAGGTAACATCACTTCCATAATAACTTAAAAATACAAGTACGACAACTTCAGATTGTTTTTTGTTTTACTTCGGCCCAAACAGAACAAGCACATTCTGAAAATGAACATTTCACAAATAATCCTCTTGAAAAAGCACTATTTAGTTTGTTGAAAATCCCGCAGTTTCAAAAACACCATGAAAAACACAATGAACTAAGAGTTAATCTCAGCGTATACAAAGGCGTCGTTGGGGGTGTGGTTGGGGGTGTGGTTGGGGGTGTGGTTGGGGCGTGGACGTGGTTAAGAGGGGAGGAGTATATTTACAGCTAATTTACCAACTCCAGTATTGCATATATATATATATGAAATACTTTCAGTGAATTCTAGCTTCATATATTTATTTTGTTATATATACAAATAAAATAAATTTGCCAAAATTGAAAAAAACTAAGCTTTTACAAATAAGAACAAGAAATAATTAGTTATTACTGTTTTATTTATAATCTGAGCCCGAACAATTATTATTTTTTTTTAGTACTTTGTTTTGAAAAATGACCGGATTTTCTCGGTTATATCTTCGTCACGTGAGCGGCATAATTTAACCTAGCTAAGAAAATTATTAAAAAACAGACGTCTTTGGAAAGTTTATTTGTGAAGGGGAAAAGGCACAGTGAAGAGAGAGAAGAACAGCCTACGACTTCCAACAAAAAGAAAGATTTTAACAGACAATACCAGAAGTCCTACTTCAACTATGGATTTATCGCAACAGGTTATTCCCACGCACCGAGCCCGCTCTGCATAATATGTGGCGAGCAGCTCCCTAATGAGGCAATGAAGCCTTCAAAACTGCTTCGCCACTTAGAGACCAAGCACCCTGGATTAAAAGACAAGCCCCTGGAGTATTTTGAAAGAAAAAAACATGAACATGAAAAACAGAAAAAATTACTGACACCACATCAGTAGATGAGAATGCACTGAGAGCATCGTACTTAGTGGCTAATCATATTGCTAAGGTGAGGGAGAAGAGGAGAGCTTGTGAATAGGGCTGGGCGTATCGATAGTATTGATACTTGGTGAGTATCGCTATCGTATCGATACTGGCGTGATGGTATCGATACTTCACGAAATTAAGCGAATCACTCCGATTTAAGAAAAAATGTGAGCGCAGCGCTCCTCACCACTCCACCCTCCTCCCTAGTGATGGGTCGCGAACGAGATTTAAAAACACTTTAAAAATTCATCTTCAACCCAAAATAAAATTAAATAAATACAATTAACATGACGCTTGGTGCGTTTGCGCACACACATCAGTATAATTCGCTCCGAGGTTCACTCGGACAAGCACACACACACGCTTGCATTTCCAGTGTGACTTAATGTCTTGGTTGTAAACTGTAAAGTATTTTATTGCACTAAAATATTGATAAGAATTTCTCAGTTCTTTTGTTTTGTGTTAATTTTTACAACTGTTTAATAACTAGTGTTTTCTTTTTTACTTAAGATCTTGTGTGTTGTGAGGCGACTAGCCAAGTTCAGTATTTGTTTTCACCTTATTTGCACTACTTACTTTATTGTAATTGATATTGTTACTTTTTTATTTGAATTTCTCAGTTCTTTTGTTTTGTGTCCATGTTTACAACTTTGTTCAATAACTATCCATCCATCCATTTTCTACCGCTTATTCCCTTTCGGAGTCGCGGGGGGCGCTGGCGCCAATCTCAGCTACAATCGGGCGGAAGGCAGTGTATACCCTGGACAAGTTGCCACCTCATCGCAGGGCCAACACAGATAGACAGACAACATTCACACTCACATTCACACACTAGGGCCAATTTAGTGTTGCCAATCAACCTATCCCCAGGTGCATGTCTTTGGAAGTAGAGATTTGTTATTTACCTTAAGTGTTTGTGTGTTTTGAGGCGACAAGCCAGGTTCAGTAGTTGTTTGCACCTTATTTGCATTACTTTATTGCTATTAATATTACTTTTGTAATGAATATTTTATTTTTGGACTTAAATCGTTGTCCTGTGTTGTATTATTATCATAATCAATTAATTAAGGCAAAAGTACAAATTTGTTTTTCAAAAGTATCGATACCCCGAAGTCCCCCCCACCCCCCATCAGATGAAGACACTTCCGGTATTGGTATCGGCGATACTGGCCGGTATCGGATCGGATCGGTATCATACCCAAATTTGCGATATTGCCCACCCCTACTTGTGAGTCGACTCATGCACGCAAACATGCAGGAGGGAGGCTTATCTGACGGTTCAAACTGACAATTTTATTTCAGCTGTTGAAAAATAACATTCATAATGACAGTAGTGTGGAATTGGTGGTTCTTGTCATTTATACATTTTTCCATGTGATTTTTTGATTTATGTAATGGGCAGATAGGAAGGTACCAGAGACTTTGTTGTTATACTCATGTTATGTTGTTGGCGCAATGTGCTAATTAAAGTTCATAGGAGTACAAAGTGGATTCACGTTTATTATTTAACTTTTTTTATGACAAAAAAAATAAATAAAATATAGCAAACATTCACCAGGAGATGGCAACAGACAATGTAGATCACTCTACGTTGTCTGTAACTTCCTATTTCTTCTGCTTGTCTCCTTGTGTGTGCAGTTTTTAAACAGGCTGTCCCCACTCAGGTCTGCATGGAGCTGGCGGGGGCGTGGCCTCCAGCGCCGTCTGAATTTCGGGAGATTTTCGGGAGAAAATTTCTTCCGGGAGGTTTTCGGGAGAGGCGCTGAATTTCGGGAGTCTCCCGGAAAATCCGGGAGGGTTGGCAAGTATGAACTTGTTTGACTTTACTTTTTTTTTGCTCTAATTGACCAATTATAGGATGGAAAATGCTGACGTTATTTTACGCCTGATAGCTGGCGTGTGAGGCAAATCTGAAATCTGAATGGTAAAGAAACAACAGTCCCATTGCTTAACAGCAGCTAGAACAACTGATTCTGAAGACACTGGCAGGACACATAGAAGCTCAAATCTGATTGGACAAAATACTTGTACTGGAAGTAATGCAGCCCAAGACATGTTACAAAATAAATATAATACTGTTGGGATTAAAATAATTCAATTTAATGCAATACATACTATAAATTAAGTTATAAATGTAGGTCAGTGCTTATGATAGCGTTTAGGCCCTGACTGCCTAACAGTGTCAAACAAAACAGAATTGTTTTTAAACAGCTACTTGAATTTATTTTTATTTAGCAGTCAACTTCTAATACAACAGGTTGACTTTAAATTGAGTTTCCCAAAAATATTGATTGTGTACTTTTGTATGTGTTCGTAAATGTACATAGGGTGTGTGTGGGGGAGACTACCAGTATAATACAAGTGTGTGACCGACGGTTGTACATGTCTGTCTGTCTGTGCAAGCCGTGATCCAATCTCAGGTGTGTTTATGTGTGATTGGGTTTGAGGAATTTCAGCTCCCACATCCTCCAATCTGTTCATCTTTCAGCAGTCTTGTAGCTCGAGATGAAAGTTGATCACAGGGCTGTTTTTTTCGTACATGCTGGTATGCGGCTTGTCCATCAGCAAGAGGATTGTTCTCAAATAATGTTTAGAGAGCAAGATTCTGCCAATGCTGTTGAACTTGCTGAGGTACGGGGAATCTATACACGCTATCCGCAAAGTCGTATTATTAAATAAATCAAATACTTTAAGCATAAAAAACTGTTTATGGCCTCTTAAATATGTTTTTTTTTTTTTAACCTTATTGAGCCCTCTAAACATAAAACAACACCCATACAGTACACATACTTTTACACAGTTTGTTCTATGATGGATTAAAGTACTAACCGGTAGCCCAGAGAATCCTGGAAGCAGGTGATGTGTGAATCGATACTGAATTATCGATACCGGCAATAATAGGATATTTATGCTGTAATATAGATACTCAAAATATCGATACTTTAATTTTTTTAGATAATGTATATCATTAATATGAACACGGTGTAAAAAATGAACTAAACTTGTGAACACAGTCGCGCAATGAGTCAGTATTGAAGGCTTTTGTGGAGTGTCATTTACATGTTCAGTATTTTCATGTTAACACGTTCGTGTAACTGAATTGTGAATTATTTTTTATGATAATGGTAGTTCTTAATAACGGGGATAGGTTGATTGGCAACACTAAATTGGCCGTAGTGTGTGAATGTGAATGTTGTCTATCTGTGTTGGCACCGCAATGAGGTGGCGACTTGTCTAGGGTGTATGCCGCCTTCCGCCCGAATGCAGCTGGGATAGGCTCCAGCACCCCCCGCGACCCCAAAAGGGACAAGCAGTAGAAAACGGATGGATGGATGATATTGGTAGTTCTTAATACAAAATAGATTTATTCTAATGCTTTTATTTTACTCATTTCGTTTTTTTATGGTTTGAAACACCAGTTTTGTGTACATTGTGTGATTTTGTCCTGTTATACCTGTTGTATTCGTTAGACTATATTGTTATTCATGCCACTACCTCAATATACAAACCCCGTTTCCATCTGAGTGGGGAAATTGTGTTAGATGTAAATATAGAGGGAATACAATGATTTGCCAATCGTTTTCAACCCATATTCAGTCGAATATGCTACAAAGACAACATATTTGATGTTCAAACTGATAAACAATATTTTTTGCAAATAATTATTAACTTTAGAATTTGATGCCAGCAACACGTGACAAAGAAGTTGGGAAAGGTGGTAATAAATACTGATAAAGTTGAGGAACGCTCATCAAACACTTATTTGGAACATTCCACAGGTGTGCAGGCTAATTGGGATCGGGTGGGTGCCATGATTGGGTATATAAACAGCTTCCCAAAAATGCTCAGTCTTTCACAAGAAAGGATAGGACGAGGTACACCCCTTTGTCCACAACTGCGTGAGCAAATAGTCAAACAGTTTAAGAACAACGTTTTTCAAAGTGCAATTGCAAGAATTTAAGGGATTTCAACACCTACGGTCCATAATATCATCAAAAGGTTCAGAGAATCTGGAGAAATCACTTCATGTAAGCGGCATGGCCAGAAACCAACATTAAATTACCGTAACCTTCGATCCCTCAGATGGCACTGTTTTAAAAACCGACATCAATCTCTAAAGGATATCACCACATGGGCTCAGGAACACTTCAGAAAAGCACTGTCACTAAATACAGTTTGTCGCTACATCTGTAAGTGCAAGTTAAAGCTCTACTATGCAAAGCGATAGCCATTTATCAACAACATCCAGAAACGCCGCCGGCTTCTCTGGGCCCGAGATCATCTAAGATGAACTGATGCAAAGTGGAAAAGTGTTCTGTGGTCTGACGAGTCCATATTTCAAATTGTTTTTGGAAATATTCAACATTGTGTCTTCCGGACCAAAGGGGAAGCGAACCATCCAGACTGTTATCGACGCAAAGTTCAAAAGCCAGCATCTGTGATGGTATGGGGGTGCATTAGTGCCCAAGGCATGGGTAACGTACACATCTGTGAAGGCACCAGTAATGCTGAAAGGTACATACAGGTTTTGGAACAACATATGCTGCCATCTAAGCGACGTCTTTTTCATGGACCCCACTGCTTATTTCAACAAGACAATGCCAAGCCACATTCAGCACGTGTTACAACAGCGTGGCTTTGTGATAAAAAGAGTGTGGGTACTGTCCTTGCCCGCTTGCAGTCCAGACCTGTCTCCCATCGAAAATGTGTGGCGCATTATGAAGCGTAAAATACGGCAGCAGAGACCCCGGACTGTTGAATGACTGAAGCTCTACGTAAAACAAGAATGGGAAAGAATTCCACTTCCAAAGCTTCAACAACTAGTTTCCTCAGTTCCCAAACGTTTAATGAGTGTTGTTAAAAGAAAAGGTGATGTAACACAGTGGTGAACAATACTTTGGCACGTGTTGCAGCCATGAAATTCTAAGTAAATTATTATTTGCAAAAAAAAAATAAAGTTTATGAATTTGAACATCAAAAAATATCTTCTTTTTGTTGTGCATTCAATTGAATATGGGTTGAAAAAGATTTGCAAATCATTGTATTCTGTTTTTAATTACCTCTAACACAAATACCCAATGCATATGGAAACGGGGTTTGTATTTCAGTTTACAATAAAATAAACTCTTGTATTCTTCTATGAGACATGTTATTATTTGAAACACACACATTTTTATTTTTTATTTTAGCAGATTTATTAGGTGTATTAGCACAAAGTATCGGCTCGGTATCGTTGATACCAGACAGAATTTTATTTGGTATCAATGAAATCGCACATCACTACTCCAAGCGTCAATGCAACGCTGGAAATACTTGGATAGTCACATCTTGGATAAATCCTTGTGAGTTATAATTGGGCTTTGAGTGCTGAAACCACCTTGCAGCTTTGGCCATTAGCTGTTGTTATCATTCTATGTTAGCATTGTGTGTCCCACACTGTCACATCACACTGATCATGTCAAAGCTGTGTTATTGAGATCGAAGATAAAGCGCAACATAAAATATCCCCACTTTGCATTGACAGTTGCTGAGAGCTATAAGCAGTCTTGTTAGCAACAATGGCGCTCCGAGTCTGGTCTCGTCTTTAGAGATTGCTCGCGGTAAAGACTCACCAATGTGGAGATGTATTATTGACCAGGCCGGCGTCAAAAATAAAGTACATCAAAAACTGTTCTGCTACGAGTTGTTCAACTGAATTGTTGCAGTGACGATACAGTTGCGCCTAAATTATCTGCTTTGTTGCTAGAAGTTCACAACCTTAACCCGGGAACGGAATTCCTGCTCGGTGACTATCTTTATCAATCGCTAAAGCAAAATACAATCATATAGAGTAAGGCAAATACTACACTGTAATATATATATATATATATATATATATATATAAGACTTAATTTAACACTCAAATTAGGCCAAAAACACGCACAATATAGTAGAAGCTTGATTTACAAACTTAATCGGTTCTTAAGCATAATTGGTGAATTGAAAAATTTGTCTTGTGAAGTGTAGTACCCCATACAAAACAATGTAAACATCAATAATTGGTTCTAGCCTTGACAAACGTCCCTATTTCAGTAAAAAAAATGCACACCTTTGAGGACAGCCATATATATATATATATATATATATATATATATATATATATATATATATATATATATATATATATATATATATATATATATATATATATACACACACACACACACACACTATATTGCCAAAAGTATTTGGCCACCCATCCAAATGATCAGAATTATGGTGTGGGCTTGTTTTTCTGGAGCTAACCTTGGCCCCATAGTTCCAGTGAAAGGAACTTTGAATGCTCCAGGATACCAAAAATATTGTGGACAATTCCATGCTCCCAACCTTGTGGGAACAGTTTGTAGCGCGCCCCCTTCCTCTTCCGATGAACTTCACTGGCCTGCACAGAGTACTGACCTGAACTCAATAGCACATATTTGGGATGAATTAGAACGAAGACTGAGAGCCAGGCCTTCTCGACCAACATCAGTGTGTGACCCCACCAATGCGCTTCAAAAAGAATGGTCGAAAATTCCTATAAACACACTCCGCAGCCTTGTGGACAGCCTTCCCAGAAGACTTGAAGCTGTGATAGCTGTAAAAGGTGGCTTGACATCATATTGAACCCAATGGGTTAGGAATGGGATGGCACTTCAACTTCATATGTTAGTCAAGGCAGGTAGCCGAATACTTCTGGCTATATAGTGTACATAGTTTCAAACAAACAAGGGGTTAATGCATCAATTAATTATCAAAATAACACAACAACAACAGCAAGCTGAACGTCAACACACTCACTCACACAGACATCCCATGGGTGCCCTAAAAAACGTTTAAAAAAAAAACGCCTCTCCAAAATGACAACATCCAGTGTTTACTGTACTGCACATGAAGTACATCCATCCATCCATTTTCTACCACTTGTCCCTTTTGTTATCAAAATGGCAGTGCCCTAAGGCTTCAAGCGGCAAACAAAATTAATTAACTAATGAAGTGTACGCACAGAAAGGCATGTTTGGCGCAACTTAACGGTTTGTGAACCGGAAAGTTTGTAAGTTTAAGTTCCATTGTATGCTTTCAAGAAAAGGTTGGTATTTTAAAAAAAATTGTTTTTACTGTTTTTCCTTAACATAATCACGATAATTTACACACTTTTAAACATCATTTTTGACTTTGCAGATCTTTATTCTCGGCACTAAAAGTTGGTCTCACTAACATGTAAACATAAATCCAGCCTGTCTGTACCGTAGACAGCTGTACATAACCACAACTAAATTTGGTGGTTTTCTTTGACACTTCTAACCCAAAGGACGATTGGGAAAAAACAGCCTGATTTTGATACTGGTTTTCATCTTGGATGAATATAAGTAGAGATGATCGCTGCATGAATGTATACAACGAGAGGCTGCATCACTGCTTGTGGCTGATGCTGGAGATACCAACTAATGACAGGGTTAGGTGTGTTTGGGATCAATAGGATTACTCTAATTGACTGCCTTCAAAGCAGGGGTAGACCGATCGATGTTAGCGCTCAACAGACCATGACTAAACATATGATGGAGTTAAATACGTAGCACAGACCACATGTGTGGTGGAAAATTGAATTTAGGAGACAGGAAAATAGAACAATCTGTAATGTATTTTAAATCACAAATAAATAATAGTGTGTGTTTGAGGAAAAAATGTATAGTCCTTCCCAAACCATTCACATGTTTATAATGTTTATACACAGTCTATCTTTATCATTTAGGCCTGCAATCAGATCTGTTCTTGGAGGAGGAGACTCAAGCGATACTGCAGATGGATGATGAGCTTATGCCCAGGAGATAAAAAGGTATTAGGGGTATTGTGTGTGTGTGTGTGTGTGTGTGTGTGTGTGTGTGTGTGTGTGTTCTAATGGGTTGTTTGGTGGGTGTGATTGTAGCTATTCAACACCTGCAGGCACTCTACAGAGCGGGGTTGGTCAGGGCTGTTTCTCTAATTGTATAAATGTAATTTCATGACAACCTTTAATTGCAGTGTTTAACTCAATCTAATGAAACCCAATACAAGCGCTGAAAACATTTATAAATAAATAAATGTACACATATGACCTTTTCAATAATATCAATGTTCTCTTGTGACTGGCACGGTCAGTGAGGATGAAATGTTTATTGTACATTTTATTTGCCTTTTTATTGCTTTATTTAACTACATGACACAACATCAACCATAGTCTTAGGACATACTTATTGCAATGCATGGTTTGCACATCTGGTAAAAATGTTCTTGAATGTTGTAAAAACAGCAGCTGGCTGAAAAAAAAGCCTCAAATATAGCTGTGAGTCTGCACATTCCAAACCATTCTCAAGAGTTGCAATAGTACAAAAATAGTACGGATAGTATTTATGGCTTCATTCCAAGATCTTGGAACAGGCTCGTTTAAATGTTTGTCTCTGAAAATAGTTTACATTGTTGCAGAAACAGATTATTAAACACTTAACTTTAAATATGTTTTTCCTAAAACTGATAAAAGACAAGTATTTCTCATTGACAATACTTTACTTCAGTCATGATGCTTACAAGTTTGCATTGTGGTACGTCACATACTACATATTTACAGTTTCATACTTAAATGGAGCTTTTGCACTGTTGAATAATTAAAGCATGGGTGTCAAACTCTGGCCCGCGGGCCAAATTTGGCCCGCCGTGTAATTTAATTTGGCCTTTAAGGCAATGTTAAATTAACATTAGAACTGGCCCGTCGGTATTATACAGCGGCGGTGCCGCTGTAACACCGCATTCACCGATAATACTCATACTAGCTTACCCTCCCGATTTTCCCGGGAGACTCCCGAAGTTCAGTGCCCCTCCCGAAAATCTCCCGGGGCAACCGAATTTCTCCCGATTCCCACCCAGACAACAACACTGGGCGTGTGCCTTAAAGGAACTGCTTTTAGCGTCCTCTACAACCTGTCGTCACATCCACTTTTCCTCCATACAAACAGCGTGCCGGCCAAGTCACATAATATAAGTGGCTTACACACACACACACACACAAGTGAATACAAGCATACTTGGTCAACAGCCATACAGGTCACACTAAGGGTGGCCGTATAAACAACTTTAACAGTGTTGCAAATATGCGCCAAACTGTGAATCCACACCAAACACGAATGACAAACACATTTCGGGAGAACATCCGCACCGTAACACAACAAAAACAGAACAGAAAAAATACCCAAAATCCCTTGCAGCACTAACTCTCCCGGGACGCTACAATATCCACCCCCCGCTACCCTCCCCCCACTTCAACCCCGCCCATTTCATTGTTATTTTATTTTCAAATATTTTAGCCTGTGGAAAAAGTTAATGTTGATATTTACCTCAGAAGCCTGCAAATAGAAAAGAGGCATTACATTTTTTATTTAAATTTTATTTAACATACCATTGATGTTTTTTCGTTTGTTTTGTGAAAGTTTATTTTGCACTATTAAGTTATATAAGCATTGCTTGTTCCATATTCAGTGTTAAAGCAAATCAGTGTAGCAAACTGAGACATAATTAACGTTTTATTCACACACTTTTTCTTGCTCCTTCAAGGCTTGAATGTTTGATTAATTCATTATTGTTATTTTATTTCCAAATTTATTATTAGCCTTTGGAAAATGTTTGTTTTGATATTTACCTCAGAAGGCCGAAAATACAAAAGAGGCATTCAATGTTTATTTAAATTGTATTTGATATGCCGTGGATATTTTTTAATTATTATTATTATTATTTGAAACTCGATTTTGCATGTCACTATATATATAAGCCTTGCTTGTTTAATATTCAATGCAAAACTTGTTTGTGTCTCTATCAAAAGGTTCATTTGTTCAACTTTGGCCGGCGGCTTTGTTCAGTTTTAAATTTTGGCCCGCTCTGTATTTGAGTTTGACATCCCTGATTTAAAGGGAAAAAAATATATATATTTTTTTTTCACTAGGACTTTTCACAGTAACTTTTCATATAGCATCAGTTCATCTACAAGAGCCAGTAAGTTATTTTGAATAAAAAGAAGAAAAGGCAGAATTGTATGCCAATACACCACTAAGGATACCAGAACATTTGTTGATTGCTGCCATTTTATTCCCCCATTACTTACTGTGGTATAGTCATACTAAGTGTAGTTACATATCATTTCGATAGGTGGCAGTAGCGTGTAGAAAATACAGACTACTTGTTGTATGTACCAACGAAGGAGAGCTCTAAGTAAAGGAAGTAAACACTGCACGTCGTTGTCCGTCTCTCTCCTTCATGCTACCTTACAATACAACATATTGGCGACGAGGATAAAGTAAATAATGGCCTTGCTCGGTATTTCGCCACCTCCGGCATTCTTACACAGCCCGGGTGTGCCTACCGTCCACCTTGATACGTGGATACGGATGTTTGACAACTACGTCTTAGCTCTCGCCGACAAGATGGAAGATAAAAGGAAGCGTGCCTTGCTAATACACACGGTCGGTACGGAGGCGCAACGTATTTTTTACACGCTGCCAGTTGATAGTAACTCTTATGAAGATGCTCTAAAAGCATTAAAAAAGTACTTTGTACTGAAGTTCAACGTCGTGGCGGAGGGAAACAAGTTCCGACAGAGATCTCAGAGGACCGGTGAGTCTACTACTGAGTTTGCAGCTTCCCTGCGTGAGCTTGTTGCTACGTGCGAGTTTGGCGCCCTTGCTGAAGACATGATGAAGGACCAGATTGTTGAAAATACGAACAATGCTAGGATAAGAGAACATTTACTGCTTGAGGACAATCTGACTTTGGAGAAAGCCATTACAATTTCATGTCAAATCGAACATGCTGTAGCTGGAGCTAAAGCGATGCTAACTACAAACCACGAGGTACCAGCAGAAGTCGGCATGGTGCGTGGGGGGTCTACGTCACGCGGTGGGCGACACAGACGTCCACAGAGACCTTCATTCTCCGCTTCCCGCCCTCCTTCCAACGTGGTTGCTGCTGGTAAGAGTTGCTACCGGTGTGGTACAATAAACCACCTAGCTAACGACCCCAAGTGCCCAGCAAGATCAGTTACATGAAGACAATGTAATAAAAAAGGACATTATGCTAAAGTCTGTAAAGGCAAGTCTGCATCCCATAACGTGGGGGAAGTGTCCACTACATCCACAGAGAATCTTGATACTGTTACAGTGCTACAAATTAATAAGACTGATGTGACCCAGTGTAATAAGCTGATGTGCTCCGTCTCCCTGGAGGCGTGCAGCGGTCCCACAATCACTGCTAATTTAATAGTAGATACTGGATCCGGCGTTTCCATCCTCCCTGAGCACGTGTACACAAAGTACTTCAGTCATGTGACTCTTTCAAAGCCCGAAAAGAGACTTACTACTTACACACAGAAACCAATACAAGTACTTGGTTGTTTGGAACTAAAGGTGACCTACGAGGCGAATAGTGCGTCTACACGCATTCATGTAGTGCCAGCGGGTACACCCATATTGGGCATGGACCTTTTCAATGCACTGCGTTTACGTACATCAGATGGTAAAGTGACTACCAGTAAAATACCACATACTACAAATGCTACTGTTCCAGTGCACTACACTGCTGTTAACATGGAGCCAGCTGTCAATACAGAGAGTACAGGTACAGTTAAAGGCTTCGTCCATAAAGTCAAGGTGAGACCTGATGTGCAGCCTGTGCAGATGAAGCTACGCCGTCTACCCTTCGCTGTACGTGAGCAAGTTTCAGAGGAGCTGCAGAGGTTGGAGAAAGATGGAGTGATTGAACGCATCGACTCCTCACCGTGGGTTTTACCCATTGTGGTAGTGAAACGGAAGTCCGGCCGGCTCAGAATATGTGCTGATCTCCGTGAGCCTAACAAGGCAGTGGTCATTGATAGCCACCCCTTGCCACACATCGAGGAGGTGTTCCATGAGCTGCGAGGAGCACGCATGTTCTCATCCATTGACCTCGAAAACGCATACCATCAGGTACCACTCCACCCTGAGAGCAGACACCTTACCAGCTTTATCACACATGATGGACTTGTTCGCTTTACAAAGGTTCCATTCGGTCTTGCCTCGGCTCCTAGTGCATTCCAGCGAATGATGTCGCAGATCCTGTCTGGCCTGGATGGTGTACAGTGTTACTTAGATGACATTGTAGTGTATGCCAACAACCCAGAGCTGCATGACAGAAGGCTAAAGGCTGTGCTGCACCGCCTACACAGCAGTGGCCTGAAGCTGAATATGGATATGTGTCTTTTCAGATTAACCGAACTGTTCTATTTAGGGCATGTTGTTTCTGCTTCTGGTATCCGCCCTAACCCAGACCAAGTTGCTGCTATTGTGAAAGCTCCTGCTCCTGAGGATGCTACCGCCCTCCAATCCTTCCTGGGCCTCACCGGGTGGTATTCCAAGTTCATCCCCGGCTATGCTTCTGTGGTGGAGCCTCTCCGTGCTCTCCTGAGAGGGGACGCACTGTTCCAATGGTCTGATACTGCACAACAGGCTTTTACCCGACTCAAAGAACTGATTGCTACAAGCCCGGCACTTGCGCTGTTCGACCCCACTCTCCCAACACTAGTCACTACAGATGCCTGTGACTACGGCATAGGCGCCGTGCTTACACAAATGCACGGGGACGCCGAATTGACTGTTGCTTTTGCATCCAGAGCCCTTACTCCATCATTGAAAAAGAGGCTGTAGCCTGTGTGTGGGCAGCTGAGTGATGGCGTACTTACCTGTGGGGGAGACACTTTACCCTGCGCACGGATCACAGCCCTCTGACAACTCTCCTATCCACAAAAGGCTTCGGAAGAGCAGGCATGAGGATAGCGAGGTGGTCTGCCCGCCTCATGTGGTTTAACTACAGCGTGGAATACAAACCTGGCCGTGACAATGTTGTAGCGGACTGTCTGTCACGCCTACCCCTGCCTGTCCTTGACCAACTGGAGTTGGAGGAAGACACTATAGCGCTAGTGACTGTTGACCTTACCTCTCTTACAGCTAACCAGTTACGCACTGCCTACACAGACTGTCCTGTTTTACAGCAGGTCACCAAGCACATTCGCGAACAGTGGCCACACACTCCTAAGGGCCTGGACTCAGCCCTGTTACCTTATTACCGTGTACGTACTGAGTTGACTGAGCTGGATGGCTATCTGGTACGTGGCACTCACCGTGTGGTGATTCCCTCAGCTCTTCAGTCACAACTTATACACCTGGCTCACAATACTCACCAAGGTATAGTCAGAACCAAACAGAGACTGAGAGAACTCTACTGGTGGCCTGGAATGGACTCTGATGTTGAGACTGCCATCAAGTCGTGTGCCACCTGCTCCCAACATGACAAAACAGCAAAGACACGTGCTGCTCCTTTGCAACCTGTTGCCTTTCCCAATGCTGCCTCGGAAAAACTCGCTATGGACATAGTGGGTCCATTTCACTCTGCTTCTCCTGACTGCCGCTTTGCTATCACTTTAGTGGGCTATTATAGCAAATGGCCAGAAGTGGCCTTCACATCAGATGTAACATCCAGTACCGTTATAACCTTCCTGTCCACCGTCTTCAGCCGTGAAGGTAACCCCCTCGAGATAGTCACTGACAACGGCTCCTCCTTTGTATCTGCTGAGTTTGAGGCTTACTTAGCGGCCCAAGGCATTACACACAGCCGCAGTTCTGTCTACCATCCTCAGAGCAATGGAGAGGTCGAGAGGCGGAACAGGGTGTTTAAAGACTGTCTCCAAACAGCTGACATTGAGGGTAAACCCTGGAAGCCCTTTGTCACTGATTTCCTTCTAACATACCATGCCACTCCCCATGCAGTGACTCAAATATCTCCTGCTGAGCTTCTGCATGGCCGTCCTTTCCGCACAAATCTGAACATTAAAGGTCTCCCGCCGCCTCCTGCCTCTGCTCGGCGTGAAACCTTGAAACACACCGTGGCGCTGAAGCAAGCCGAAGTGAAAAGATATACTGATGAGCGTCGAGGTGCACAGTCTTCTATATTCCGGCGTGGATCCTATGTTCGTGTTAGGCAGCCTGGGATCACAAAGAAGGGACACTTCAAATTCACACAGTCCTTCCTGGTCGTGGCTCAGAGAGGCCCTGCGACCTATGAACTGTCTGACGGTAGAGTATGGAATGCCATGCACCTGTCACCTGCGTCTGTCCCAGCCCCTGCTACACACACACAGCCTGTGGTCCAGCCAGAGGATGTTTACACGCCTCCTCCTGCTGCCCCGCCTGCTCGAGCGTCTCCCATTCCCCAGCGGGGTCGCAGACGGATTCACCCTCCTGCTTGGCATGAGGACTATGTACCCTGAGTTTTTTCAGAGGGGCAAGTTGGGTGTGTAATAGATTGTTAATGATTGTTACATTTCACATTTTCACCTTAAAATTTTACTGTTGCACTTTCACAGGTTTGGTTGTATTAGCAACAAAAGAAGAAAACAAATAGGTATTGAAAGTATTGAAGAAACCTATAAATATATTTTGTATAAGGTGAGAAAAAGAAAGAGTTGAGATTTGAGAAAAGTCTTGTTTGACTGTTGGTTAATGTATTGTTAATTTGCTACAAAACAATTTGTGGAAATTGCACTGACATTCTGAAAAGCTATTTAAAGTACACAGTTGTAAATGCACTTTTGGTTAATTGTTTATATGCAATATCCCTAACATTATTTCATATGCTTTGAAAGACCATTTTAGTTAGTAGTCTAATGGTTTACAAGTCAGTACTGTTTACTTGAATTGCTCATTCAAAATATGGTTTATTGCAGGAATGCTGTTCTTAAAAAGCGGGATATGTGGTATAGTCATACTAAGTGTAGTTACATATCATTCCGATAGGTGGCAGTAGCGTGTAGAAAATACAGACTACCTGTTGTATGTACCAACGAAGGAGAGCTCTAAGTAAAGTAAGTAAACACTGCACGTCGTTGTCCGTCTCTCTCCTTCATGCTACCTTATAATACAACACTTACCAGGGATAGATATAATTTTTCCGCTAGTTGTACCAAAATCTGAATTTTTAAAACAGTGACGGTGCTTAAACAGTGCCTTAAAGGCCTACTGAAACCCACTGCTACCCACCACGCAGTCTGATAGTTTATATATCAATGATGAAATATTAACATTGCAACACATGCCAATACGGCCTTTTTAGTTTACTAAATTACAATTTTAAATTTCCCGGGAGTTTCGTCTTGAAAACGTTGTGTAATGATAACGTGTACGCAAGACGTCACAGGTTTTTAGGAAATATGAGCGCTGCGCACACACACAGCTAAATGTCGTCTGCTTTAACGGCAGTATTTTGGAGATCTGTGTTGCTGAATCTTTTGCAATTTGTTCAATTAATATTGGAGAAGTCAAAGTAGCAAGATGGAGTTGGGAAGCTTTAGCCTTTAGCCACACAAACACACAGTGATTCCTTGTTTAAAATTCCTAGAGGTGAAAATTTACTATGGATCAGAGCGCGGTCAAGCGAACATGAAACACGACGGAATGTCAACCAGCAGGTTTCGGTAAGAAAATTGTGGTTAAAAAGTTGCTTCTTACCGGAGAAAAGCTGAGTTTGTGCCGTCCATAGCTGCCGTCGACTTCCCCGAGACACTGCGCGTCAAGACACCCTTGGAGACACCCTTCCGACTATCAGGTACTATTTAACTTACTAAAACACTAGCAACACAATAGAAAGATAAGGGATTTCCCAGAATTATCCTTTTAAATGTGTCTAAAAACATTGGAATCCGTCCCAATGCACTCGCTTTTTTTTTTTTTTGTCAATATCCTCAAACACGAATCTTTCATCCTCGCTCAAATTAATGGGGAAATTGTTGTTTTCTCGGTCCGAATAGCACTTTTTGTTGGAGGCTCCCATTATAAAGAATGTGAATATGTGAGGAGCCGTCAACATGTGACGTCATCGTCTGCGACTTCCGCTAGAGGCAGGGCTTTTGTTTAGCACCGAAAGTTGCGAACTTTATCGTGGATGTTCTCTACTAAATCCTTTCAGGAAAAATATGGCAATATCGCGAAATGATCAAGTATGAAACATAGAATGGACCTGCTATCCCCGTTTAAATAAGAAAATCTCATTTCAGTAGGCCTCTAAATGGGTTCCAGCACCCATTCTTATTGGTGACAAAGCAGGAAAGAGCTGGGATGTATGTTTGCTATAAAATTGGTTGTTAGACACCCTGTCTATTGGCATTGAGCAAACTTTTTGATTCTCATGGCAGTACAAGATATAAGAAGTGCGTCTTTCTTTAGGCTCAATATGGGACACATACTTTTGTTTGTAAATACGGGATGATAGTATGTTTTCAATGGATGGTCAATTTTAATTTGACATTTAAACAGAAATTATCTACAAACATTTCTGTTATGTGTAAAGAATCATAGTGTATTATTGTTTTTTAAGTGCACACATTATTAATTCTTATTATTTGCAAGCCAAATAACAAATCACACTTCAGCTTAGTCTGCCAAGAGATTTTAGAGTTTGTAAAGAGTGATAACCATACAATCTGCAAAAGGTCTACGGTAGACTTTATCATTATCGCTTTTGTCTTTACTTGCTCAACTGAAAAATGTTTTTCTGTGAGTGCAA
The DNA here is from genome assembly GCF_033978795.1 of Nerophis ophidion. Classification (NCBI taxonomy): domain Eukaryota; kingdom Metazoa; phylum Chordata; class Actinopteri; order Syngnathiformes; family Syngnathidae; genus Nerophis; species Nerophis ophidion. The sequence continues at coordinate 36,423,862 of NC_084619.1, forward strand.
AGACTGCCAGTTAAGTTTCCTCTCACCCAGCGTCTGCTCCCACTGTGTCTCACAATGCACTGCTGATGTCACGGGAAGTGTAGTGTTGAATTCATACTTGCTTCATTGTGTGCCATATCTACAATGGCATGAAAGACATCTTGCGGGGGCAGACAAGCGAGGAGGAAATGAAATAATCCTGAGATACTGAAGACCTGAAGGTCATTTTCCATTGATAAGACAACATATTTTAGTTACCTGTGGAGCTTCAGTCACAATAGTGTGCTAATGCCTTATCACTACCGCCAGTGATGTCTGTCATTTTCTGTTGGCAGCTTCACAAACGTATAATACATCCTAAAACAACATTGTAGTTGTGATCAGATGGTTGCAAAAAAGTGTAATATACTGTCGTTATGCATGTGGTGCATAACAAAAACAGTTTTGTGTTGACAATCCATGGAAACTGCCTTTTACAAAAGTGATTGGCTGAAAGGCCACACCAAAAAACTTAAAGTTTGCACTTGTATTCTATATTTTGCTCATTAACCAAAGACAGAGTTGTATGCTCAAATACATTTTAGGGAAGATGGCGCTCCCCGTGGCCTATGTCTTTGTGCCGTCCTCCCGACAAAGGCTATGTTTTTTTTTATTATAGTCTTAATTTATTATAGTCCTAATTTGCACGCAACAGTGAGATATAACAGAGATGAATTTCTGGACATCGGAAAAGCTCAGCATGAGCTCATTTATAGTCTGACGGACTTCAACTTTCTTCTACGACGAGAGCCAGCTAACCACAAAACAACAACAAGAAGACGAGGCAAGAGAGCGGGGCTACGTGTTAGGCTAAAGGCTAGACCTACACGACCACCACTACCTAACCTGCTGCTAGCTAACGTGCGCTCGCTTGACAACAAGCTGGATGAGCTGAGAACCAGGATTACATCCCAGCGTGAACTGAGAGAATGCTGTGCTCTTATTTTCACGGAAACCTGGCTTCCGGACAGCTTCCCAGACTCTGCAATCCAGCTAGCAACGCACTCAGTCTACCGTGGGGAACGGACAATGGCTCCAAGAAAGGCGAGAGGCGGCGGTGTCTGTGTTTACGTGAGTAACCACTGGTGCTCGGATGTACAAATGGTTGAAAGACCCTGCTCGGACAACATTGAGTTTTTGGTGGTAAAATGCAGACCCTTTTACCTACCAAGGGAGTTCAGTGCAGTGTTTATACTGTCTACATCCCGCCACGGGCGGATTCCACTACAGCGCTGAAGCTGCTGCATGACGTCATCAGTAAACAAGAGACCGCACACCCCGATGCTGCGTTCACGGTAGCTGGGGATTTTACCCACCACAACTTAAAGAGCGTCCTCCCGAAATACCATCAGTATGTGAACTTTCCTACGAGGGAAAAAAAACTCTCTGGACCAAGTATACTGCGACGTGAGGGGAGCCTACAAGGCTGTACCCAGACCACACTTTGGACTATCTGATCACATCTCAGCTTTTCTATATCTAGCGCCCCACCGCCCCAGTGAGTAAAACTGTTAAAGTGGGGAATGAAGACACTGAACTAGTGCTTCAAGACTGCTTTGGGAGTAGCCTGGGACATGTTCAAAACTGCTGCTCAGAGGGATGATGGTACTGTGGACAGAGAGGAATATGCTTCCAGTGTAACTTGCTACATCAGAACATGTGTGGAAAACATTGTTCCCACAAAACAATGCAAGGTACATGCCCGCTCCACTGCATTTGTCTCAAGCAACGCTGAGGACTACAAGAAGGCCAGATATGACCTGCTTAAATCCATCAACGAGGCCAAAGGACAATACAGACTAAAGCTGGAGGGATTCTACTCCCCCACAGATTCCCGGCGCATGTGGCAAGGCCTGCAACACATCAGAGACTACAAGCAGGGGGGTAGCAAACAGCAGACACTCACTGCCAGATGAGCTGAATGAGTTCTACGCCAGCTTTGAGGTCCTCAACCCCAACCAACAGAGAGGGGTTCTGACCACGGAGCGCACGCAGGACCCACCACTCACTGTGACAACAGCAGAGGTATGTACAGTTCTGAGGAGAACAAACCCACGGAAGGCAACCGGCCCAGACAACATCCCTGGCCAGGCCCTCAGGGTCTGTTCATCAGAGCTGGCTGATGTACTTGCTGATATATATAACTTTTCACTAGCACAAGCTGTTGTGCCCACCTGCTTCAAGACCACCACCATCGTGCCCCGGCCAAATAAAAACATTGTGACCTGTCTGAATGACTATCGCCCTGTTGCACTCACCCCAATAGTGATGAAGTGCTTCGAGAGGATAGTCATGTCACACATCAAGAAGAGCATCCCAGACACACTGGACCCTCTGCAGTTTGCCTACCGGCAGAACCGGTCCACAGAGGATGCAGTTAACGTCGCCATCCATACCACCCTCACCCACTTGGAGGGCAAGGAGATCTATGCCAGGCTATTATTCATCGACTACAGGTCTGATTTTAACACGGTCATCCCACAAAAACTCACTGCTAAACTCCTCACTGTTGGTCTGACACTGGCTCTCTGTGACTGGGTCTTGAACTTTCTAAAAAAAACCGACCCCAGTCAGTCAGAATCGGCAAGTACACATCAGGCACAAAGGTTCTAAGCACAGGGACCCCCCAAGGCTGCGTGCTGAGCCCCCTATTGTACACCCTCTTCACACGCGACTGTGTGGCCTCCCAGAACGACACCAGTATCATCAAGTTTGCGGATGATACTACGGTCGTCGGACTGATCACCGGGGGAGCTGAGGCAGCGTACAGAAAGGAGGTAGCGGAACTGGTGGCCTGGTGTCAGGATAATAATCTCTCCTTGAACACAGACAAGACCAAGGAGATGTTTATTGACCTACGGAGAAGGAGTGCACAGTACACACCTTTGTACACAGAGGAGACAGAGGTGGAAAGGGTGAAAACCTTTAAATTCCTTGGGACCCACATCCGCGAGGACCTCACCTGGGATTACAACACCCAAAGAACAATAAAGAAGCCCAGCAGCGACTGTACTTCCTAAGAAGGCTGAGAACATTTGGCATGCCACCCAAAATTCTCGGCAACTTCTATAGAAGTACGATTGAGAGTGTCCTTACCAGCTCAATCACGGTCTGGTATGGAAACTGCACTGCTAAGGACATGAAGGCACTCCAGCGAGTGATTAAAACTGCTCAGTACATATCAGGAGCAGCCTTCCCCTCACTACAGGACTTGTACGTTACCAGGGCCACCAGGAGAGCACATAACACCATAAAGGACAGTACACATCCCCAGCACAGTCTATTCAGCCTCCTACCATCAGGCAGACGATACAGGAGCCTGAAATCCAGGACTACGAGACTGACAAATAGTTTCTACCCACAGGCTATCAGGCTTGTGAATGCTAACCTGTGAATGCTACCTACCCCCCGTTTTACTTTTATCTTTTGAACAAAAGACCGCTACCGTGCCCACCTCCGACTGTGAACCATCACTGTAGACACTTCTCACCTCTGTTCACTACAGACACTTTAATTGCTGCTGTGACCTACGGTCACCTCCATATTTATACTGTTGACTGTCAATCAGAATGTGCAATAATGTTATGTTACTTACTGTGCCTTGTATTAACATTTTTATTTTACTTTTTATTATTATTTTTTTACCTAAGTACCGTGTGACTTGTTGAAGGGTGGACGTCATTGCAAACAGGACAATCTAGATAGATAGATAGATAGATAGATAGATAGATAGATAGATAGATAGATAGATAGATAGATGGATAGATAGTACTTTATTTATTCCTTCAGAAGAGTTCCTTCAGGAAAATTAACATTTTCAGCACAATCCCATTCAAGATCAGACATACATTCCAGGGAGACATAACAGGATCGCTGACGGGTCTGCCGACTTCCGGCGCCCCTTCCAAAAAAGGTGAGATACAGGTAAACAAGGGGTGGGAATGGGGAAAAAAAATAAAAGATTAAAATAAAATAAAATCAAAAAATCGGTCTAAGCCTGGGCCTCTGGAGAGGGGGTTCAGACTGAGGCCAAGGGGGAAAAAAAACACTCATAGCCATAGTACACATCCCTCTTACATTTGTGTGAGAGGGAAACATCAAAGAAAACAAAGGACATGAAAGACATTAAAGCAGCAGAGCTGACACAACCAGCCACTTCTACATACAGCTATGAATAAAAAGTAAAAGAAACATATACACTGTGGTGGCCTCTGCGGTGTTCCACGCAATCGTCGGCTGGGGTGGAGAGAGTATGGCAAAAGACAGGAGCAGACCCAACAAAGCAACCATGAGAGCCGACTCCACTCTCGGCCGTCAACCAACTCTCAGCCAGTGTGCAGTCTGCATGGATGAGCAAAGATATGTCCAAGAAGACTGAGGTGTCTGATACCTACTCCTTCAGCCAAGACACTGTGTAGTTTGTCCGTCCCTGCGCTCAGTGCCAGCTCCACAGTCCTGTCTCTTCATCCGCATCTCCTCCAGTCTCTCCAAACTGACTCTGGTGTAGCAGAGACCCAGCAGCTGATCTCCATGGCCAAAAGGCTCCCGGGAGTCCACAAAAAGCACCGCAGAGGTCACGAAAGTGCCACCCCTTGTCACACAGTCCCAAAGGGTCCCGGACCAAAAGGCAAAATAATATATATATATATATATATATATATATATATATATATATATATATATATATATATATATACATATAATAACAACACATGAAAACAAGAGGGAAACACAAAAGGATGACACAAGAGCACAGAGCTCTTGCCAATAGCAGCCACTACAGCGGCGCCATCTTGGAAAAAAAAAAAAAAAAAATGTTGCGTCCACTTTAGTTCGCTAAATTATTCATACTTTTTGTCTAGTGATATTTTTTAAAGCAGGGTTGCATGAGGTACCTACACATTATGTTACGTTAGGGCTGGGCAATATATCGATATAAAGAATATATCGCGGGTTTGCCTCTGTGCGATATAGAAAATGACTATATCGTGATATGCGATAAAGAAAATGACTATATCGTGATATTCGAGTATACGTTCTCACGCAGTTGCTTTTAGCTGCGGGCATTACACTACAGGCGTTTCTCACCCTTTCCCGTCCGTCCTTCTCACAGAGACGTAAAACAAGCCCACCTTCTTACATAAGTCACATACTGTCGCGCGTGTAGCGTCATCCGCCCTTGCCGAGCAGAGAGGTAGCTGCATGGCTAACGTTAGCTGAGGCAGGTGGTGCAAGCGGAGCGGTGCGAGTGACAATATAAGAGAGAGAAAGTGCGAAACTAATCACAAATGGAGGAAGAACAATTAATGCCAAAAAAACAGCAGGGGGTCCATCACCTGGCGGTGGTTTGGCTTCAAACGGGAAGATATTCAGCAGACCACAACAGTAATATGCAAAGTATGCACCAGAAGTGTTGCTACAAAAGGTAGCAGCACTACTAATTTGTTCGGTTGATCCAAGACGGCGGCGTGCATGGACGCGACGTCCCAGGCTCTCTCATTAGGTACATTGTTCATATTGTTTTTATATAGTTTATTTCTAGCCCAGACAGCAACTTGCTAGGCGAAGGTTATGTACAGCCGAAACAATTTGTTGGAGTTTGGATAGAGCCAAACAACTTCCCCAATTAGGCAAGTCTGACCACATGTCCCTCCTCCTATTACCAGCTAACATACCAATAAGGAGGAGTGCTCCTATCACAACCATTATGATCAAAACATGGCCGGAGGGAGCCATGGAACACCTGCAGGACTGCTTTGAAGCAACAGACTGGTCAGTTTTTGAAAACTCAGACTTAAAGCAGTACATAGAAGCGGTCCTGGGGTACATCAAACACTGCATATCAAGCGCATCCGGGTCTACCCCAACAGGAAGCCCTGGATGACAAATTATGTCCAGGGCTTACTCAAAAAGAGAGACAGTGCCTTCCAAGCGCAGGACTAGGCACTCTACAGTGCTGCCAGAGCCAACTTGAAGAGAGGTATCAGAGAGGCAAAAAGCAGAGTACAGGAGGAAAATGAAAAACCACTTGCAGAGTAACAACACCAAGGAGGTATGGAAAAGAATTCAACACATGACCAACTTCCGACCCAGTAACCCTTCGGCGGACGGTGACGCCTCTCGAGCAGGGGAGTTAAACAGCTTCTTTGTCCGATTCGAGAGAAAGACACCTACAGCCGTCACAACACCCCCACCTAACACCCATAGCAGCCGCACCCTTATACTGGAGGAGCATGGGGTGAGGTGCACTCTGGGGGCGATGAACCCGAGGAAGGCTACAGGTCCAGATGGGGTCCCGGGACAGGTACTGAGGGACTGTGCAGACCAGCTGGCCGGAGTATTTACTAAGATCTTCACCAAGTCCCCCTCCCAGGCCGTCATCCCATCATGCCTGAAGAGCTCCACAATAATCCCGGTGCCGAAGAAGAACTCCTGAATGACTACCGTCCATTTGCACTTACACCTATAGCCATGAAGTGCTTCGAGAAGCTGGTACGAACCAATATCACCTCAGTCCTCCCTCCCGAACTCGACCCACACCAGTTTGCCTACAGAGCCAACAGGTCCATAGACGACGCCATCGCCATAGCCCTACACTCCTTCCTGGGTCACCTGGAGACAGCGGGAGCTACGTGCAGCTGCTTTTTGTGAATTATAGTTCGGCATTTAACACCATAATACCTGATAGACTGGTGTCCAAACTGTCGGACCTGGATCTATCAAACTCCATCTGCATGTGGATTAAGGACTTCTTATCCAACCACCCCTAGAGGGTGCAGTTGGGCCGCCACATGTAATCGAGCCTGTACCTCAGCACCGGCTCTCCACAAGGCTGCGTGCTGAGCCCCTTACTCTATTCCCTCTACACCAGTGGTCCTTAACCATGTTGGAGGTACCGAAACCCACCAGTTTCATAAGCACATTCACCGAACCCTTCCTTAGTGAAATATAAAATGTGTTTTTTTTTTCCTCAAATTCAAGACAAAGTTATATGTATTTGGTAACACATTAGTATGGGGAACATATTCTAAGTAACAAAGACTTAATTTAAAAAAGTTAGGGTTAGGGTCAAGGTTAGAGGGCTAGGGTTATAATAAGGCCATACCGAATAAGGTATCAATAAGTACTTAATAATGACTGGTTAAGAGCCAATATGTTACTAATTTGCATGTTAATAAGCAACTGATTAATGGTGAATATGTTCCCCATACTTAAGTGTTACCACGTTTTTTTACTGGTGCACAAAATGAACCGTCCATGAACATCACCTTGTTCAAAGAACAAAACCAACACAGTGCATAAACTCACAACAAATTACACACCTGCAAATCAGTGTGACTTCTGTTGTTGCCGTAGCCGTAATACGCCGATAGGGAGAAGTTTTTATTTACACAATGAGTCGGGTTGCACTTACACCTATAGCCATGAAGTGCTTCGAGAAGCTGGTACGGACCAATATCACCTCAGTCCTCCCTCCCGAACTCGACCCACACCAGTTTGCCTACAGAGCCAACAGGTCCATAGACGACGCCATCGCCATAGCCCTACACTCCTTCCTGGGTCACCTGGAGAGAGCGGGAGCTACGTGCAGCTGCTTTTTGTGGATTATAGTTCGGCATTTAACACCATAATACCTGATAGACTGGTGTCCAAACTGTCGGACCTGGATCTATCAAACTCCATCTGCATGTGGATTAAGGACTTCTTATCCGACCACCCCTAGAGGGTGTAGTTGGGCCGCCACATGTAATCGAGCCTGTACCTCAGCACCGGCTCTCCACAAGGCTGCGTGCTGAGCCCCCTACTCTCCTCCCTCTACACCAGTGGTCCTTAACCATGTTGGAGGTACCGAACCCCACCAGTTTCATAAGCACATTCACCGAACCCTTCCTTAGTGAAAAATAAAATGTTGTTTTTTTTCTCAAATTCAAGACAAAGTTATATGTATTTGGTAACACATTAGTATGGGGAACATATTCTAAGTAACAAAGACTTGATTTAAAAAAAGTTAGGGTTAGGGTCACGGTTAGAGGGCTAGGGTTATAATAAGGCCATACCGAATAAGGCATCAACAAGTACTTAATAATGACTAGTTAAGAGCCAATATGTTACTAATTTGCATGTTAATAAGCAACTAATTAATGGTGAATATGTTCCCCATACTTAAGTGTTACCACATTTTTTTACTGGTGCACAAAATGAACCGTGCATGAACATCACCTTGTTCAAAGAACAAAACCAACACAGTGCATAAACTCACAACAAATTACACACCTGCAAATCAGTGTGACTTCTGTTGTTGCCGTAGCCGTAATACGCCGATAGGGAGAAGTTTTTATTTACACAATGAGTCGGGTTGCACTTACACCTATAGCCATGAAGTGCTTCGAGAAGTTGGTACGGACCAATATCACCTCAGTCCTCCCTCCCGAACTCGACCCACACCAGTTTGCCTACAGAGCCAACAGGTCCATAGACGACGCCATCGCCATAGCCCTACACTCCTTCCTGGGTCACCTGGAGACAGCGGGAGCTACGTGCAGCTGCTTTTTGTGGATTATAGTTCGGCATTTAACACCATAATACCTGATAGACTGGTGTCCAAACTGTCGGACCTGGATCTATCAAACTCCATCTGCATGTGGATTAAGGACTTCTTATCCAACCACCCCTAGAGGGTGTAGTTGGGCCGCCACATGTAATCGAGCCTGTACCTCAGCACCGGCTCTCCACAAGGCTGCGTGCTGAGCCCCCTAATCTCCTCCCTCTACACCAGTGGTCCTTAACCATGTTGGAGGTACCGAACCCCACCAGTTTCATAAGCACATTCACCGAACCCTTCCTTAGTGAAAAATAAAATGTTTTTTTTTTTCTCAAATTCAAGACAAAGTTATATGTATTTGGTAACACATTAGTATGGGGAACATATTCTAAGTAACAAAGACTTAATTTAAAAAAGTTAGGATTAGGGTCAGGGTTAGAGGGCTAGGGTTATAATAAGGCCATACCGAATAAGGCATCAATAAGTACTTAATAATGACTAGTTAAGAGCCAATATGTTACTAATTTGCATGTTAATAAGCAACTAATTAATGGTGAATATGTTCCCCATACTTAAGTGTTACCACGTTTTTTTACTGGTGCACAAAATGAACCGTGCATGAACATCACCTTGTTCAAAGAACAAAACCAACACTGTGCATAAACTCACAACAAATTACACACCTGCAAATTAGTGTGACTTCTGTTGTTGCCGTATCCGTAATAGGGAGAAGTTTTTATTTACACAATGAGTCGGGTGTGTTTTGACCTCCGCCGAACCCCTGAGGCCGATTCACCGAACCCCAGGGTTCGATCAAACCCAGGTTAAGAACCACTGCTCTACACATAGGACTGCACACCTGCCCACTCCTACAACTCCATCATCAAATTTGCGGATGACACCACCGTAGTGGGGCTCATCTCGGAGGGAGACGAGGCCGCATATCGGAATGAGGTGGAGAAGCTTTCGGATTGGTGCACAATAGACATCCTGGCCCTGAACACATCCAAGACCAAGGAGCTGGTCATAGACTTCAGGAGGAATAAAACGGACATCTTGCCCCTAATCATTTTGATTGATTGATACTTTTATTAGTAGATTGCACAGTTCAGTACATATTTCGTACAATTGACCACTAAATAGTAACACCCGAATAAGTTTTTCAACCTGTTTAAGTCGGGGTCCACGTTAATCAATTCATGGTACAAATATATACTATCAACATAATACAGTCATCACACAAGTTAATCATCATAGTATGTACATTGAATTATTTACATTATTTACAGTCCGGAGGGTGGGATGAGGTGCTTTGGTAGATATCAATACTTCAGTCATCAACAATTGCATCAACAGAGAAATGTGGACATTGAAACAGTGTAGGTCTTATTTAGTAGTATATGTACAGCCAGCAGAGAACATAGTGAGTTCAGATAGCATAAGAACAAGTGTATACATTAGAAGTACATTTGAGTTGTTTATAATCCGGGGAGATGGGATGTGAATGGAGGAGGGTATTAGTAAAGTGTTGAAGTTGCCAGGAGGTGTTGTTTTAGAGCGGTTTTGAAGGAGGATAGAGATGCACTTACTTTTATACCTGTTGGGAGTGCATTCCACATTGATGTGGCATAGAAGTAGAATGAGTTAAGACCTTTGTTGGATCAATCTGGGTTTAACTTGGTTTGTGGAGCTCCCCCTGGTGTTGTGGTTATGGCAGTCATTTACGTTAAGGAAGTAGTTTGACATGTACTTCGGTATCAGGGAGGTGTAGCAGATTTTATAGACTAGGCTCAGTGCAAGTTGTTTTACTCAGTCCTCCACCCTGAGCCAGCCCACTTTGGAGAAGTGGGTTGGATTGAGGTGTGATCTGGGGTGGAGGTCTAAAAGTAACCGGACTAGCTTATTCTGGGATGTTTGGAGTCTAGATTTGAGGGTTTTGGAGGTGCTGGGGTACTAGGAGGTGCAAGCGTAATCGAAGAAGGGTTGAATGAGAGTTCCCGCTAGAATCCTCAAGGTGCTTTTGTTGACCAGAGAGGAGATTCTGTAGAGGAGTCTCATTCTTTGGTTGACCTTTTTGATCACCTTGGTTGCCATTTTATCACAGGAAAGATTGGCCTCTAGAATGGAACCTAGGTAGGTGATCTCATCCTTCCTGGTGATAACAATGTCACCCACTTTTATAGTGAAGTCACTGACCTTCTTAAGTTTGTAATGGTACCCAAATAGGATGGATTCCGTTTTACCTAAGTGTATGGATAGCTTGTTGTCAGCGAGCCAGGTGCAAATATTGAGGAGTTCAGCACTGAGGATTTGTTCCACCTGTGACTTGTCCTTGCCGGATACCAGCAGGGCCGAGTCATCCGCAAACAGGAACAATTACAGTGGCATGCTGATGGCATGTCATTTACGTATATTAGGAACAGTAAAGGTCCTAGTATACTGCCTTGGGGGTCTCCACAGCTTACCGTGAGGGGAGGGGACATGGTGCCGTTCACCTCTACCACCTGTTTCCTCCCCTCCAAGTAAGATTGCATCCAGCTCGATGAAGTTTCGTCAAATCCGATTGCTCGGAGTTTATCCAACAGTATAGCGTGGTTAACGGTGTCAAAGGCCTTCTGAATGTCCAGCATGACCATGCCGCAGTATTTGCCCGCGTCCACCTCATGTTTGATGTGGTCGGTCAGATAGAGAAGGCATGTGTGAGTGGAGTGGTTTGTTCTGAAGCCGGATTGGAATTTGTACATTAGTTTATTAGTAACAAGGTATCTATCAACCTGTTCATAAACTATTTTCTCCATTACTTGCTATACACATATATATATATGCATATGTATTCATATATGCATGTGTGTGAATATATATTATGTATATATATATTGTAGATACATCTCTTATTTTCCATCTAGTTTTACTATTTATATTACCAAATTGTATATGCACCTCAGGGGATCCGCTCCAATTTCGTTGTTCTTTGAACCTGTTGACTGCGATAATGACAATAAAACTATTGTATTCGTATTCTTATTCTTTCATTTAAAAAGTCACCCACGAGAGAATGAAGGGTGCTTGAAACTTCGCACGTTAACACCTTCGGCCGGTGCCACACCCGAAAAAATGCCGAAACAACCTGCACTGACACAATTGAGCCTGACGTCTTCCATATACAGATCAACACCATAAGAAAAACATAGTCACAAACAGAAGGAGATAATGTCCGCAGTAACTTCTTACATAGCGAAGGACATGGCCCCAGTTAGTGTGGTTGAAAAGCCCAAATTTAGAAAGCTCATCAACACACTTGACCCAAGATATAATCTGCCGAGTCGCAAATATTTTGCAAAGAAAGCTCTACCTGAGTTGTACATTAAAGTGAGAGAAACTGGCAAACTAGCTTACAAATGTGATCCACTTCTCCTCAACTGCTGATATATGGATATATGGAGCAGCCGAACATGTGAGCCATACCTCAGTTTGACAGTTCACTACATCGACAATTTGGAGTTGAAATGCAAGTGCCTTCAGACGAGCTTTCTTCCCGAGGACCACACAGGCGGGATTATCGCAAAAGGCCTGCAAGATGTTCTGATGTCATGGAACTTAAATGAAGCTCGCCAGGTGTGCATAGAGTCCCATGATACGTCAGTAATGATGTAGTCTCGCGAAAGAGCGTACGTAACGCGGAAAAAAAAAATAGAATCAAGCGGCACACTCAACTGTCAAACAATTCTAATTAATTCAGACATCCGCCAAAATAAAACTAAGGAAAAAAATAAAGCATATAAAACTAAAATATCACAATGTGGAGGCACTTGAACGCTACATCAAAGAGTGCTACGATCGTCTCGTCATGGGGAAGTCATCTACGACGCCAACATCCAAAAGAAGCCGCCTGGAGGACTCACCTGGCTATGTGTCACCGCCGGGTACAAACTTCACCGAACTCCTGGATTCCATCGACAAGAGGCTGACTTGTTTGGATGGCCGCCTCACACTTGTCGAGGTGCTCCACAAGGAATTCCAAACCATCCGAGAGAGTTTGGAATTCGGACAACAGCAGATTGTTTCTCTCGCCAAGGAGAACTCCGCTCTTTGGGAGTCCGTAAAATCCCTCACCGACATAATGGCGCAACGCACCTGGGAAAATAGGGGCATGAAGGAGACGATGCTGTACCTCCAGGAATATCCCTAAAAAAAGCTTTAAAGTGCCTTTTTTTCACTCTCTGCGAAGATACTGTTCATTTTCCTGTGACGTCATACAGTGCTGCCAATACAAACAAACAATGGCGAATAGCACAGCAAGACATAGCGACATTAGCTCGGATTCAGACTCGCATTTCAGCGGCTTACGCGATTCAACAGATTACGCACGTATTGAAACGGATGGTTGGAGTATGAAAGTATTGAAGAAGAAACTGAAGCTATTGAGTGTATAGCTATTGACACTTTTCATAGCCATAGCATGGCCGAATAGCTGTGTTAGCATCGCCGGTAAAATGTGCAGACCAAACGATCAGGACTTTTGCATTTTATGACACTGGAACAACTTAAATCCTCCGAAAGGTAAGTGTTTTTTTTCGCATTAAATGTGGGTGGAAGGAAACGTAATATAGTTGCAAATGCATCTACAGGTTATCTATACATCTCTGTGCCATGTCTGCTTCAGCACCGCCGGTAAATAGCATGTTATCATCGATTAGCTGGCAGTCAACATCAACAAAACTCACCTTTATGATTTTGTTGACTTAATCGTTGCAAATGCATCTGCAGGTTATCCATACATCTCTGTGCCATGTCTGTCATCGCTGGTAAAATATGGAGACACTCCAGCACATTCAATGGGGGTCTGGCGGTAGATTTCTTGCCACTTTCGCATCTTCGGCCCAGTGGTGCAACTTGAATCCCTCCCTGTTAGTGTTGTTACACCCTCAAACAACACACCAACGAAGCATGATGTCTCCAAGGTTCCAAAAAATAGTCAAAAAAACGGAAAATAACAGAGCTGAGACCCGGTATTTGCAACGTGTTGAAAATGTAAATGGCGGCTGTATTACTTCGGTGACGTCACGTTCTGACGTCATCGCCACAGAGCGATAAACAGAAAGGCGTTTAATTCGCCAAAATTTACGCATTTAGAGTTCGGAAATCGGTTAAAAAAATATATGGTCTTATTTCTGCACCATCAAGGTATATATTGACGCTTACATAGGTCCGGTGATATTGTTCCCCTTTAATCATTTGAAGGGCATGCAAGCAGACATTGCTTTACTACAAGAGACTCACCTCTCCAAGTCCGATACCTCAAAACTGCACTCATCGCAATACCCACACACATACTTTGCTAGTTACAACTCCAAACAGAGAGGTGTAGCCATTCTCATTAGTAGAAAAGTAAACTTTACATTCCATAACTCCATTACTGACATAGAGGGAAGATACATCATTCTGATATTTCTGTTGATGGGAGAAACTTTTGTTTCTCCAACATTTATGGTCCAAATGTTGACACCCCTTCCTTTTTTCATACTTTCTTCTTTTCACTTTCTCCTCACTCAAACCACTGCTTGATTCTAGGAGTGGACCGCAACTTAATATCTAATTCAAATACTGAGTCACCGTGAGTCTCGGTCAGTGGTAATACTTAAGCAACATATGAACGATTATGGTCTTTGCGATGCCTGGCGTTCTTATCACCGCACTCTTAGGGAATACACTTATTTTTCCCAGTTCACAACTCCATCTCTCGCATTGACTACTTTTTAACAAGTATCTCAATTTTATCTGACATCTTAAACATTCACATCCATCCTACCATCATCAGTGACCATCCATCTGTCTCACTTTCCCTCACTAACAAAACTATCACTGCACCTATTAAACAATGGAGACCTAATACATCATTACTAAAGGATCCAGACTTCCTAAACTATTTTGAGAAAGAATGGACATATTTTTTAGATTTTAATGATCAACCAGAAATCACGGCGTGCGTTCTCTGGGAGACCGCGAAAGTAGTTATGAGAGGAAAAAATATTTCTTATTCATCATACAAGAAAAAAAAAAGGAACGTTTATTAGAGCAGGAACTTGAAAATGAAATAAACATTTTAGAAATACCTTATGCTAACTCACAAAATGAACACACTCCGAACAAATTGAGAAAACTCAAATTACATTTAAGAGAAATAATTGATAAGAAAAGTCAGTTTTTGCTCCAGAGGTTACGCTTAGAAAAATTTGAACATGACAATAAACGAAGCAAATATTTGGCTAACCAACTAAAATTAAACAAAGAAAAAAACTCTATACCATCCATTAAGGATTCAGCTGGGAACATTATGCACGTTCGTGAGGAAATTAACTCCATCTTTAGAGACTTTTACAGAAACTTGTATACACCCCAGATTGACCCATCTCTTTCAGACATTGAGACATTTCTCAAAGGTATAGACTTAACTAAATTAAATATAAGTCAGGTATCAAATTTAGGTCTTGCTATTTCTGTAGATGAATTTCACAATGCTCTTTAACAGATACCAAACAATAAAGTACCAGGGCCTGATGGGTTCCCTGTGGAGTTCTACAAAACATTCTCGTCACTGCTAGCTCCGATATTTACAATAATGGCTTTAGAGATTTAAAAAAACTAATTCCTTCCTCTTAATATGAACTCTGCCATGATCAGTCTCTTGCTAAAGCCCGATAAAGACCAAACACTTCCATCTAGTTACCGGCCAATCTCCTTGATTAATGCTGATCTTAAAATTATCTGCAAAGTTTTAGCTCAAAGATTAGAAAAAGTCACTCCATATATAGTACATCCTGATCAAACCGGTTTCATCAAAGAGAGACAATCATCCAACAATGTTCACCGTCTACTCAATGTGATAGACTATTCTGTTTTTCATAATCTAAAAACAGCTGTTTTATTAGATGCTAAAAAGCATTTGATAGAGTGAATTTAAATTTTCTCCTAGCAACTCTACAGAAATTTGAATTTGGAGACAAATTTTTGCATGGACCAAGGTCCTATATAGTTTCCCTACAGCTTCGGTTAGAATGAACAGCCAAATCTCTCCAAGGTTTCATTTTATGAGGGGCACTAGGCAAGGGTGTCCACTTTCTCCGCCACTGTTTGCTATATTTATTGAACCTCTGGCAACCGCAATTCGACAGCATGCAAATATAAAAGGCATACATACCGCAACCGTTCATCATAAAATAAGCCTTTATGCTGATGATGTATTACTTTTCTTAAAAAAACCACAATCTTATCTTCAAGATACAATCTCACTCATTAATAAATTCAGTTCTATTTCAGATTACTCCATTAACTGGTCTAAATCTACTGTGTTACCTATTAATTTTGACTTTCAGAGCACCTCATGGATTCCACTGCACAAAGTGAATGTTAAATACCCGGGTATCAATATTTCCTCCATATTGTCAGATCTAAATCGCTTGAATTACTCCCCAATCTTAAAATCGATTGAGGATGATCTAGCACATTGTGGGAAGTGTTTCTACCGTGAAAATGATGGTCTCTTTTTAATGATTCCAACCAAACCTTCTTAGATCTGGTTTAAATCACTAGACTCACACATCAATCAGTTTCTTTAAAAAAGTAAACCAGCACAAATCAGTCTTAACACTTAAAAAAAAACAAAGAATATGGGGGTGTAGGACTCCCAAAGTATGCCGCACCCCTCATTGCCTCCTCGGCCGGCATGGGTTTAATCATTTATTATTATTATCATTATTATTATTATGAAAAATTATTTTCAAAATGTAATTCTTTACTTTTGTGTGGCGTCGCGCGGGTTTTACTTCCTATTGGGTGGGGTAGGTCTGACCCGACCTTGCGCTGTGGGGTCTGTGTTGGTGACTTGATGTACTGGCAGCACGGCCCCCTCGTCTGGTCTAGATGCTGTGTCTCGTTTGTTTGATCGGTGGTGTGTTTGTGCGGGTTTGGGTTGGGGGCATGGGGTCTTTTGGTGGGGGAGGTGTTAATGTCTCTTGTTTGCATGTTGGTGTTTGGGCTGACTGGCGGGCTGGAGCTGGCTGGTCTCCGTGATCCTGTTGGCGTGTGGTTGCCGGACGCAGTTTTTTCGATCGCTTTGATTTGATCGAGTGGTGCTGGCTGTCTGAGGGTGTTGCAGCTGCTGTTTCTGCTGCCGTTTGTGACTGATGGGTCTGGTGCAGGGGGGTGGCTGATGTCGTGTCTTGTGGCAGCACCTCCCCGTGGTGTTTATCGGGGCTGACAAACTTGCCGGCTTCATATTTGTTTGTTGTGGTGTTGGTTGGCTTGTCGGGTGTGGGCCTGGGATGCCCTTGCGCCCTGCGCTTCACATCCGGTGTTATGCCTCCCCCTCTCCCGAGGGGAGAGGGAGGAATTACAGGCCGGTTGCTTGTTGTTCCATCTCTATCGTCAGAGTCTCTGCAGGTGGGGTGGGTGGTTCCCGTGGCTCCGTGCTGGGTGGTCCTGCGGCAACCCCCCCAGCCCCCTGCTCTCCGGGGATGAGGGGGGATGGGCTCGTGGGGGCCCAGTTGCTGGTGAGGCGGTCTTCCTGTCCGGTTACAGGGAGTCTCTGGGCCCCTCGGGCGGGGCGTTCCGCCTTTCTGCCCGTGTGGGGTCTGGTCTCTTGCTGGCTTAAGGGTGGCTGTCCCCTGCGTCTCCCGTGCCTTGTCCTTTGCTGGGCGCGTCTGTCTGCGGCCTGCTGCTGGCTCTTTTAGGCAGCATGGTGGGCCGGGCTATGGGGTTCCTGTCGCTGGCCGGCCTGGTTGCGTGGGGCTGGTGGTCCCTGGGCGCCAGACCTGCTGTTTGTGGGTTGGGCTTTCTGGGTGGCTGGGGCCGTACTCTGGCTCCCACACACACTGGGAGTCAAACATATTGTACATACAAATACACATATATTCACATACACACCGTTATTCATTCATACATACATACGCTCCCACATACATACGTACGCTCCCACATACATACACAAATACAGTACATACCTACATACTCCACGTACATACATCCACACGCACATTCACTGTACAAACTGTCATGATCCGTGGCCTGGATCATGTTTTGTTTAGTCATATTCTGTTAGTTTTGGACTCCCCTAGTTCCTGTTTTGTGCATCTCTGGGTTTGTTTTGGTTTCCATGGGTACTAATTGGGTTCACGGCTGGGCAAAGTTGGGAGAGTGGCCGTGCTAGCAATCTGAGGGTTACTGGTTCAATCCCCACCTTCTACCATCCTTGTCACGTCCGTTGTGTCCTTGGGCAAGACACTTCACCTTTGCTCCTGATGGGTCCTGGTTAGCGCCTTGTATGGCAACTCCCGCCATTAGTGTGTGAACGTGTGTTTGAATGGGTGAATGTGGAAATACTGTCAAAGTGCTTTGGGCTCCTTAAAAAGGGGTAGAAAAGTGCTATACAAGTACAACCATTTACCATTTCACTTGCCTCTGGTTAGTGGTCGGCACACACACCTGCTGTCGAGCACTAATCAGAGAGCTATTTATTCACCTTTCTCGCCACTCTCAGTCTGGCTTTGTTGTTTGCTGAATGCAACAGTTACGTTGGGTAATTCATGCTTCTTGATTCCTGTGCTAAGTCTTACTTTTGCTTCCTGTGCGATCGGCACGCGTCTTGTTTGTTTTCTGTCTGTTTGGATGGTGAATGATCAATGAGGAATAAATCATGTTCCCACCTGCAAGCTTTGTCCGGAGTGGTCCGTCTGCACCCCGAGAGAATGAATCCCGCAGTAAGATGCGATCCCCATGAGACAGAACGAAGCCAGCAAACCATTCCCTCGCAAAGGGCTCCGAGGAGGTGGATGCAGGTGCGTGGAGGGTGTTGAAGGTAATGGAAGCGGAGACTCTCTGCTATTCTCCCGTGGAGCGCCAGGACTTTATGTGGAGTACTAATGGCTCGTTGGTTTACATCGACTCCATTTGGCCTGAGGACAACGCTGTCACGCCGCAGTACCGGACGCGCCGGCAAAGACTGAAGCAGTCCAGAAAGGCTTTGCCTCGCTGTCAGGATGCGTCGCTCCCGCAACCTCCTCCTTTGGAACACAGCATGCCACAAGCAGTCCTATCATCCTCGCCGCCGAAGTGGGGTAATCATATCAGTCATTTTGCCAAACACTTTACCACCTGGGCTATGAGCCAGATGGTCACTGGCACCAATGACGTCACCCTGACCAGTAGGAATGACGTCAGCGAGCAAGACATTTTTTTACGGACTCGCTCACCAGGTCTGTCCTTGTCATCCAAGACTCAAGCTCCGCCCCCAACGACTCAAGCCCCCACCTACGTAACATAAGTTTTCCTCCTGTCCTCCCACAAATATCAGGTGGGGTGTGGACAGAGACTTTCTGGACAATTCAGAAAGGAGGAGGAGTCCACCACCCTCCTAACCTCTCACCCGCCCCCAAAGATGGTTACAGAGCGCACAAGAAGCGTCTGGTATCCGCTTCCTATACACATACTGTATATATACATTCATGATTCCAACATACATATACAAATACTTTACATATACATTCACTATTCAAACATACATATACACATACTGTACATATACATTCACTATTCAAACATACATGTATGTATATACATATATATACATTCACTAAACATTCATATATTCACACTATATATACATTCACTAAACATTCATATATTCACACTACATATACATTCACTATACAACATACATATGTACATACATACTGTACATATACATTCACTATACAAACATACATATATACATACTGTACATATACATTCACTATACATACATATATTCATACTGTACATATACATTTACTATACAAACATACATATGTACATACATACTCTTCATATACATTCACTGTACAAACATACATATGTACATACTGTACATATACATTCACTATACAAACATACATATATTCATACTGTACATATACATTCACTATACAAACATACCTATATTCATACTGTACATATACATTCACTATACAAACATACATATGTACATACATACTGTACATAAACATTCACTATACAAACATACATATATACATACTGTACATATACATTCACTGTACAAACATACATATACACATACACGTACATATACATACGTACACTCTTGCACATAATCATGTTTCATCAAACATAAATTAAAGTTGTTGCCCTAGGGGAAACTGGGTAACACATGGCACACTGACAAAGCTTAACTTATTGTTACTATAACAATCTACAAGGTTAATATAGCTTGGTTCTCTTTCTTTCCCTTGATTTTTCTGCTTTCTTTGGTAGCTCTAGTTATCATTACATATATGTATTGTTGCATTTGAACATCTGTATTGTTGATAATAGATTGTTATTATTCATTATAAATAGTGTTATTTCTATTGGTATTTGTATTGCTCCATTTGTAGTTTAATAAGGCTCATTGTCATTTCTGTAATATTTATTTCGCTAACAGCTTCTTTGCTATCACTTTTACCATCATATTTGTACATTTCCTATTTGCTGATATTGTTGTATTGTTGTTGTTATTTTTGTGTTTGCTGTTGTTCTTGTCTTCTGTCTTATCCCCCTCTTGTCCCCACAATTTCCCCCTCTGTCTTCCTTTTTTTCTCTTTATATCCCCTCCTGCACCAAATGATAATATAAAGACATTTAATAAAGTCAAATACAAATAAGGCAACAAGAAAAGTATCCCACACTTCTCTTTTGTAAAGTAAATGTGTACAGCCGATATGGGCATCTACATCAACTATATGATTTGCCTGAGAAGCTGGACAGGACAAAAAAAAAAAAAAAAAAATTAAATAAAAATAAAGATGTTTACTGGTATTCCATAACTTCTCAGAATTGTAAATATTGTATTTTGATGGATACTATTGAAAGCCTTTTCAAAGTGTATTAATTTTAAGTACACGGTCGACAGCCATTCTTAGCTTTGTTCCAAAATTGTACAGAATGTAAAAATGAGATCTGTACAGGACCTACCCTTCCTAAATCCGCTTGCTCCTCCTTTAACTGTTTATCGAATGAGTCCTCCATTCTCAATCACTCTTCAGAATCTTTCCTGGTATTAATAATGTAATATATCTCCAACTTTTCCCAAAGTGATAGTTTAATAACTTATTAATGAAAAAATGACTAATTATCACTCCAATCCCATCCGACTTAATTAAAACAATCCTAAATATTGGTTTAACGAATCCAAACATGTATCGGTACGTCAGACTTGGTCTATACTTGGTTACTTCTATCTTACTGACATTATGCAGTGTGTCTCCCATTACAACTTGACCTAGGAGTATGTTAAGTTGAAATGTGGAGTTCCTCAGGGTTCTGTTCTTGGCCCTGCACTTATCAGCATTCATATGCTACTGCTAGAATACATCATACACAAATACAGTGTTAGCTTTCACTGTTATGCTGATGACACCCAATCTACATGCCCCTAAAACTGACCAACACGCCAGATTGTAGTCATTTGAAGGACAGTTTAAAATAAATTAAACAATCTATGTCCAGCAACTTTTTGCATCTTAATCCTAAGAAAACGGAAATGTTATCGCTCCTGCTAGACCCTTGCATTTTTTTTAAGGATGCCACCCTAAAATTTGACAACAAAATAATATACAAAGCAACTCGTTACGTCTCATTTCATTTACTGTAAAATATTTTCGGGTTTTCCTATGTCTAGCATTAAAAGAATATAGTAGGTACAAAGTGCGGCTGCCAGACTTTTGACAAGAACGTTTGATCATATTACGCCTATACTTGCTCACCTGCACTGGCTTCCTGTGCACTTAAGATGTGACTTTAGAATGTTATTACTTACGTATAAAATAAATATCCTAGCTCCAACCTATCTTGCTGATTGTTTTGCCAGAAATATGCGTTGTAAATATCCCAACAGTTAGAGATGCTACCTCAGTAGAAGAATAAAAGTCCCATCTTAAAACTCATTGACATATACTCTAGCATTAAAATAGAACCCTTTTTAGACCAGTTGATCTCCCGCTTCTCTTTTCTGCTCTGCCACCATCTCCTGCGTGGAGAGGGTATCATATAGATCCGTTTCCGTTGAGGAGGCTTTATCTTTTCCAAGTTGGGACCACTTCTATATCCTATATCAGTTGGTGACAACTCTGCACTGCCGACTCGTCTACATTCAAGAGTATCCCCCTAGGGTCCTCCCTATAGACTGATGGACTGGACTGTAACATTTTGAACTGTTCCCCACTCGACATCCAATGCACCCACTCACCCAGGATGGTGGGGGTCCCCATTTCTGCGGTGCCTCCAAGGTTTTTCATTGTCCCATCAAGTTTTTTCTTGCTTGGATGTGGGTTCGGATTCAAGCAAACCACGAGGAGGAGGTTGTGGTTTGTGAAGCCCCATGAGGCACTTCTGAATAAGGGCTTTATAAATCAACTTTGATGGATTGATTGATTGAAGTATGCAATATCTTCTAGTATTGTGGGCGTTCTGATGATCAGCATATAAGTCTGCATATTCATAATTATAGTGAAGTGAAGTTAGTTATATTTATATAGCGCTTTTCTTTAGTGACTCAAAGCGCTTTACATAGTGAAAACCCAATATCTAAGTTACATTTAAACCAGTGTGGGTGGTACTGGGAGCAGGTGGGTAAAGTGTCTTGCCTAAGGACACAATAGCAGAGACTAGGATGGCGCAAGCGGGGATCGAACCTGGAACCCTCAAGTTAGTGGCACGGACACTCTACCAACCGAGCTATACCGCCCCATCATAGACACGTGAAATGGATTGCGCTCTTTAATTTGCTCACTTTAGAGCAGTGGTTCTTAACCTTGTTGGAGGTACGGAACCCCGCCAGATTCATATGCGCATTCACCGAACTCTTCTTAAGTAAAAAATACAAATTTCTTTTTTCAAATTCAAAACAATGTTGCACAAAATGAAGTGTGCATGAACCACAACAAATTACACACCTGCAAATCAGATGGAAAATTAGAGGGAACATTGTTTGGGGTTATCCATAATACGGCGATAGGGAGAATTTTTTATTTACACGATGAGTTGGGTGTGTCTTGACCTCCGTGGCGGAGGGTCCGCCGAACCCCTGAGGCCGACTCACCGAACCCCTAGGGTTCGATTGAACCCAGGTTAAGAACCACTGCTCTAGAGGCTTCTATCCTCTGTGCACAAGCTTAGTAGATAAACTTTGCATGGGATATCAAGTTTGCAATTTTTAGTAGATCAGGCCCTAAGTATTTCATGGCCTTACCAATATAATTTACCGTATGATAAAATAATTTTGGTCCCGGTTTTGGGATACTGGGGTACATGGCAAACTGTACCGGACATGTTCATGTCTGTTCTTTCAGCTTTACAAATAGCTTCCTGCTCGGTTTTTCAGCCAGTTCAAAATTACCACTCCTAATGCCATATTGATGAAATTTAATGGATCATATTGAATATTGTCTCGTCCACAAATACTTTAGCTGTGTAATGTTTGTGACCAGTAGCATTGGGTAATTTGACATTTGGTTATTTCAGTTAGTGCCATCAGTTGTTGCTCTGTGTCTGTCTTGCAACTCTGTATGGAACTGTGTATATTTTTGTGTTAGTGTGTGAATCCAATATATGGATGCCACGGTTTAGGGGAAAAAAACAGCAGCATGACATCAGGGGACAAAGTGTATACATAACAATGTTCGTTTCCATGTCAACGAGTCTCTGCTTTGACCCCTTCCCTACAGAGTTGGCCCTTCTCCACCATCTATTACCAATGTCATCATCGCAACCAGAAGGATGTTGACCTCCATACATTTCATGCTGTTTATTCTTTCCTGTCTGTCCTTCGTCATCTCTCCATTCACCTCACTCGACTGGTTCAGTTCATATCTGTTTCTCTTTTGCTTCCTACTGCATTGCTCATGATGACTGTTTCTCTTGGCACACCGGTGGCTCAGTTCCAGTGACAATGCATTTTTTTACTGTTTTCGTTCTCTGGCTAATTGGTCTGTGTCCTCAGGTGTTTCTCTACTGATAAGTTACTATTTTCCCCCTTTGTTCTACACTACCACATTGAATTTATGAATAAGTGATTTGCCCTTTTCAACCTCTGATCAATAGAAAACTCGTTTTTTATGGACTCACCCATCTGATTATGTCTGTGTGCTTGTGTGTATCAGTCCAGCATCTCTTGATTTAGGAAAGCCTGGCCTGGTTGCTAGTGTTCCATGGTGAGTAAGGCAAGTGTTATGTAATTAGACCTAGTTCTATCGATGCTGCAGATGTGCGTGTTTTAGTGTGTGTACGTGTGCGTGGGTGGGTGTTATGGTTAGCTCTCCATCTCCAGGGCATCTGCTCTGCATTATGGTTTAATGGATGTCAGATAAGAACATGAAAAAAACGATTTGGAGGGGCTAGGAGTCGCTTCAACTGACCCACTGGGGGAGCTAGAGACTCGCTGCTGAATATTTTCCTCTCTTCTCTTCTGATCCTGGACTCAAAAATATTGGCATATATTTCTTGCTGATTATTTCACTTGTCCATCAAACTGTGTCTATTGAGGGGTGAGATAAACAATACACAACAGAGAAATCATTACAATGTTTGTTTACTCGACTGTTACTTTTTGGAATGGTATGCACTCTGCCGAAATTGGTCACTATTACAGGACAGAATAAAATACATTTTTTCTGCTTTGATCATTTTTGCCCTTGATGTTTTGCTAATTCTTACTGGTCAATACATTGAAAAATAATGTTAAAATGTACTGGAAAAACTGATAATAATAATAACAATGGATTAGACTTAAATAGCACCTCTATTTCGACACTCGACAACTTAGAACCCAACATTTATTATGGTGGTAAGCTACATTTGAAGCCACAGCTTCCCTGGGGTTGACTGATGGAAACATGGCTGTCAACTTGTGACTACGGCCTCTACGATCACTACTAAACATTCATTCACATTCATTCACCACTGTGAGAGGCACTGAGAGCAAAGTCTTCCCCTAGAACACGACAGTAGTTGTTAGGATGGCAGAAGCTGGATTTGTACCAGAAAACCTCAAGTTGCTAGATGGTCGCTCTGTCATCTTAGCCAATATACTTGCCATGTGCTCTTTTCTTTTTTAACTATGACCCTAACCTTTTTTTTTTTTTTTTAACATGTCGTTTATTCAGTGTGGACAGAGGACCCTAAATTATCACTTTTGAAAACATACTATTATGGACACAAGACTATCATGGTTTACATGGTAGCATTAGTTTGAATTTTAGTCTGTAAAGGACTTTTGTGTTGTATTTATTTTATGTATAAAAAACACATTATAAATAAAGATTCATTGATTTGGATGACTGATAATTTGATGACCACAAGGTTTTAGGATTTTATGGATATTTACACAGACATTCAGTCGTATCTGGTTTTCTCATTTTTGATCATGACTGAATGATGTGGAAACCAAAGAAATTTTTTTGTAACAAATAATGTAAATCCAAATAATTTGTTCCATAAATATTAATGAAACACATTGTCATGCAGAAAACAATGCAAAAAACATATATACATAAAGAAGGAATTGGATAAAGGAACACTTAACTTTTACCTTCATTGAAGACTTGTTGGTGAAGCGGAAGATGAGCGGAAAGAGGTGTCTTTAATTCTACAATGTTTTTCACCATCTCTATCAAAGTACTGGCAGTTACAAGTTTCCTTGATCCAATGGTGGATTTTTTTGCAGTCATATTATTTGGGCACTTATGTGTAATGATACGCGGAAAAACTGACTGATTTGTTCCAAACAATGATTGCAGTACATTAACCGAGATGGTATACTAAAACCTGGGAAAAAAACTTAGTCTATTTCCAATGTAACCAGGATAGAGAAGTTTAGTTAATTTTTGAATAATTTGATCTGTAAATAGAATGTTTTAAGTAATTTGGCCTCCCGTAAAAATGTATTCTCAAAGATCATCCCAAAACTGAATTGGCTAGCCTTCTGTACCTTTCAACATTTTCAAACATACAACAATAATTTTCCTGAAGGAACTCTCCTGACGGAATAAATAAAGTACTATCTAATATAATAACCCTGGAGTTGTTAATCCAACCACAGAAGGAGTACAAAAAAAAGGAAAACTTTACAAATGCTCAGTACAGGCAGACTCTCCAGGGTGGGACTCCTGCAAAAATTATCCCTCGTTGACAACACTAGGAGGACATATGTTAATGGAAAAGTCCATCCATCCATCCATTTTCTACCGCTTATTCCCTTTGGGGTAGCGGGGGGCGCTGGTGCTTATCTCAGCTACAATCGGGCAGAAGGCAGTGTACACCCTGGACAAGTCGCCCCCTCATCGCAGGGCCAACACAGATAGACAGACAACAGTCACACTCACATTCACACACTAGGGCCAATTTAGTGTTGCCAATCAACCTATCCCCAGGTGCATGTCTTTGGAAGTGGGAGGAAGCCAAAGTACCCGGAGGGAGGACATGCAAACTCCACACAGAAAGATCCCATTGAACCCCAAACTACTTGGGACCTTCGTATTGTGAGGCAGACGCACTAACCCTTCTTCCACCGTGAAGCCCTGGAAGAGTCTAAAAAGCCATTTACAGGTTCAGTGACCAACGATGACTCATTGGGACCCATACATCACTTCATAGTTTGTTAACTCGGTATATGTTATTCAGTGAGTCATGGTCAAGCACCCGCAGCAGCACCTGCCAAACTGTGACACAGGAAGTGGAAAAGAGAGATGATTAAAGACAAGAAACATTTGTCCCTCTTTGAATGGGGTATAATATATTTATACAAATCAGGGTTTTCGGCAGGCATGTATGAGGGGAGTAGTCAGAAATGTGAAGGTGGGATCATGTGTACACACTGCTCTATCATGCTCCAGCACTTTTTTCTTTACTAATACAATAGTAACATTGCCTATGTCATAGAATTCGGTTGTTAGTTACAGTATGGGCCTGATTTACAATGATCCAAATTCCACACTCTAAAAAGCATGAGCGGAAATCCAGGCTAAGACTGTGTGTGCATTTGTAAAATGGTACAAACCACCTTAATTAAATGAGGATTTTTTGTGTTCTATACAGGGCATCACCACGGAGACACACTCATTTACGGCACATTCATGTTATCACGCTCCTACCTGTGGCATTTTGCTGTGTTTTCAAACATGAAGGAGACATCCACCACTTTTTACGGGCATTTTAGAAGCAGTCGTGCAGTGCATCTACATTGACACCACTTTTTTTTCTTTCCTGTTTTTTACCGCTGAGAGTGCATTGAAGAGAGGTTTCTCTTACTCCGAGAGACATTTGAATGATATATATTCTATGTGAAAAAATTATTTTAGTTATTAAAAATACTAAAGCACACCAAAATGCATGACTTGAACTTGTTGTGGCTCTTTTGATGACTGCATCTGGCTCTCGGATAAATCTTAGCTGACATTGCTTAATATGATAAGTAATGAATGATTCCACTTGTAATCACAGTGTTAAAAATAATGTTCAAAATATAAAATATTCTCAAGCATTTTCAATCCATCCATCTGTTTTCTACCGCACCCGTTCAAGAATTTGCGTCAATGGTAAGAAGTTATTTATTTATTCTTGGTTAGTGTGGGGCTTGCCCTCCTGGGGTTTGTCAGACCACCAAGGACGAACATGAGAGCCTGTTTCAGGGTTACAATATTGTTTTATTTTTCAATAAGTCTCTCAGTTGCTTTCCAGCAACTGTATTTTTGTCTTTCATTTTTGCTCGCGACAGGTGATTAGATAACAAAGCCCAGGTGGGCCATCTACGCACCTGTCGCTGATTTCGAGGCCGGTCCTGGCACACCCCAGTTCGCTGCAGGCCAGCAGGCCACGCCCCCTCTACAGTTAGCTCGAGAATAACAATGTTATTACAAAGAATAAGAGACTTTAGAAATGTTGGTCTTACTTAAAAATGCACGCGTTTAAGTTTTGTTCAGTGTAAAAAAAATTATTATATGGCTCTTACGGTAATACATTTTTAAATATTTGGCTTTTTGGCTCTCTCAGCCAAAAAGGTTCCTGACCCCTGCACTAAGTGTATGTTGCTGAACTGACGATGTCTAACATTTTAGACCATCCAAATGTGTTGACAGACTCATCTGTCCATCATCTGTCTGTGCAGCCCGAGCACTGATCCTGCGGCCGTGTGTGGAACTGAAGTGTTGATAAATCACATCGTACGCGCTAAATAATTGATTGATTATCAGCGTATATTTTGCTTACTAATGAGGACAGAGACGCAAAATGGATTGCATGCCTTATTCTGCTCACCGAAGAGACGCAATCCACTTTGCACAAGTTTAGAAGATCAGCTTTGCGTGTGCTATTAGGTTTGCGTAAATCAGGACACCAACCTGGAGTAGAGGATTGCACTTTGTCAGACCTCTACCTTCACACCTGCACAACTTGGGTGTCTTCCACTTACAACTCAGCCCCTGCTGGTAGCTCTAAACCACAATAAAGTGGCAATCCCTCAGGGCGGGGGGGTTAAAAAAAGAAAAGTAAAATCATTAACATAAAGCATCTTCATTCAAATTTTAGCACCAATCTCAACATTTATCTGAACTTGATGGCCTGATTCTAAAACTAAATTTAACCTTTAGTAGGACTTCACACACGATAGTCAATATTTACAAAACTCAGAAGCACAGAAGTCCTATGAATAATATAGAACAGTGGTTCTTAACCTGGGTTCGATCAAACCCTAGGGGTTCGGTGAGTCGGCCTCAGGGGTTCGGTGGAGGTCAAGACACACCCGACTCATCGTGTAAATAAAAACTTCTCCATATCGGCGTATTACGGATCCGGCAACAGCAGAAGTAATTTGTTGTGAGTTTATGCACTGTGTTGGTTTTGTTCTTTGAACATGGTGATGTTCATTTCATGCACGGTTCATTTTGTGCGCCAGTAAAAAAACATGGTAACACTTTAGTATGGGGAACGTATTCACCATTAATTAGTTGCTTATTAACTTGCAAATTAGTAACATATTGGCTCTTAACTAGGCATTATAAAGTACGTATTAATGCCTTATTCGGCATGGCCTTATTATAACCCTAACTCTCTTACCCTGGATCTAACCCTTTAACCCTAACCAAATACTCTAAATTTAGTCTTTGTTACTTCTAATTAGGGCTGCAACAACTAATCGATTAAATCGATTAAAATCAATTATAAAAATAGTTGGCGATTAATTTAGTCATCGATTCGTTGGATCTATGCTATGCGCATGCGCAGGGGCTACTTTTTTATTGATTTAAAAAATATATATATATATACAGTATATTTTATTTAAATAAACCTTTATTTATAAACTGCAACATTTACAAAAAGCTTAGAAACAATAATCAAAATAAGTATGGTGCCAGTATGATGCCAGTAGGCTGTTTTTCAATAAACTACTGTAAGGGATAGAAATGTATTTTGTCTCTTTTATCCGATTATTAATCGAAGTAATAATCGACAGATTAATCAATTGTCAAATTAGTTGTTAATTGCAGCCTTACTTAGAATATGTCCCCCTGGTGTCCAAAAAACTCTAAATTAAGCCTTTGTTACTTAGATTATGTTCCCCATACTAAAGTGTTACCAAAAACATATACCGTATTTTTCGGACTATAAATCGCTCCGGAGTATAAGTCGCACCCACAGCCAAACTATGAAAAGAACCTCGACTTGTAGTCCGAAAAATACGGTAACTCTGTCTTCAATTTGAAAAAAACATTTAAATTGTATTTTTCACTAAGAAGGGTTCGGTGAATGCGCATATGAAACTGGTGGGGTTCGGTACCTCCAACAAGGTTAAGAAGCACTGATATAGAAACTATTTTCTTAAACTAGTTTATCATCAAGTCTGCTAAATTATATCTCAAAGTTTCTGTATTCTCCACTTATTTAGAAAGAGAAACTTAACAGCACTGCCTACACATAGCAGTATTTTCTTTGCAGGTTGTGCTTTACTGTACCAACTAATGAGAAGTCGACATTTTCCCCTGTTCTTTTAAATGATATTCATTTCATTGTGTTCTTTGACCAGTAAGAATGTAGACACTTGCAGCGAGAGAAAGCTCACATTCAGTATGTGTCCATGCAGTAAATTAGTCCGATTTCTCGGACAATTCAGCTCTAAATTGAACACCTTAATCCAGTCGCATTAACACACCTGGATTATGTGATTGGAAACCAGATCTTGAGGGGGGTTTGAGGCTGAGGGGACCATTCATGTCGCGCATGCGCCAGTCTCAAGGCGCGTGATACAACCCGGAAGCAGATAGCATTCAATAAAAACAAACAATTGTAATGAAGAAGAGACTGTTTATTTGCTCATCAAATAAAAATAAAACATTTTCAAGAGCATCGATGATAGGAAATAAGCAACAAAGATTTATTTAATGAGGTAATGAAGGAAATGTTGAATGCCGCCTTAATGCGAACTCCCGGACAAAATACGAAAAAAAAATGAAGCATGTATTACAAATTACAAGATAAATAATAAAGTGCACAGAAACTTCTTCACACAGCATTTCCAAACTGATTAACAATAACTCTGTAGTCCACACAACTGGCGAGATAGTCCAGCAACCAAGTTCATCTGGAACAGTATCTCGTCAAGGAACGAACACTCTTTTTCTTTGGATTTTAAAATTCCTTCAATCAATCCACATTTTGCTGCCTTATGATTGAACTCTGAAACATTTTGTTTTCATGATTCTCGGACCAAAAATTCCTTCAAAAAAACTTTTGGTCTTTTTTTACTACGGACCTGCTTTCGTTCCGATACATTCTTGGTAGTAGGATCATGTTCGCATGTTCCAAGATAATTTCTTCATGCTGTTTGCCATTTAATATCAACATAGCCATTAAACACAGAGTATTTCTAATCAGTGGCAATATAACAGCGGACATCACAACATAGTTAGGCTCTTTACTTGTTAGAAGCCACAGACGCCTAATGTGATGTCATGGTGGTCAACCAGAAAGTATACAAATGAACTGCGCTAGAAGGAAATAAGCGCCCTCTAGTGAACGGGAAGCACACTGCGTAAAACCAATAGTCGCATTAGAGAAAGTGCACGGACACTTAGACTTGACACGTAAGTGTGAAAATACACAAAAATATTTTAGAAATCATTTGGAAACGTAATGATTGACACAAATAATGGTAGCCTATATATTCGTTTTCATCACCATTTCAACAGGAAGAGCAACTGATAGCTCTTTGGACAGAACAGCTCACTTCCACTGAACCCCAGAAGCAACAAATACACACAACTTTAACTTAAAGTTGTGTAGATGTCACGATCGATGGCTTGCCTGCTGATGGCATCATATAGTGTCAACAATAATGTGTTCTCTTCACTTTCTCACAGGTGTTGACATATTATGATGTATAATACCTTAAATCATCACCTTTTTGTTTTGGCGCTGAGAAATTCAACTTCCTCCTCTCACTATGAAACAAATCTGATTGGCCCACCTTCATCGGTGACCCCTACTCTCTTTCATATTGTACTCTATTAAAGAACTGTAGATATGTTGCGAAACTTGTCCCACCCATTTACAAGACAAGATGAAACATGATTGAATTTCTTTTGTGACAACTTTTTGTCTTGTCTTTAATTCGTCGACACTGGTTTACTGATGTGTGTGTGTGTGTGTGTGTGTGTGAGTGTGTGTGTGTGTGTGTGTGTGGACTTGCGAAGCCTAAAGCAGGTGATTGACAGAAAAGAGGAACAATGACATGAGCGTTGTAGCCTAACCATTTTCCAGCGGATTTTCCACTGGTGCGGATAATCTTGTCGACTTGTAATATTTATATTTTGTGGGTATATAACAAGGTACTTCCTCAACTTTAAACATTTTGATTTGAAGGTTAAGAAATGTACTTCTTTTTTCACGCACACAGCTGTGAGAAAAGAAGTGCTCGTGTTGCAAAGACAAACAATAGACATAGAGTCCTTCATCCTCCGTTCAACAATTTCCTTTTATGATTTTATAGCTGCTGGATGATTTACAGGGCAGATTGAAATTAATTCAATTGATCCAATTCCAATTGTGTTAGATTACCACCAGTCTTGCGACAGTCGCTCCTACTATTGTATTTGTCATTAGCCCCGGCTGCTGCATTGTTTTGGTCTCTTTCATTTCTGTATCGTGTTGAGACAAAATGACTGTTCTACATCCATCTCCTGTACATTTTAAAACATGGCAGTTATGTATAAGTTATGCCATGAGTCAGCTTTCATAGCCCAGTTACTGTGTAAGTGTGCCAATAGCGACTGGGATTCTTTAAACAGGTCTGGACCCGTGCAGTCATGGCAGTTTTATTTCTGTGCGATCATTTGTCACATTTGGCAGCAGGTTTAAGGTGCTGACAGACACGTAATCCTCAAGTACGGACAACAACCAGTTTGGAGTACAGCCAAAGACATAGGTAATGTTCTGTCACTTTATTGTCAAAACACTCACATGCTTTCCCCCCTAATCAATGTACTGTAATGACTTGCATACGCTCTACCTTAATAATACGTTTTAGCTTTTGTAAACCTTCGACAAACAGCCCATGTTTGAATCTTGGCTGTGACCTTCCCCCTCAGCCGAGAGCAGTGGTCTCAAACTTACGGCTTGCGGGCCATTTTGTAATAAAATTCATACTTAAGTGTAATTGCGGACTCAGGACGATTTATAGTTACCGTATATTACCAAGTAGTAGCCTGGGCGTTTATTTCACAAAATCGATTTTGGAGACGGGCGTTTAAAAGAAGCAGGCGGTTATATGCACAAAGTTTTTTTTAATTTTTGCACCAGCCTACACCAGGCAATTATTTGGTTACAATGGTTACTGTCCAGTTGTTTCGACGCAGGAATCAATTGAGCCAGCCACTCATTGCACCAAACACCACCCCGGTATCTCTCGTGTCACTCGCGGTGTCATACAACTCCTTGGCCTTAATGCGGATCATTTTGCCAGACCCACGGTGGTTCAGTCCACGGACGTGATATATCCACTGACACAAATTAGCATCAAGCTCGTCCCTCACTTTCTTCCTACCTCCACCAGATAAGCCAGCCTGTTTTTCATCGATTTCCGCCTGAGATAGTATTTCTCCTTTTTTTTGTTTTCATTCTTGCACACGTTATGGGTCAACGTTAAACTGGCTGGCCGCTGCCAAACCAGAGTTCTGCTCCGCATACTTCACAACCGCTAGCTTGAACTTTAAGTCAAACTTTCTGTTCTTCTTCCCCCTTAAAGTATTCCCGTCCATCAGTTGTGGTGTACCGGTATCCCGTTCATTCAACTCACTGCTACTGTTGCTTGCCATGTTGAAACTTCCTCGTGGGTTTGTTGTTGTCATTGAGTGTGTGTTACGCTATATGCGGTGACCCTTTGCAATATGTTGATTACCCAGAATCCCCACGTAACCTAAGCCATCACGGCACAGATTTCGTTAAACCTTTGATTGTCATGTAACTCTCTGGACTCCACGCGTCTGCTGTTACCGTAATTACCAGAATTACTGCTTATTTGCTTTTCATTTTAGCTTATAAATTGGGCTTAATGAAATCATCCATATATCCATCCATTTCCTACCGCTTATTCCCTTTTGGGGTCGCTGGCGCCTATCTCAGCTACAATCGGGCAGAAGGCGGTGTACACCTCATCACGGGGCCAACACAGATAGACAGACAACATTCACACTCACATTCACACACTAGGGCCAATTTAGTGTTGACAATCAACCTATCCCCAGGTGCATGTCTTTGGCGGTGGGGGGAAGCCG
Source organism: Nerophis ophidion (assembly GCF_033978795.1). NCBI lineage: Eukaryota > Metazoa > Chordata > Actinopteri > Syngnathiformes > Syngnathidae > Nerophis > Nerophis ophidion. Next base: position 36,457,270 of record NC_084619.1, read on the forward strand.
CAGTACCCGGAGGGAACCCACGCTTTCACGGGGAGAACATGCAAACTCCACACAGAAAGATCCCGAGCCTGGGATTGAACCCAGGACTGCAGGACCTTCGTATTGTGAGGCAGACACACTAACCCCTCTTCCACCGTGAAGCCCATCAATATGATTTTAATCTAAATTATGCAAATAACAGCCCATGGGCGGCTATTTGGACATAGGCGGTTATTAGGAAGTGGCGGTTGATTCACAGCCCTGCGATGAGGAGGCGACCTGTCCAGGGTGTACCCTGCCTTCCGCCCGATTGTAGCTGAGATAGGCGCCAGCGCCCCCCGCGACCCCGAAAGGGAATAAGCGGTAGAAAATGGGTGGATGGATAGACGGTTGATTCACAAAATGGGGTCAGACCCCGGGCGGCTATTAGGACATGGGCGGTTCTTTGCCCAAGGGCGTTTATTTGGTAATACACGGTAAACATGGAGACATAAATACGCTTCCATTGTTTAAAATATTACGATCCTGTGCCAATGCTCTGCATTAACGTATGCTACAGCAGGGTTATTCGACTGGAAGTTGGACCACTGTGAACAATAAAAACATTTTCGTAATGTGATTTATATAACTAAGGTGTTGCTGCAGCATGTTTACTTCAGATGCAGTCAGTAGTCATTTGTTCAACTTCTTCAGTTCTGTTAGTAGTGTTCCTCAAAGTTCCCTTTTAGGTCCTCGAATGCTGTATGTGTTGGATAAATGTGGACCCTTGAAAATGTGAATGCCAAAAGTGTGGCTGTATTAAACTTTTTTACAACACAGTGACGAGTGCTGGCTGCCTTCGAGTCTGCCTACCACTCAATCGGCCTTATTTAATGGCGGGTGTTCTCTATCTCGATTGTCAATGGTGGTTTGAAAGGCAGAGCCTCTGTGGATCTGAGGTAACGAATGAGGTAAACTTTTTGGAGGGTTTAAAGGACTAGGTTTTCATGGGATTGCCAAAGGACTGGCGTAGTTAATAAAATAATGCTTGTTAGGGCCAGTTTTAAGAAAATGGAGCAGAAAGCTGCTTGGCAGGCAAAGCTGCACATTCATGTATATACTGTATGTCCAAACAAACGCATGCACATGCTAACATACTTGAGCTTTGCCGTATCTATGGTGATCTGGAACCTGCTGCAACATTTGAAATCGTTGTCTGCTTTTAGGCATGTTGGTACATCCAAGAACAGATCAGTGGAAACTCCACTGGCACGCTTAAGAGCACACACATGCACACACATCTGTTAAATATCATGGCCCTCATCCTACAGGGAACTATTGCTTGGATCTTGAAAAACAGACAGCAGTCACCATCTGAGAGGATGAAAAGCATCAGAGCGTGTAAGGATGGGGAAAGTAGGCGAATGGGAAAAACACTTCAGCTTTAGATCCTTGTCTTTTTTGACTGTTGATTATTATCCTACTCCACAACTGAAGCAGTAGCCATATAATTTAGTGACTTCAAACTACGAGCTAATATTATATTTTATCACTTAGTCAAAACTACTTGTATCTAGGAAAATAATAATGTCAGTAACAAATGTAGTCATACTTTAGGCCAGTGGTTCTCAACCTTTTTTCAGTGATGTACCCCCTGTGAACATTTTTTTTAATTCAAGTACCCCTTAATCAGAGCGAAGCGTTTTTGGTTGAAAAAAGAGATAAATAAGTGAAATACAGCACTATATCATAAGTTTCTGATTTATTAAATTGTATAACAGAGCAAAATGTTGCTCATTTGTAGTGGTCTTTCTTGAACTATTTGGGAAAAAAAATATAAGAGCAACTAAAAACTTGTTGAAAAATAAACAAGTGATTCAATTATAAATAAAGATTTCTACACATAGAAGTAATCATCAACTTAAAGTGCCTTCTTTGGGGATTGTAATAGAGATCCATCTGGATTCATAAACTTAATTCTAAACTTTTCTTCACAAAAAAAGAAATATTTAACATCAATATTCATGTAACATGTCCACAATAAATCTAGCTGTCAACACTGAATATTGTATTGTTGCATTTCTTTTCACAGTTTATGAACTTACACACATATTTTGTTGAAGTATTATTCAATAAATATATTTATAAAGGATTTTTGAATTGTTGCTATTTTTTGAATATTTTTTTTTAAATCTCACGTACCCCTTGGCATACCTTCAAGTACCCCCAGGGGTACGCGTACCCCCATTTGACAACCTCTGCGTTAGGCCTTACCCTAGTTTGGTTATCCAAAAAGACAACGCATTCCCCTTCAGTTCATTAATGCCAACATAAAAGCTGAAATATGTTGTTAAGACAACTTTGGCAAAACAGTAATATTGATACTGTACTTTCTGTTCAACAACTCCTGCGGCTTTAATGACAGTGAGTGTATAAAGAGTAACTGAATAGTCACAGCAGCACAGCAGAAGAAAGCATGTTAAAATGCTTTTTGTCTGTGTACTAAACTCTCTCTGCAAAAGTGGACATCTGGCCTCACTATTGGACACGCACACACTCTCACGTCCTGCCAACTCTCATCTGGTGAAGCTTACGCAATTTACTGTTAATGCTAACAAACTATTCAAACTTTTTTTTGTTGCATCACCATTAAATCAGACACACGTACACACAAATACCTCGGAGGAGTAAACAGTTTGGGTTTGGTTCCTGTGTAATTCATGGCCTTAGGGTGTGAATAGTTATAACTAAGCTAATAATACATGTGTGCCCTGGAATCAAGTTGACTGATAAAAACATAATTGCTTTAAAAAAATCAAATGTATTCATAGGAACATTTACCGCATTATAATGCGCACTGCTGATGAACTTCTATTGAACTATTTTCGATATTTTTTCATATATAAGGCGCACCGGGTTATAGGGCGCATTAAAGGAGTCATATATATATATATATATATATATATATATATATATATATTTTTTTTTTTCTAAATTAAAAACATTTCATTGTAATATACCTACCATACAATGGTGTTTTTTTGGTCAAAATGTTGCATTGATTATATTTTACAGATCTTCTTCAAGCCGCTTTCTGACAGTCGCTTCCGGATGCGCCATTTTGTGGACGGTCTTATTTACGTGGCTCACCTTCGACAGCGTTTTCACCCCGTCATCTTTGTTGTAGCAGTGTAGCGTGCAAGGACGGGAGTGGAAAAAGTGTGAAAAGATGGAGCTAACTGTTTTAATGATATTCAGGCTTTACTTAAATCAATAACGGAGCATCATCTTTTCATTCGGAAACAAACTTTGAAAAAACACCCGACCAGAACTCTCTAATAAATAAAGTTCCTTGGGTGAATAATGTAAACTCAATACACTGGTATGTTGTAGCGGTTTCATGGAGAGTTTACTGATGATATAAGTAAGAACTTTACACTAATTTATATTAGAAATGGCAACAGCGGAGGATGAATGTCCCACAACAAGAAGATGGAGAAAAAGAAGAAGCTTATCGACTACAATGTCGCTACGGACTACAAAAGCTGACGTGCAAAGTTTTTCAGGATGAATGCAGATCCCAAATACAGATTGGCAGGTACCACCAGAGGGTAAGAAAAAGTTGATTTTGCATAATACTGCGAAACAAAACAGCAGATATGTCTTACCTTCTACACACACAATATAATAATACTCATAGGTTTAATGCGCCGATAATCCATCAAGTGGTGTGGCTTCATAGTTTACCAAAGTCGTACTAAAATATTTTGATACATTTTTGAACGCCGTGTGTAATGTTCTATTTTTTTAATCTAACATACTGTATTTCTTTGAATTACCCCCAAGCATATAGTATGCGCCTGACTTGAATTACTGCCGGGTAAAACTGGCTTCGCAAAATAATTAGTATTAGTATTGTTAGTATTAATAATTAGTATTACCGCCGGGTCAAACTGGTGACGTCACGAGTGACACTTCCCTTGTCATCATTTTAAAAATGGAGGAGGCTGATTTCAATAATTTGAAATCGCATAAAGGGAAGAAGTTTAAGAGCTATTCAGTAGAATTTAAAGTCCAAGTTATTGAATACCGGTATGCTAAAAAGAACAGTAATTAGCTATGTTTTATTAATATACCTGTGGAGCCAACGTTTCGACAGACAGGCAAGATGGCGCTTGAGCGGAGAGGAGGAGCGAAAGAGCGACCTGGACTGAGGTTTTTTTGAAAAATAAAGTCAAACTGCTCAAGCCATGTCCTTCCTTGGTGGTCCTGGGAACCCGCAAGACGACGGCTTGAGCTGTCACAATACCGTAGCTGCGTCTGTTAAATATGAGTCATTAAATGACTCCCGCCTTCTGATGGTAGAGGGCGCTAGTGATCCTTCTTGCGACTATTCGGCTGCAGAAGAAGTGAAATGAGTGATGTGACTGTGCTGGGACGGATATGACGCGGTGGGTGCACGACGGACCTTTGCTGGCTGTGTAAACAACCGGGCTGAAATAAAGCATGTTCCAGTCTTAAATACCCAGTGTATTATTTATACAATAACACTTCATGTTGGCAGCGGTGGGATAAAGAGATCACCCTTGGAGCAGAACGGGAGGGGGAGTTGTATGAGGGTAATTCTGTCGTCGCCCGCACTCGAGGAGCCGAGATAACTGATAGCAGCGGTCTGATAGCAGTTTCCTAAACTGGACTTTCAATCGAAGCAGGAGGTAATAAAGGAAGATCTCCATCGAGACAGAGAGACTTTTAAAACTGAAGAAAGATAAGGAAGACTTCTATAAAAAAGTTATCGATGCTTTTGATCAGAAGGAGCTGGCATGGATTTCATTTATAAGTAAAGGTAGTCCATAATAACGTTTTTTTTTTTTTAATTAAATGTGCTTTTCATGATAGTATCCTTACATCACACTCAAATGTTTTACTGCATGCCTTTGGTGAGTGCCAGAGTGAGAAGAAGTTCTAAAATAATTAGCGCATACTTTATTTTTACCGCATGCCTTTGGTAAGCGCAGGAGTGAGAAGAGGTTTTAATTCAATTAGCGCCCTGGCGGCAATTCAAGTAAATACGGTATACAATGTTGGTGTTGTTTACTTAAGTCATATTGCCATTATATTGCAGTCTTTGTGTATATCTTATGTTTGACTTCCATCTACTGGTCACACTTATTACACCATGCACCAAATAATATTGCTTCGAAGTCGGTAAGCAAAACCAGAAATATTCTGTACATTCGGCGCACCGGGTTATAAGGCGCACTGTCGAGTTTTGACGAAAAAAAAAGGATTTAAGTGCGCCTTGTAGTCTGTAAACTACGGTATACAGCACGATTAATTTTTTTAACAAATGAGTGACATCGTTGCACTTTACGGCACTGACACATTGGCTTATAGGCTACGTGACCGTCAAAGATCACAAATATTTCCTTTGTGCATTATCTTCTTAATAATACCCAGTCATCCATCACCACATTGCGCTTCCAAGTTTGCGGCTTCACTCTGTTGAAAATTTTTTAAAAGCATATTATATATGTTATTGGCCTAAAGCAAGAATTTCAAAAGTAAAAAATGTCTAAATGAACTAAAAATATCAATACAACATTACAATTGGCTACGAGATTGTCATGACGTGGACTTTGCCCATGGTGCAATACGATTGGAGCCGACACGAAGTGAAGGAAAGGACATCTTTTAATTTAACCAAAAAAAAAAAAAAAAAGCGGTCACAGAGGAGGTATGAAAACTTGTCTATGAAAACAAAACTTGCACTAAGGTAAAACTATGGTCGTAAAACAAAAACTTTCACTATGGCATGAATAACAAAAACTTACTTTGAACAAGAAAGTAACTTGGATCTTTGGCATGGAAGGCATAGAAGGTGATAGATGGTGTGCAGGAGGTGATGTCGCCAGGCTGACTACCTGGCAACTACAGGTTTAAATAATGCTGTGGTGATTAGTTAAAACAGGTGCGTGACTCAAAATGGGAAACAGGTGAAACTAATGGTTGCTATGGTGACAAAACAGGAGTGAAAAAGCAGGAACTGAGTGTCTAAATACCAAACAGAACATGACTTAAACAAAAACTTGATCACAGACAGGACAGAGATGAAAACAAATCAGAGCGCACTGTTCAGTATTGTGGCCACTGATTGGCACAGCCCAAGTCAGCGTGCGTATACTGGATTAAAAGGGTGTAAAGATGACTATAAGGCTGTTATTTCATTTCTATGTGTGTTTCATAAAGTTAAACAACATATTAAGACAGTCATAAACAGCTTTTTATGCTGTAGCTAATGAAATATTCGATTTACCATCAATCATTACTACTTCGCGAAAATTAATTTAAATAGTATTTAGGTTTTCCTCTGCCCACTTTTCAACTACAACAAAAAAAAATTCTCAAGACTTTTGACCTTTTGTATGACCAAATTTTACATGTAACAGACTAATCCTTTTGCCCGTGTGACATTATACACAATCAAGTGGCCTAACTTGGTCTCTGTGTTTAGTTTTTTATTGAGTGGGACCAGGGGCTGTATTTACCAAGCTTCTTAGAATTACTCCTAAGAAGTCTGCTATGGGTTGACTTATAAGAATATGAATTATTCGCTGAAAGCTGCACTTAAAAGTTAGTTATCAAGCGTCTTACTCACACTTTCAGCGTGGTGTAGGACTGAATCTTAAGTGTCACACTCAGAGCTGAATTACGACTTTACTATGTGCCGTAACGCTAAATGGGTGAATTTTGGCGAATTAAACGCCTTTCTATTATTCGCTCTCGGAGCGATGACGTCACAACGTGACGTCACATAGGTAGTCAATCTGCCATTTTATCAAACACATTACAAACAACGAGTCAAATCAGCTCTGTTATTTTCCGTTTTTTCGACTGTTTTCCGTACCTTGGAGACATCATGCCTCGTCGGTGTGTTGTCGGAGGTTGTAACAACACGATCATGGACGGATTCAAGTTTATTTATGATGTTAACATGCTATTTAGGCTAGCTGTATGTACATTTGTAGCTATATTTGCATCCAGCGTTTCCCTCCACCCACATTTAATGCCAAACAAACACTTACCAATCAACGGACTTAAGTTGCTCAAGTGTCAAAAGATGCGAAAGTCCCTCGTTTCGTCTGCACATTTTACCGGCGATGCTAAGACAGACATGGCACAGAGATGTATGGATATCCTGCGACACTCAATCGTTGGTTAGAAGGCGATCACCGAATAGCTTTAATAGCTATTTGCTCAATAGCTCCAGTTTCTTCTTCAATTTGGTTTTCGCTATCTGCCTCCATACTCCAACCATCCGTTTCAATACATGCGTAATCTGTTGAATCGCTTAAGCCGCTGAAATCCGGGTCTGAATCCGAGCTAATGTCGCTATATCTTGCTGTGCTATCCGCCATGTTGGCATCACGAGATGACGTCACAGGAAAATGGACGGTGGATTTGCAGATAGCGAAAATCAGGGGCTTTAAAGCCTTTTTTCGGGATATTCCATGACGGGTAAAATTTAGAAAAAAGTTTCGAAAAATAAAATAAGCCACTAGGATCTGATTTTTATTGGTTTTAAACCTTCTGAAATTGTGATAATGTTCCCCTTTAAAGGCAAGTTCAGCCCGACGCTGACCCGCCATGACAAAAAACAGGCATGGGAAGACATATCAAATCAACTAACCGCCTCTCAAACGTTCAGCCATCGGTCACCAGCTGACTCCGAGAAAAAGTTGTATGACGTTCTCTCGAAAAACAGAAGTGAAATCGCAGCTTTCAAGGCCTGCTTCATGCGCACTGGTGTGTATTGCTTCTTTTTCATTTACTTGCATGCCACCTTATTCACTGATATCTAATTAATTCATTTGTATATTCTTACGCAGGCGGAGGACCACCTGGCAAATATTTGAGCGAAGTTGCAGAAGTTGTGCAGCGTTTTCTTGGAGAGGATAACCCCAGCATCTCTGGGTTGGACAGCGGCCATGATCCAGCTGCGATGAAGCTTGAGTTGATTTCAAAAGGGTGAGTTCACAAATTATTGCTGTTGCAACCCTATAGGGATATTGCGCTGCAGCCTAGGTGCGTTTTGGTTAGAGATACGTGCTTGATTGTTTTTGGATATGCAGGCTATCTAAAATGTGTTTGTTCACGTCATAACAACAACAACAACAACAACAACAACAACAACAGGACCATTTCTGATATTTCAGCCAGTCAGCGATCCTGTTCTGTCTCCCTGTAATGTTTGTCAGTTCTTGAGTGGGATTGTGTTGAAAATGTTAATTTTCCTGAAGGAATAAATAAAGTACTATCTAATCTAATATTCTTTATGTTTCAGTTTGGATCGAGATGCATTAGAGTCTCCTGTGTCCCCAGGCATCTCACATACACACTCTCCCTCTGCCTTTGACGCGGTGCAGCCAGGCCCGAGCACTTTGTGTGAGGCAACAGGCAACAATTAAGTGGTGGGTGAAAAACAATAAATCAGCTTAAATTCTTTACATCTTGAGCATGCTATGAATAGCGTCAATAGCTATTCGCTCAATAGTTTCAGTTTCTTCTTTAATACTTTCATACTCCAACATTCTGTTTCAATACATGTGTAATCTGTTGAATCGCTTAAGCCGCTGAAATCCAAGTCTGAATCCGAGCTAATGTCGCTATATCTTGCTGTGGTATTCCCATTGTTTGTTTACATTGGCAGCACTGTATGACGTCACAGGAAGATGGATAGTGGTTTCGAAGATAGCGAAAATAAGGCACTTTAAAGCTTTATTTAGGGATATTCCGAGACCGGTAAAATTTTGAAAAAAAATTCAAAAAATACAACAAGCCATTGGTCCTAAATGATCTCAGTAAGATATTACAGCTTATTGCTGAGATGTTATGACATATATTGAGTAAAACCTGTTTGAAAGTAGAATATCAACTGTTGCAAAGCTGTGTCATCAACACTCACAAGTATAAAACTACTTTTTAACATAATAATTTCTTATTTCAAGCATGAAAAAAAAAAATAATGACTTTGACACCATTTTGTCTCATAATTAAAACGGACGACAGCCAAATGGACTTTGCTGTTTTATTTTCAATGAAACAATAGAAAATACGTACTTACAGTATATAGTAGTACAGTTGGCACAGAACAGTTAACTGACAGTTAATGATGAAACATGTGACATTTCTAACAATTTTGAACAGAAATAGTTTGTGCACATTGAGATGAATTTTTTCAAAATTGCAATGAAAATGTTTTTGGCCATTGGCCGGGCTGTATATATGCACACTAATTGACTGAAAGAACACGCACTTGGCGTGAAGATGTCATGTTGTCCATGGTAAAAGGCATTTTTAGACCATGTGATTTGCCTGAGCGGCTCGGAGACCCCGAGAGTAACAAACGGTTGCCTTGTTGCCTTTCCATTAAGAACAATTAACATATTTTGTAGTACAAGTTTTCTGGTTTCAAGAAATGTATTGCCGAGCGCATATCATTATGTCAAGATAATGGCACTAGCATTTACTTAATTTAAGAATATTTTTCAACATATTGAGCATAAAAATCCCTTTTTTTTCTATCAAGAAAAGTGCACTTATTAGTGAGAATATACTAATTTTAAGGTATTTTTGGGTTCATTAAAGTTAGCTAATTTTACTTGATTTGGAGAGCTACATTTTCTTGTTCTTTTGGCAGATAATGTTGCTTGGTTTATGTACAATGCCCCTCATTTTTTGTGTTTTTTTTCTTGTTTTTGAACACTGACTTTATGCAGTGTACAGCTTGGCTTTTAAAAAAAATGATACAGAGTGACTAATAAAATGAATTGATAAAAGCCCCTTTATAGATGATTTATTGTTCTTACCCAAAGTGGAGGTTGGCGAAGTGTTGTCTGAAGGCTGCCCCTTCACATGGATGGATGTTGCCAGGAATGCTCACGTCTCCATCTCCTCCCTCATCGTCATCATCGTCTGCTGTTTGGAGTGGGACATTGCGCCCCTTACAAATGTTGTGCAGTATTGCACATGCCATAATGATATGGCACACTGTCTGAAGTGTGCCGTATTTCTGAATGCATCACATGAAATCTGTGTTTCCACTGGCCAATCCAACCTCTCCACCACGCGTTGTGTGTTTTTGTGTGCCCTGTGATAAGAATGAACCCTCCTATTAAACCATATATTGTATGATGTATATGTTTTTAGGTGACATCCAGGTGGCACAATGTGCCTCTTAAAAAGCTGCTTCAGACGACTTTCATTTAGTATCCGCGCGTCATGGGTGGACACAGGACACTTGGGTACCACATCTAAGATTTTGTAGCCTGCATCGAACACTACCTGTGTGTTGATGCTGTAGTACCTCTTCCTATTAAAGGGGAACATTATCACCAAACCTATGCAAGCGTCAATATATACCTTGATGTTGCAGAAAAAAGACCATGTATTTTTTTAACTGATTTCCGAACTCTAAATGGGTGAATTTTGGCAAATTAAACGCCTTTCTGTTTATCGGTCTTTTAGCGATGACGTCAGAACGTTACGTCACCGAGGTAACACACCCGCCATATTCATTTTCACATTACAAACACCGGGTCTCAGCTCTGTTATTTTCCGTTTTTTCGACTATTTTTTGGAACCTTGGAGACATCATGCCTCGTCGGTGTGTTGTCGGAGGGTGTAACAACACTAACAGGGAGGGATTCAAGTTGCACCACTGGCAAGAAATCTGCCGCCAGACCCCCATTGAATCTACCAAAGTGTCTTCACATTTTACCGGCGATGCAAAGACAGACATGGCACAGAGATGTATGGATAACCTGCAGATGCATTTCCAACGATTAAGTCAACGAAATCACAAAGGTGAGTTTTGTTGATGTTGTTGACTTATGTGCTAATCAGACATATTTGGTCACGGCATGACTGCCAGCTAATTGATGCTAAAATGCTACGCTAATCGATGCTAACATGCTATTTACGCTAGCTGTATGTACATTTGAAACTAGATACCCACATTTAATGCGAAACAATTTAAGGATTTAAGTTGCTCCAGTGTCACAAGATGCGAAAGTCCTGATCGTTTGGTCCGCACATTTTACCGGCGATGCTAATAAGGCAGCCATGCTATGGGCCACTTCATTAGGTGCACCCATGCTATGGCCGAATAGCGTCAATAGCTATTCGCTCGATAGCTTCAATTTCGTTTTCGCTATCTGCCTCCATACTCCAACCATCTGTTTCAATACATGCGTAATCTGTTGAATCGCTTAAACCGCTGAAATCCGAGTCTGAATCCGAGCTAATGTCGCTATATCTTGCTGTGGTAACCGCCATGTTGTTTGTATTGGCAGCCCTGCAAGACGTCACAGGGAAATGGACAGTCGCATCGCAAATAGCTAAAATTAAGAACTTTAAAGCTTTTTTTAGGGATATTCCGGGAGGTGTAAAATTTTGAAAAAAACTTTGAAAAATAAAACAAGCCACTGGGAACTGATTTTTTATGTTTTAACCCTTTTGAAATTGTGATAATGTTCCCCTTTAACAAACACACTCTCGTCCACACTTGGAGCGATGATCCTTACATGAGTACCATCGATTGCCCCGACGACTCCAGGGAAGCCAGCTACCTGCATGAATGCAGTTTGCTTCTGCTGAATTATCCGGGATGTAGTTGGAAAGTCAATGAAATGCATGACGAGGTGAGGAGCAGTAAGGGCCATTATTGTTTTCATAATACTTCTGCTTACTGATGGTTGTGATGGCCCCAAATCATCAGCGTTACACTGTTGCATTTTCCCAGTGGCGAGATATCGAAGCATTGTGATGACCTTTAGTTCTGCTGTGAAAGCTGTGCTGCCTGATGTTGCTGATGAGATGACGCCCCTTATTAAATCTGTGACAAATATAATACCCGCTCTGTCTAAACGATACCATTTAATCAGCTGCTTGTCATCAAACAAAGCTAGGACATCCTTCCGCGCCCTGTACGTTCGCGCACGTCTCTCTCGCCTCAATGCCATCCCCTGCTGGCAACTCCTAACCACTTAGGACACATAAGAAGGGCTCTTAAATATCGTGGAGAGTAGGAGTGATTCCTAGACTTAAGAACGTTGATAAATAGCTTTTATTCTTAAGTTTGAGAGTAGAACTAAATTTCGCGATTTCTCAGGACTTAAGTGTAACATGGCACTCTAGGACGCTTGATAAAGACGGCCCCAGGGGCGTAGCACCAAATTTTATGCCCCCATACACAAGCCTGAAGGGTCCCTGATCCCACCCTAAATACAATGTCTACGCCCCATTCACACACACACTTGTTATGCTTGCATGCACTAAAACACAAATAATTCCATACATTCGGTTGAAATCAGCCTTTTTGAAAAACTATGTGAAAAAACCTTAACTAGGTTTTGGACTTTTAAAGATGGAATTACTATCTAGAACAGTGGTCCCCAACCTTTTTGTAGATGCGGACCGGTCAACGCTTGATAATTTGTTCCGTGGCGCGGCGGAAGGGGGTTTGTTTCTTTGTCGTGAAAAAGGGAGGTTTTTGGGTTGGTGCACTAATTGTAAGTGTATCTTGTGTTTTTTTTATGTTGATTTAAGAAAAAAATTAAAATAAAAAATAAATTGTTCTTTGGCCCGGTACCAATCGGGCCGCTGCCCGGTGGTTGGGGACCACTGATCTAGAACATATCTAGCTAAACCCCCTTAAGTTGATTTTGTCTGTGAAAAAAGTGTCACGCTTCGCGGCGCACTTGCTGCGCGGAGTTGCCACTTCGTGGATGCACACACGACCAGTCAGCAGGATTGCAGGTAGGAACAAGTTTTAATATAATAAAACAAAAGAACACTGGTGCAAAAAGGGGAAAAACAAAGCGCGTGCCAATGCACGGAAAGGTAATGCTAAAACGTAGCAGGAAACAGAAAACATTAAACGACGTGCCACACGCACGTGAAGCTAAGGCGGAATTTAGCACAAAATAATCTATGATACCAAATACAAACCGTGACGTGTTGCGAAAAGCAAACAATGGACCGAGGACAAACTAAGGAATCAGGTGGGCTTGAATACACAAATAATTATTAGAAACAGGTGTGTGACAGGAGCCCGTGAGGAGGAACACAATACGTTGGCATGGTGACTAACACAAACAAGGAAGTGCTCAAATAAGGATCGTCAGAGTCCAGAAACAAAACATGAACAAATACATAAAAAGGGCAAAACCATGAACGATCCGAGTCACGGATCGTGACAAAAAGTGTTTTTTTAACAATAAAAGTGCAAAAAATTAAATATTATGTAGCCAGAATATGATTTTTTTCCATTATTCACTTATATAATATATAAGTGTTCCTTTACTTCAGAGTGTAAAGTAGACTAGCTGATAGATATCAGTGGATAATATGAACGGTGAACCGTAACAATATCATCAATAATACATCATTAAAATGACTGTTATGATCCGCCTCTCGGATCATACATGGTTTTTGTTCTTGAGTCCTTTTTTTGTGTTTTCTGATTATTTTTGGACTCTTCCGATCCCTAGTTTGTGCACTTCCTTGTTTGTTCGGTTACCATGGGTTCTTATTTGTTTCACCTGCTCTGCTTTTGTCACGCACCTGTGTTTGGTTTGTTACTTTAGTATTTAAGCCTGCCTTTGACCTCAGTTCTGCCTGGATGGTTTGTTTGCTCCACGCAACACTCACGTTGGTTACTCTGCTTTGAAAATACTTTTGCTAAGTTACGTCTTAGCTTCTCGTGCGCTCGGCACGTTGCTTTGGACTTTCGGACTCCATTGCTAAGTTTTAGCTTAGCTTACCGTGCGTAGGCACGCACTTTCTTTTGCTTTTGTACCAGTGTTCTTTTACTTTTTGTATATTATATTAAGTCTTACCTGCAGTTCCTGCCTGTCTTGGTCCTCGTGCATCCGGGGGTGACACAACACGCACACAATGTGTTTCCAACGTGACAATGATCATATTATTGTTAGTGCAGCTCCTTCAAACTTAGCGATGCCTCTGTGCCTAACTTTAATTGAGGATCTTTGAACACACCACAGCTGCATGCAATGAGATGCAAAAGTGAAAATTGTACATAACTTTCTCATATGCTGCCAAAAATAGATTTATCATATTTTTATCTTACTCTATCACTTCATCCGTGTTCCAAAATGCTGGTGCTTTGTTTAAATGCTTATGTGAATTTACATGTGTTGTGTGAATAGTTCGAAGTTAGGTTTGCTGCTATCCAGGTCTTTTAATTTCATTTAAGCCACCTATTCATTGAACTTTCACCTGTGTATTTACTCTACTTTAACATTTATGATGTTGCATTTATATATAAATGACAAAAAATATTCAAACATTACAAAAGCCCATAAATAAATGATAGAGAAGGTGGGAAACATTAAATTGAAGAAAGAACTCGTAATAATGTGCAAGGGGAGTGTTCACTAGGCTCCCACTCCTTTATCTGCACCTCGCCATCACTCAAAGATAAGACTGATGGGAAATGTTCACTTGTCCATTTCATTCATCAATTGTGTGTATTTTATATTGTTTTTTGCATATAAAAGTGGAATTATTCTTATTGAAGTTATGGCAATATTTTCAGGTGTAAATTCATTACTTGAATACACTTACATGTTTTAAGTGTAACAAGTTTCTTCAGTTTTTGTACAATTTGAGGTACTATTTACATGAGAGTAAGTTGTTCAGAGCGGTGAGTTTTTAATAATACATTTGAATGTTTAATATAGTTTTACTGTGTACCGACCTTGTTGAGAAATAATTTTGAAGGCGAGTTGCCACGGGAGAGCTTAGTTGAGATTAAACATCCTCCAGTCAACATAATTGTTTTTACCAGTCAACACTTTGCTTTCTTTGAGTTAAACTGTGTTTCCTGAGAGAGTTTTGATTTGATCACCTACTGACCATCTGTGTTAGTTCAGCCGGTTATGAAAATACAGTTGGTGTCATGACATACGCCAAAGCATTTAAGCTGAGCATTAGCTAAAGAATACCTAATCTTTCCCTGAAATAATTATCAATAATAGCAGACAAGAGAATACTTGAGGCTTGTTCTCATCAATTATTTCCCTATAGGGGATAACACATCATAACACGATAGACTTAATGGTTTGACTATATTTGTACAGGTGCAAATATTTTTATTCTCAAGGCATTCCGCTAAATTAAGCTACCGCTTCATTGTTCATATTATTGTCATGTCAGTAATACAGAAATACTGTATATACGGTAGAGTGTGCTTTCTTTTTCTGACAAATGGTGCTCTATAAGTTGAGCTAATTCACACAAAAACAAATAAAGCCGCTTTAAAGCCATATCCGAGTATTAAGTTTTCCATTTCTCGGAAGTCCAAATCAGAATGAACAATCCTTATCTGAGTGTAGTATATAACAGGGCTCTATCTCCAACTCATAATTAGGGTCAGATCTTATCTTCACCTTCTCCTCCCACCTTATATTCACTCCCAACGCTCTTTTATCTCCACTAAAAGAATGCATGTTTACTTTTCGCCCACTCCACAAAGGGCGAGAGCAAAAAAATAGCTTTTTGTGGTTTTGTTTGCGCACGTTACCCAAGGGTGTGCATGCATGAGTGATGGCAGTGACATCGTTGGAAGGACTGGTTAGGAACAGATGCAAACTGACTCTGTTTTCCCATCTTTACTCAATAATACCGCGAGGAACTGTCTTATGAGCATGCCAAATTAAATTCATAGAGTGGTACACTGCAAAAACTGATATCTAAGTAAGATTAAAAATCACAAATAAGACTGATATTTGCTTATTTTCTGTCTGATAAGATCATTCTTCTCACTAAGCAGATTTTGTTAGTGTTTTACTTGTTTTAAGTGTTTTGCTCCTAAATGATGTCAGTAAGATATTACAGTTTGTTGCTGAGATATGATGACCTATATTGAGTCAAACATGCTTGAAAGTAGAATATCAAGTGTTGCAAAGCTGTGTCATCAACACTCACAAGTAGAAAACTACTTTTTAAAGTAATAATTTCTTATTTCAAGCATGAAAAAAAAAATCATGATTCCGAGCGCATGTCCTTATGTCAAGATAATAGCATTAGCATTTACTTATTTAAGAATATTTTTCAACATATTGAGCAAAAAGGTCAAATTTTTTTTTGTACCAAAAAAGTGCACTTGTTATTGGTGAGAATATACTTATTTTAAGGTATTTTCGGGTTCATTGAGGTTAGCTGATTTGATTTGTCTTGACGAGCCAAATTTTTTTTTTCTATTGGCAGATAATGTTGCTTATTTCAAGTAAAATACCTCTCATTTTTGTATTTTTTTTCTCGTTTTTGAACACTGACTTATTGCAGTGTGGGGTCTGAAAGTAATGACAGCCTACAAAACCAGGCCAGACACTACAAAGTTGTACAGGAGCTTAATTTAAGAATATTTTTCAACATATTGAGCAAAAAAGTCAGATTTTTTTTCTAGCAAAAAAAGTGCACTTGTTATTAGTGAGAATATACTTATTTTAAGGTATTTTGGGTTCATTGAGGTTAGCTAATTTGACTTGTTTTGGAAAGTCTTGACAAGCCAAATTTTCTTGTTCTATTGGCAGATAATTTTGCTTACTTTAAGTAAAATACGCCTCATTTTTGTATTTTTTTCCCTTGTTTTTGAACACTGACTTTTTGTAGTGCACGTAGGGGATCAAGAGGTACAGGTAACCCACGGTACAGTTTGTAGCTTAGTGTTTTGGCCACGGTTTCGATTCATGTTCGGTGTTTTTTTTATTTATTTAAGGAGAGCAACTATTTTCTAATCAAGATTGTGTCTTTATTTTGGTTTTCTGCAAAACTTGCATTTTGCAGTACAAAAACTATCACTGCTGTACCGAATACTATAACATTCTTCTTAAAGGGGCCCCATTAAGCAAAACCAAATGTTCTCACCAATTGGTACCTGTTTTTATGTATTTGAGTTGAGTTGAGTTTATTTGGAACGTGCATGCATACAACATGATACGTCACAATTTACAGTTCGTCTATTCAACATGTTCGAAAAGGAGTAGGAAGAAGCAGGCTTTTATTTAATCCTACCCCTTTTCCTTTACATAGCAGTTGCTAACCCTTTTGTTCACTTTCTGTTTTCAATTTATCCATAATATACTCCATAAGAAATAACAATAACTAAATAACTAATAATTGATGAGTAAGATTATCTAGAAAGTGGATGAAATAAATTCAGAATATTTATTGTGGTTCTTTTATTTGTACTTTGATTTCTTTGCTTAATCACTTCCATAATTTAATTCCACATACAGATATACTAAAGGTTTTACTTTAAGTGTTGTACATGCATAGAAATGTTTTAAATTACATTTTTCCTCTAAGCTTATATTTCTCCTCTTTTGTACATTATTGGGTAGCAGGTTATAGTTTAGTTTGTGTATGATTTTAGCTGTTTGCAAATTCACTATGTCCTGGAATTTCAGTATTTTTGGTTCAATGAATAAAGGGTTTGTATGTTCTCTATATCCAACATTATGTAATATTTTAACTGATCTTTTTGTAACACCATTAATGAATGAAGTGTACTTTTGTAGTTATTTACCCATATTTCTCCACATTAATCAGATATTTATATTTGGAATCTTATACGTCCCGACCATTTGAAATCCAACTATGGAGGAATGTCAAAAATACTAATAAAAAAATATTGCCTTCCTTTATACTTCCTCCAAATGGGCTGTTTGGAATGTGCCCCAAGTGTGTCGTTTTTCCTGGGTGTGAAGTCCAGGGCTTCATTAATGCACGGGCTTACCTGGGCCCCACAGCTGGTGGATGCGTTTGAAAAAGGGCTAAAAACCTACCTTTTTAAAAAAGCTTAACTATTTTTAATATTGTGTTTTACTGTCTTGTTTTAATGCTTTGGTGATGTTTATACTTTGAGATTTGTTATTCAAATTTTAAGTTTAATTCAAATAAAATCTATTATTAGAAAACCCAAAATCAGTGAAGTTGGCACATTGTGTTACTCGTGAATAAAAACAGAATACAATGATTTGGAGATCTTTTTCATGTTATATTCAACGGAATACAGTGCAAAGACAAGATATTTAATGTTCGAAATAAGCAACGTAATTTAGTTTTTGCCAATAATCATCAACTTAGCATGGCAGACGTTGCAAAAAAGTTGGCACAGGGGCATTTTCTACCACTGTGTTACATGGCCTTTCCTTTTAACAACACTCACACTCAGTAAACGTTTGGGAATTGAGGAGATCAATTGTTGAAGCTTTTCAGGTGCAATTGTTTCCCATTCTTGCTTGATGTACAGCTTAAGTTGTTTAACAGTATGCGGTTTCTGTTGTGGTTTTTTAGGCTTCATTATGCGCCACACATTTTCAATGGGAGACAGGCCCCCACCCAATTTGTGGACCCCAATTTTGATGGCGAAACGCAACAATTACTGATCATAGCTTTCAACCACAGAAAACTCAGTATGTGTAGCGATTGTGCACTGATTTTTTCAGCTGCAATGTTTTTTCCAACCCACGTTGCTGGTGTGAGAGGCCAGGGTGTTGACAATTGAGCTAAAAGCAAAGCTTCCTCTGAGATCCTCAGCGATTATTGTTGAAGTTGACCAACTTCTCTCACACTCGCAGACGTGCATGCTTCGGTTGCAAAGGAGATGTATTCATCAACAAAGTTATTTTTAAAAATGAAGATATTTATGCATTGTTGCTGTTCTGTTGAGTAAAATCATGATTTTTTTTTTCAAACTGCTTTCT
The DNA here is from genome assembly GCF_033978795.1 of Nerophis ophidion. Lineage (NCBI taxonomy): Eukaryota > Metazoa > Chordata > Actinopteri > Syngnathiformes > Syngnathidae > Nerophis > Nerophis ophidion. Next base: position 36,476,022 of record NC_084619.1, read on the forward strand.
TGGCAAGGAGGGAGGCTGTAGAAAATGGGGTTGTGGCATTTTTTTTTTTTTTTTAGTTTTTTTTTTGGGGGGGGCACCCAAAATCCCCTCAGGCTGGGGGCCCTCTTAAAGTGAAGTGAAGTATATTTATATAGCGCTTTTCTCTAGTGACTCAAAGCGCTTTACATAGTGAAACCCATTATCTAAGTTACATTTAAACCAGTGTGGGTGGCACTGGGAGCAGGTGCCGTAAAGTGTCTTGCCCGAGGACACAACGGCAGTGACTAAGTTGGCTGAAGCGGGGATCGAACCTGGAACCCTCAAGTTGCTGGCAAGGCTGCTCTACCAATCGAGCTATACCGCCCCTGGTAAAGCGGCCCTGGTGACATGAGTGGATTATCTATACATGGTAGAGATTTGCCCAAAGTACTTTGCTCGAGACAGTCATTGAAGTCTGCACTGTAGTCAATAAGGTCCTTCTTTTTCTACATGCAGGCTTGTACACGGACATGCATCTTCCGCTATTGCTATTTTAATAAAAAAATACTGTATAATTCAAAATTAATCGGTAGACTCTATACGTACTGTAAGCACTAAAATCTAAAACATGGCTGACGGGGAGAAGACAGTCAAAGTGGAGTCATGTAAAAAGAACCGCCCACAAAACAGCGCATCCTGCAGCTTGAAGCTCTATAAAACATGCACATTTTTGACCAAAGAACCACCATTACATGTTACAAAGACCACAAGGAAAAGTTTAAAATGTGAAGAAAGACAATCATATCACCCCTTTTGGTGTATTTGCCTGGACTCGACTCGGACAAATTGTATACACCAGTGCTTCTAACCAGTGGTGTGCGACCCACTGGAAAGAAGTGACCTATATTTTATAACTCAAGTAACGGAATGAATGAAAATACATTGAAGTGCAATATGAATTAAAATAACATTGTAAACCGGCACAAAGAAATAATCATTTCAGGAACAATGTTTTCCACAAAATGTGGGAAAACAATTTTGTATCAAAAAAACTAATTTGAAAAGGCCTAAGCTATTAAGATCCAAATTCCAAATAAACAGCGTGTGCCAACTATTCAATTGTGTGTACTATTAGTGGGCACTTTGCATACAATTGATAACTGGTGGTGCAGACCGCCCTATTTAAGTAAGGCTTTTGCATGTACTGCGCAGCTTTCACCATGGATACACACATTTACTGCACATTCATGTTAACATGACATAACATAACATAACCTGGGCCTTTTACTGGGTTTTAACTGACATGTATGTACCAGTTTTTATGGGCATTTTAGAAGCAGTTCTGCACTGCAGCGAGTTTAGTCCATCAGCTTTGCGTGTGCTATCAAGTTGTTATACACACAAAACTTTAAAGGGGAGCTGCACTTTTTTGGGAATAGTTTACAATCATTATGAAAGACATGATGGATGGATCTTTTAAATATGCATTCTAAATATTATATAAATGTAAATAAAAGTCGGCTTACAGCGAAGCAAATTGGAGCTCCAATATTCCGCTCATAAAATCCAATATATAACTTTTCGAAAAGCGGCAACAATACTCCGTTTACATTAAGTTTTTAGAATATTGACCAACTTTTAGTGATATTTTAGTTATAAGAGCTAACGCAGACAAACTATCACTAGCCTTTTAGGACCTAGAACTAGTGCATTTCTTCACAAGTGTTATGAGACTTTTTCATCCAAGAGGGAATATATGAAAGTCCTGGCAGTCGGCATTTTAATCAATCAATCAATGTTTATTTATATAGCCCTAAATCACAAATGTCTCAAACGACTGTACAAACCATTACGACTACGACATCCTCGGAAGAACCCACATAAGGGCAAGGAAAACTCACACCCAGTGGGCAGGGAGAATTCACACCCAGTGGGACGCCAGTGACAATGCTGACTATGAAAAACCTTGGAGAGGACTTCAAATGTGGGCAACCCCCCCTAGGGGGCCGAAAGCAATGGATGTCGAGCGGGTCTAACATGATACTGTGAAAGTTCAATCTATAGTGGCTCCAACACAGCCGTGAGAGTTCAGTTCAAAGCGGATCCAAGACAGCAGCGATAGTCCCGTCCACAAGAAACCATCCCAAGCGGAGGCGGATCAGCAGCATAGAGATGTCCCCAACCGATACACAGGCAAGCGGTCCATCCTGGGTCCCAACGAGCGGTCCATCCTGGGTCTTGACTCTGGACAGCCAGTATTTCATCCATGGTCATCGGACCGGACCCCCTCCACAAGGGAGGGGGGGACATAGGAGAAAAATAAAAGAAGCGGCAGATCAACTGATCTAAAAATGAGGTCTATTTAAAGGCTAGAGAATACAAATGAGTTTTAAGGTGAGACTTAAATGCTTCTACCGAGTTAACATCTCAAACTGTTACCAGGAGGGCATTCCAGAGTACTGGAGCCCGAACGGAAAACGCTCTATAGCCCGCAGACTTTTTTTGGGCTTTAGGAATCACTAATAAGCCGGAGTCTTTTGAACGCAGATTTCTTGCCGGAACATATGGTACAATACAATCGGCAAGATAGGATGGAGCTAGACTGTGTAGTATTTTATACGTAAGTAGTAAAACCTTAAAGTCACATCTTAAGTGCATGCCAGTGCAGGTTAGCCAGTATAGGCGTAATATGATCAAACTTTCTTGTTCTTGTCAAAAGTCTAGCAGCCGCATTTTGTACCAACTGTAATCTTTTAATTCTAGACATGGGGAGAACCGAAAATAATACGCTACAGTAATTGAGACGAGACGTAACAAACTCATGGATAATGATCTCAGTGTCTTTAGTGGACAAAATGGAGCGGATTTTAGCGATATTACGGAGATGAAAGAAGGCCGTTTTAGTAACGCTTTTAATGTGTGACTCAAACGAGAGAGTTGGGTCGAAGATAATACCCAGATTTTTTACCGAGTCACCTTGTTTTATTATGTGGTTGTCAAATGTTAAAGTTGTATTATTAAATAGAGGTCGGTGTTTAGCAGGACCGATAATCAGCATTTCCGTTTTTTTGGCGTTAAGTTGCAAAAAATTAGCGGACATCCATTGTTTAATTTCATTAAGACACTCCTCCAGCTGACTACAATCCGGCGTGTTGGTCAGCTTTAGGGGCATGTAGAGTTGGGTGTCATCAGCATAACAGTGAAAGCTAACACCGTATTTGCGTATGATGTCACCTAGCGGCAGTATGTAGATGCTGAAGAGTGCAGGGCCAAGGACCGAACCCTGGGGAACTCCACACGTTACCTTAACATAGTCCGAGGTCACATTGTTATGGGAGACGAACTGCACCCTGTCAGTAAGATAAGAGTTAAACCAAGACAGGGCTAAGTCTGACATACCAATTCGTGTTTTGATACGCTCTAATAAAATATTATGATCGACGGTATCGAAAGCAGCGCTAAGATCGAGGAGCAGCAACTTATATGACGCATCAGAATCCATCGTTAGCAATAGATCATTAGTCATTTTTGCGAGGGCAGTCTCTGTAGAGTGATTTGCCCTGAAACCGGATTGAAAGGTTTCACAAAGATTGTTAAAAGCTAAGTGTTCATTTAGCTGCTCTGCAACATTTTTTTCGAGGATTTTCGAAATAAAGGGAAGATGAGACACCGGTCGGTAGTTTACCATGAGGTCAGGATCGAGGTTAGGTCTTTTAAGGAGAGGATGAATAACCACTTTTTTAAATGTTAGGGGAACAGTGTCAGAGTAAAGTGATAAGTTTATAATATTTAGCACTGATAGACCTAATAACACAAAAAGCTCTTTGATAAGTTTCCCAGGAAGTGGGTCAAGTAAACATGTTGTTTGTTTTATTCCATTCACACATTGTAACAATTCTTCTAATGTTATTTCATCAAAATGAGAGAAACTATTTTGATGACAGCAGACATTGTACAGTAAGTACATTTTTATCATGTAGTTGGTCTGCAACGAGTAATATTCAGTAATAAAGAAACAAAAAAGAAAGTGATGCGTTTCTGAAATTAATGGTCAGCGTATGCTTAAAATGATCAGAATATGGAAATATTAAATAATAATGTGCCTGTTACCGAATTAAGGTGTTTGGAGGTTTTTTTATGGCCTCCATCGGCATAATTGAACAATTCCCAAAGGCTCCCCTGTAAGCGTACTTTGAATTGCATTTATTTAATATTTAGAATGCATTTAAAAAAATAACATCCATCGTCATGTCTTTAAATAAATAAGGAAGATAATGTACACGTTTTAGAAGCTGTGTGCTAAACAGATCCAGATGTAATTTACCACTAAGCATCATGTAGCATAGTAGTAAGTGCTAAACAAAAAATACAAAAAACCAAACATAATAAAACAATCACTGTACAATGTCTGCTCTCACTGGGATGCAAACTGATTGGACGTTCAAATCTCCCTGTTTAGATTAGTGAGGTCTAATCAAAAAGTGGCAGGAAACAAGCGTTCTTCAAAGTTGAACTGGTCCATTTATATCTACAACCTTTTACTATCCAGTTAAGATGGAGCTGAGAACAGAATTATTACATTTTGCCAACTCAGAGGCGAAGCAGGAGCTCATCGGCTAAATATGTCAATATAGCAGCACAAGCTAGTTAGCACTGTGTGATCACGGTGCTGCTAATGTGGTATCTCTGTGTTACCGATTATAATAATATCGCTAATATTTTGTTAATATTCAGGTCTGTGCACTGGCAACCAGTTTGTGGTTGCCAGTGTTCTGTTCTACATGGTAGTGTGCTGGGGGGGCAGTTCATCTAAGGACAGCTTCAGACTGGAGAAACTGATCAGGCGGACCGGTTCCACAATCAAAATAAAACTGGACTCACTGGTGACGGTGGCAGAGAAGAGGACTGTGGACAAACTGGTGAGCCTCCAGGATGAAGCCAGTCACTCTCTGCATGGCGTTATCAGTAGCCAGAGGAGCCTGTTCAGTGCAAGACTGCTTCACCCCAAGTGCAGGACTAATAGACTCAAAAACTCCTTTGTCCCACACGCCATTAGACTGTACAACTCCTCTCTGGGGAGGGGGGCGGGGGTACTAGGATGACAGGGGATGCAAAACAATAACAATGCAATCATTTTTCATAACATGGTCACTAATGCCTTGTTACTCTTCTTATATTCTTATTTCACTGTTATATTTTTATTCCCATTGTTGCTTTTTATTTTTATTCTTATTGTAATATTTTTCGATTTTGTTTCCATTGATACCCCCATTATTTACTTGTTAAATTTATCTCAACTCTTTACACTGCAGCTGGAATTTTATTTTCCTGATGGAACTCTCCTGAAGGAATCAATAAAGTACTATCTATCTATCTATCTATCTATCTCTCTAGGTCACGAGATGTAAATGGAATATTGCTGGTGGTTTTTGGACGGTTATTTAAAGGGCTTAATGGGTGAAATATGGTACCCCTGTTAGCTGCATCGTCAGCTACCTCGTACTTGAATACTTACAGTCTAAAGACAGGATAACAACTGTCGGGCTACACTGTTAGGCATACATGTAAGGGGAAGACGAATCTATTCATAAATCAGTAATATTGATACCAATGGTAGTATCATTACATGATTAATACTATACTGATTAGATAGATAGTAATGCTGTAGTCTTGCAAAAGAGAGTGTATGTGACACGGAAAAAACAATCAGTCAGGTGGATCACTAAGCTGTCAAACAAATCTGATACATTCAGACATCAGCCAAAATTAAGCTAAAGCAAAAATATAAGCAAATAACACTTAAATATCAAAATCTGGAGGCAATTGAAGGCTACATCGAAGAGTGCTTCAATCGTCTCGTCTGGGAAAGCCCTCGAAGATTCCAACGTCAAAAAGCAGCCTCCGGGAAGACTCACCTGGCTATGTTTCAATGCCGGATTCAACCTTCACTGATATCTTGGATTCAATCGACAACAGGCTGACTTGTTTGGATTGCCGCCTCGCACTTATCGAAGTGCTCCACAAGGAATTCCAAGCCATCCGAGAGAGTTTGGACTTCGAACAACAGGTCGTCTCTCTCGCCCAGGAGAATGCTGCTCTTCGTGTGTCGGTAAAATCCCTCACCGATGGAGTGGCGCAAGTCACCCGGTAAAATAGGAGCATGAAAGAGACAATGCTGGACCTCCAGGTGAGAAGCATGAGGGACAATCTGGTCTTCAGAGGAATATCGAAAAAGACAGAGGAAGATCCCGAGGAAACGGTAAAGTCCTTCATGGAACACTAACCCAAGCTTCCAGCGGACACCATAAAGAACTTCACCTTCCATTGCGTCTATCGGCTTGGAGCCAAAAAGCCGGAGAATAAGAGGCCGAGACCCATCGTAGCAAAATTTGAACACTTCAAGCAGAAGGAGCAGGTGAGGAGCTGGGACAGAGTGCTGAAAGTTTCCAACTTCAGCATCAACGACACAAGTTTACCAAGGAAATCCTTGTAACCTGTGATGATTGTGTGGGATGTGTATGCTACTCAAAGTGTTGGTTGCAGGATTAAGTGTGAATTAAACCATGTGAATGAAACAAGAGGATATTGTACATGCATGTTGAATGAATCCTGCATCTGGTCAAGGAGGAGTAGGCACAAGTAAATCCGGGGACAGGTAGGAGGTCGAGGGCAGGCAAGCAAACACGGTCCGAGTCCTGGCGAGTGATCGAGGGAGTCAACTGCAAGGAGGACAAGGGACAAGTCAACGAGGCAAAAGGTACAAGACAAAAGGAGGTGAGGATAACTTGAGGGAAGCCAGAGACGTATGCTTACTACAAGAGTTAACAACATTCTGGCGCAGGTTCCAAGGAATGACTGGCCTTTATGTTGTGACGTCTTGCGTACACGTCATCATTACGCAACGTTTTCAAGACGAAACTCCAGGGAAATTTAAAATTGTAATTTAGTAAATTAAAAGGCCGTATTGGCATTTGTTGGAATGTTAATATTTCATCATTGATATATAAACTATCAGACTGCGTGGTCGGTAGTAGTGGGTTTCAGTAGGCCTTTAAAACAATGGAGACTTAATCAATCAATCAATGTTTACTTATATAGCCCTAAATCACTAGTGTCTCAAAGGGCTGCATAAACCACAACACAAACCACTACGACATCCTCGGTAGGCCCACATAAGGGCAAGGAAAACTCACAGCCAGTGGGACGTCGGTGACAATGATGACTATGAGAACCTTGGAGAGGACGAAAGCAATGGATGTCGAGCGGGTCCAACATGATACTGTGAAAGTTCAATCCATAATGGATCCAACACAGCCGCGAGAGTCCAGTCCAAAGCGGATCCAACACAGCAGCGAGAGTCCTGTTCACAGCGGAGCCAGCAGGAAACCATCCCAAGCGGAGGCGTATCAGCAGCGCAGAGATGTCCCCAGCCGATACACAGGCAAGCAGTACATGGCCACCGGATCGGACCGCACCCCCTCCACAAGGGAGAGTGGGACATAGGAGAAAAAGAAAAGAAACGGCAGATCAACTGGTCTAAAAAGGAAGTCTATTTAAAGGCTAGAGTATACAAATGAGTTTTAAGGTGAGACTTAAATGCTTCTACTGAGGTAGCATCTCGAACTGAAACCGGGAGGGCATTCCAGAGTACTGGAGCCCAAAATGAAAACGCTCTATAGCCCGCAGACTTGTTTTGGGCTTTGGGAATCACTAATAAGCCGGAGTCCTTTGAACGCAGATTTCTTGCCAGGACATATGGTACAATACAATCGGCAAGATAGGATGGAGCTAGACCGTGTAGTATTTTATACGTAAGTAGTAAAACCTTAAAGTCACATCTTAAGTGCACAGGAAGCCAGTGCAGGTAAGCCAGTTTAGGCGTTATGTGATCAAACATTCTTGTTCTTGTCAAAAGTCTAGCAGCCGCATTTTGTACCAACTGTAATCTTTTAATGCTAGACATGGGGAGACCCGAAAATAATACGTTACAGTAATCGAGACGAGACGTAACAAACGCATGGTTAATGATCTCATTGTCTTTAGTGGATAGAATGGAGCGAATTTTAGCGATATTACGGAGATGAAAGAGGGCCCTTTTAGTAACGCTTTTAATGTGTGGCTCAAATGAGAGAGTTGGGTCGAAGATAATACCCAGATTCTTTACCGAGTCACCTTGTTTTATTATTTGGTTGTCAAATGTTAAAGTTGTATTATTAAATAGAGGTCGGTGTCTAGCAGGACCGATAATCAGCATTTCCGTTTTTTTGGCGTTGAGTTGCAAAAAGTTAGTGGACATCCATTGTTTAATTTCATTAAGACACGCCTCCAGCTGACTACAATCCGGCGTGTTGGTCAGCTTTAGGGGCATGTAGAGTTGGGTGTCATCAGCATAACAGTGAAAGCTAACACCATATTTGCGTATGATGTCACCTAGCGGCAGCATGTAAATGCTAAAGAGTGCAGGGCCAAGGACCGAACCCTGGGGAACTCCACACGTTACCTTAACGTACATCATTACTAATGGACCCAGACTTCCTAAACTATTTTAAGGAAGGATGGACAGATTTTTTGTTTTTTAATGACCAACCATAAACTACCGCGTGCGTTCTCTTGCACTGCAAAAATAAGGGGTATTTTACTTGAACTAAGCAAAATTATCTGCCAATAGAACAAGAAAATTTAACTTTTCAAGACTTTCCAAAACAAGTCAAATTAGCTATCCTTAATGAACCCAAAAATACTTTAAAATAAGTACATTCTCACTAATAACAAGTGCACTTTTCTTGGTAGAAAAAAACAACCTTTTTGCTCGATATGTTGAAAAATATTCTTGAATTAAGTAAATGCTAGTGCCATTATCTTGACATAATTATAGGCGCTCGACATTACATTTCTTGAAACCAGCAAATTTACACTAAAAACTAATGTATTTTTCTTAATGGAAAGGCAACAAGGCAACCGCTTGTTACTTACAGGGTCTCCTATCCGCTCAGGCAAATCCTATGGTCTAAATATGCGTTTTCCCATCGATAACATGACGTCATCACGCCAAATGCGGGCTCTTTCAGTCAATTAGTGCGCATATATACAGTCCGGCCCCCGGCCAAATTTTTTTTAATTGTAACTTTGAGGAATTTACCTGAATGTGCATGAACTATTTCTGTTCAAAATAGTTTGAAATGCCACATGTTAAATGTTTAAATATTGTCAGTTTACTGTACTGTGCCAACTGTACTACTATATGAGTATGTATGTTCTATTGTTTCATTGAAAATAAAACAGTTTTAATTATGAGACACAATTGTGTCAAAATCATCATTTTTGTTCATGCTTGAAATAAGAAATTATTACTTTAAAAAGTAGTTTTATACTTGTGAGTGTTGATGACACAGCTTTGCAACAGTTGATATTCTAGTTTCAAGCATTTTTACACAATATAGGTCATAGAATCTCAGCAAAAATCTGTAATATAATTTATCATTTTAGATCATTTAAGACCAAAACGCTTAAAACAAGTAAAAGACTAACATTAAATCTGCTTAGTGAGAATAATTATCTTATTGGATCAGAAAATAAGCAAAAATCACCCTTATTTGAGGTATTTAATATTACTTATATTTCAGTTTTTGCAGTGTGGAGACCATGAAAGTACTTATGCGAGGACGAGTTATTTCTTATTCATCATACAAAAAAAAGGAATGTTTATTAAAGCAGTAAATTGAAAATGAAATCAAAACATTAGAAATATGTTTTTTTCAAATAGATGTCAAATAATTTTAGGTGCTGCACTTCAGTCATTAGAAAGAAAACCATGTTTATGTATCATGCATGTGTGTGGGTTCATGTAGCAAATGGCTATCAGGTATGATAGGCTGTGTGGTTCCCATGTGAAGGGGAGGGGGCCACATGGAGGGGTGCTGATGGAGGCAAAAGGGGGATTCCGGGGTGTGATGAGGTAAAATAAGAAACAGCTGCTCTCTTTAAGGTGCTGGCCTCTTGTCAAACAGGATGAGGAGAGAAGGTGGTGTCACTGAAGGTTGTACAGATTTCACGATGGTTTCATAATTTACAGTAGTTTGTCTCACATGAAAATCAAATCAGACCGTGCTTACAAAACACTTCAAATGCTAACCCCTATATACAAGGAACAGTAACTCACTTATAATCCCCCATGACAATTTAACTGATTCAACTACTCATTTAAAATAAGTGCATGGAAATATCAGAGTGAATGAAAAATCTATGTTACAGTACTTGCAATGCACTGAATGCCCAGAGCCTCGATTATCCTTTTGAGGAACAGAGCTAAAGTAACTGGTTGATGTTACACCACAACCACAGATACTGGAAACATTAGTTTCTAAAGTTTCCTGATGGTGAAGGCGAAAGGCTTTGTAATTTTGAAAATGGTGTTATTGTTGAACTGCACAAGCAAGGCCTCTTGTGGCCAAAGTAGGGCCCACACTGGCCACAGACAGACCAGTTTCCGTTTCTTTAAAATATCTATCTTTATCCCAGAACTGTTATGGGACATAAAAAGCCTGGTTTAACCAGGATTTATGCAGGTTTGGAACAACGGACCTGGGTCCAAAATTAAGTCATTGGCCATGTTTCTAGGCTATTCTAAACGTATCTGATTGGATTACTACTTTGTAGTGTTGCTGGCCATTTTCCAACTTCTCTTAGCGACTTTTTATTTTTCTCAAAAGCGACTAGCGACAAATCGACTTTTTTGGATGTTTTGGAGACATGAAAGCACGTATCACTCTGCAGTGAATGTCCTTAACGTCGTACAGGTTAACAGTACCCTTGCGCAGCAGTCCCGGCTGCAGTCAGAGGAGAGGGGAGACCTACGCTCCTGCGCTTCCAGACTGTAAATTAAATTCCTCTTTGGTTTACAGAGCGACATGTAAATGTTTATTCATGGTCAGGCTAAAAAATACATCACTGCAACGTCCAAATCCCATTGTTCATGTTAATGAGCCTGTGAACTGTGGTTCATTCGTGAAAGTCACAACCTTCCAGTGTTTTGATACTTAAACATTTTACCATGTAGAAAAAAACTGATTCCAAAAAAATAGTCAACAAAAGATAGTTTATTGGCAGTTTCAATCATACTCAGCATTTTTTTAAACTCAATTTTTATCTTTTCCACAATTGTAGCTCTCTCTTCTACAGGCCATTGAAATAAATTATGCAAATGAGGCGGTAAAGGAATCTAGCGTCTTTTAGGACAGTCAACAGCTACTTTCCTTATTAAGGATTTGCCAACACTGCTAAATCATGTTGATTATGTCACCGGCAATGTCGGAAACATCGACAGCATTGTGTGTTTGCGGTTTTAACATTTATACAAACCCCCTTTCCATAGGAGTTGGGAAATTGTGTTAGATGTAAATATAAACGGACTACAATGATTTATAAATAATTTTCAACCCATATTCAGTTGAATATGCTACAAAGACAACATATTTGGAGTTAAAACTGATAAACTTTTTTTTTTTGCAAATAATCATTAACTTTAAAATGTGATGCCAGCAACATGTGACAAAGAAGTTGGGAAAGGTGGCATTAAATACTGATAAAGTTGAGGAATGCTCATCAAATACTTATTTGGAACGCCCCACAGGTGTGCAGGCTAATTGGGAACAGGTGGGTGTCATGATTGGGTATAAGAGCAGCTTCCATGAAATGCTAAGTAATTCACAAACAAGGATGGGGTGAGGGTCACCACTTTGTAAGCAAATTGTCAAACAGTTTTAGAACAACATTTCTCAACGACCTATTGCAAGGAATTTAGAGATTTTACCATCTACGGTCTGTAAAATCATCAAAAGGTTCAGAGAATCTGGAGAAATCACTGCACGTAAGTGATGATATTACGGACCTTTGACCCCTCAGGCGGTACTGCATCAAAAACTGACTTCAGTGTGTAATGGATATCGCTACATGGGCTCAGGCACACTTCATAAAACCACTGTCAGTAACTACAGTTGGTCACTACATCTGTAAGTGCAAGTTAAAACTCTACTATGCAAAGCGAAAGCCATTTATCAACAACTCCAAGGAACGCCTCCGGTTTCGCTGGGCCCGAGCTCATCTAAGATGGACTGATGCAAAGTAGTAAAGTGTTCTGTGGTGTGACGAGTCCACATTTCAAATTATATTTGGAAACTGTGGATGTGGTGTCCTCTGGAACAAAGAGGAAAATAACCATCCAGATTGTTATAGGTGCAAAGTTCAAAAGCCAGCATCTGTGATGGTATGGTGGTGTATTAGTGCCCAAGGCATGGGTAACTTACACATCTGTGAAGGTACCATTAATGCTGAATGGTCCATACAGGTTTTGGAACAACATATACATCCAAGCAACGTTATCATGGACGTCCCTGTTTATTTCAGCAAAACAATGCCAAGCCAAGTGTTACAACAGCGTGGCTTCGTAGTAGGAGAGTGCGGGTACTTTCCTGGCCCGCCTGCAGTCCAGACCTATCTCGCATCAAAAATGTGTGGCGCATTATGAAGCGTAAAATACGACAGCGGAGACCCCGGACTGTTGAACAACTAAAGCTCTACATAAAACAAGAATGGGAAAGAATTCCACTTTCAAAGCTTCAACAATTAGTTTCCTCAGTTCCCAAACGTTTATTGAGTGTTGTTAAAAGAAAATATGATGTAACACAGTGGTGAACATGCCCTTTCCCAACTACTTTGGCACGTGTTGCAGCCATGAAAGTCTAAGTTAATTATTATTTGCAAAAAAAAAATGTTAATGAGTTTGAACATCAAATATCTTGTCTTTGTAGTGCATTCAATGGAATATGGGTTGAAAAGGATTTGCGAATCATTCTATTCCGTTTATATTTACATCTAACATAATTTCCCAGCTCATATGGAAACGGAGTTTGTACACTGTGCTACAAAATATTTTGTTCAGAAGTGTATAGAATATTTCACTTGAATAATCTGGTTAATTTGAATAATTACATTATTGATAGCTACGAAAATAGTATGGGCCTGATCTTCTCATTATTTATGTATATTAAAACAAACTTAAAATTGATCTACTAAACTTGTGCGTCTCCAGTGAACAAAATAAGGAGCACAATTCATTTAGCGTGTCTGTCCTCATGTATATACAGAATATATAATTATCAGAATGTCCACAATAATGGGAACAAAATGCAAATAAAATTATTTAGCACACACAGCGTGATTTGTCGAGATTAAAACTGTTCTACGGCCGCTGTTTTTCGTCTAAATTTAGTATGTCTACAACGAAAGTGCAAACTGTCAGTTGCGCAAAAATGGCTATGAGAAAAGAGGCCACCACGCAGTAGCTCCATTCTATGTATGACAATTCTATGTACTGTATGCTTGTCAACGAGTATGGAGGGTCAAAAACAAAAGTAATTTATTTTTTAAAATGTATTTTCAAAAATGTGGGACAAGTAGCTGTTGGATGACTTCAGGAGAAAATTAAAACAAACTCAACAGATGTGTTTTGGTGTCTGCTGTTTTATTAATGACATTTGCTTTTTTACATACATACATACATAAGTATGGAAAAAATGTGTTGCAATATGTATTTTCTTGCGTCTGGAACATTCCAGCGCATGCTTGCAGTAAGTGTCAGCATCTCCCATGAGCGCACCTTCAGCGTGCTAAAAAGGTGGGTTTCGTTGTAGATGCCCTGCAGGACTGCTTCTAAATTGCCCAGAAACAGAGGGACATACTGTACATGTCTGCTGCATGTTTCAAAACATAGCAAAATGCCAGGGGTAGGAGCATGACACCATCAATGTGTAGTAAGTGAGTGTCTCCATAATGAAAGTCGCGTGAGTACACACAAAAACTTAATTTGAGTAAGGCGGTCTGCACCAATTATCAATTGTACACGCAGTCTTAGTAAATCACATGCAACACGCCCACTAATTGTACACACAATTTTATAATTTGTATACGCTATTTAAGAAGATCAACCCCAAGGTCTTTAGTTCCCAAAAACAAAAACTTCTTCTGATCCTCATACGCTGGTTGAGCATTGGATTGCACAATATATGAAAGAGATAATATAACTTTAGCCTATGATGAATTTTGATTAAATCGTGCCATCTTGATAATGCGCGTTGACATATTTTAGCCAACTACCGCACAACTGGGAGTGACAAGCTTCAACTAACAATTCAAAGAATGTGGTGTCCTGAGTGCAAAAGTCTGTCCATCCACAGTGCGGAACGGCTTTTAAATCTATAAAGCTTCTCCTCCACGGGGGCAAAAAAACGGCATTTCTTACACGTAACATTATCACTGGTAGACTAGAACTATCTTAACATGCAATACACCAAGCAAAATATCAGGAATGAGTCAAAAACCCATGCTAACAGCGAAACTAGCTATAATGTAAAGTAGCAAAAGGACAGAATAACTGTTTTGTACGCTTTGACAGAAGTGTAGCTGGAACCACGTTACACTAAAGTGTACCTAGGGCAGGGGTCGGGAACCTTTTTGGCTGGGAGAGCCATACAAGCCAAATATTTTTTAAAGTATTTCCGTGAGAGCCGTATATATATATATTTTTTTTCAACACTGAATACAACTATATGCGTGCATTTTTAAGAAAGACCAATATTTTCAGAGTATAATACGTGTCTTATTCTTTTTAATAACATTGTTATTCTCAGGCTAACCAACAATAAATAAAATACTTCTTTCCATTAATGCGACTTCTTGAACAGGTGGGGTAGAAACCGGATGGATGGATGAAAATGCATGAGAATGTTTCATATTTTGAACGTTATTTCTGACTCTGTGATTACCAGCGGATTTATTAATTACTTATTGTGTTAAGCAATGTCAGCTAAGATTTATCTGAGAGCCAGAAACGGTCATGAAAAGAGACACATCTGGCTCTAGAGCCATAGGTTCCCTACCCCTGACCTAGGGCATTAACAGAAAATTAGCAGGTAGATTAATAAATGTCTAAAAAGAAAGTAATACAACAACTACGATTTTGATTGGTGTTCATAGCTGACAATTACAGACAGCTCAGCTTTGTGTAATCTATCTGCTGCGTAGTTTTTTTCCTACTGTTCAGGTTGCCGGTGTGAGAGGCATGTGTGCTATTGAGCTAAAAGCACACAATCACCCAAATCACCAACACTATTCTTGGGGGGGTGTTGAGATTGGTTGTTAGGTTAAGGCAGCTCAGTTGACAGATTACCCTACTTAATGTTGCCCAGGATTTTCTGCTGCAGTAAAGCATCAATACAGACCGTTATATACTTTATAAGGCAGTTTTACCTTGAGACGAACTAAAAGCCGCTGTTCAGGTGGCATTTTGGAGTACAGTAGTATCTCAACTTGCAAGCTCAATTGGTTCCTTAAAGGCCTACTGAAATGAGATTTTCTTATTTAAACGGGGATAGCAGGTCCATTCCATGTGTCATACTTGATCATTTCGCGATATTGCCATATTTTTGCTGAAAGGATTTAGTAGACAACATCCACGATAAAGTTCGCAACTTTTGGTCGCTGATAAAAAAGCCTTGCCTGTACCGGAAGACTTCCGGCGGAAGTAGCATACGATGTGCACGTGATGTCACGGGTTGTGGAGCTCCTCACATCGTTTACAATCATGGCCACCAGCAGCGAGAGCGATTCGGACCGAGGAATCGACATTTTCCCAATTAATTCAAGCGAGGATTAAAGATTCGTGGATGAGGAAAGTGAGAGTGAAGGACTACAAAAAAAGAAAGAAAAAGACGAGGGCAGTGGGAGCTATTCAGATGTTATTAGACACATTTACTAGGATAATTCTAGAAAATCCCTTGTCTGCTTATTGTGTTACTGGTGTTTTAGGGAGATTATATAGTCGTACCTGAAAGTCGGAGGGGTGTGGCCACGGTAGTGGTGACCGCCAACGTCTTCGTGGGAACCCACGTTTCTCGATGAGGCAAGGCAGCCGGGCTAAGATTTTTTCTTTCCCCCCCAACCGTTGGGAGGAGAAGAACGACGCAAACTCTCCGCTCATGTCTACGGTAAGAACCGATTTATTACCACCATTTTCTCACCGAAACCTGCCGGTTGACATGTGGTAGGGAACAGTGTTCGCTTGACCGCTCTGTTCCATAGTAAAGCTTCACCTTCGGGAATGTAAACAAGGAAACACCGGCTGTGTTTGTGTTGCTAAAGGCAGCCGCAATACACTGCTTCCCACCTACGTACATCTTTCTTCTTTGACGTCTCCATTATTAATTGAACAAATTGCAAAAGATTCAGCAACACAGATGTCCAGAATACCGTGTAATTATGCGATTAAAGCAGACGACTTATAGCTGGGATTGGTGCTGGATCAAAATGTCCGCTACAACTGTGACGTTTCGCGCACGCGTCATCATACCGCGACGTTTTCAGCAGGATACTTTGCGCGAAATTTAAAATTGCAATTTAGTAAACTAACGCGGCCGTATTGGCATGTGTTGCAATGTTAAGATTTTATCATTGATGTATAAACTATCAGACTGCGTGGTCGGTAGTAGTGGGTTTCAGTAGGCCTTTAACTGATCTCGTTACTCAACATTCATATATTGCCGCCCCTCCACGAAACACCACATTTTTAACATGTAAAATGCTTGTGAAAAATAAATAATAACTTTGATATACTTTAATAGAAAAACATCAATCAATCAATCAATGTTCACTAGTGTCTCAAAGGGCTGCACAAACCACTACGACATCCTCGGTAGGCCCACATAATGCAAGACTACTGGTCTGGGTAATACAATACAATACAATACAATACAATACAACAATACAACAGCATTTACCTCTGAAGATTTTGAAATTATTTTTCATCTGTTCTGATTGGCATCTTGCAGTCTCATTTGATCCAACATGGACAGTGAGCTGATCATTTACCAATGGAGGAAGGCTGGTCAATACAGCTGAGACAGCAGTAAGTAATGACGTTGAAAAGGCACAGATTTCTGGTTATGCTATCTCTGCAATCAGAGTTGTGTGACAAAAAAGGTGCATAATTGTATATTGATTGATTGATTGAGAAGTTTCACAACTTAAAGCAGTGGTTCTCAAATGGGAGTACGCATACCCCTGGGGGTACTTGAAAGTATGCAAAGGGGTACGTAAGATTTTTTTTGAAATATTCTAAAAATAGCAACAATTCAAAAATCCTTCATAAATATATTTATTGAATAATACTTCAACAAAATATGAATGTAAGTTCATAAACTGTAAAAAGAAATGCAACAATGCAATATTCAGTGTTGACAGCTAGATTTTTTGTGGACATGTTCCATAAATATTGATGGTAAAGATTTCTTTTTTTGTGAAGAAATGTTTAGAAAGAAGTTGATGAATCCGGATGGATCTCTATTACAATCCCCAAAGAGGGCACTTTAAGTTGATGATTACTTCTATGTGTAGAAATCGTCATTTATAATTGAATCACGTGTTTATTTTTTAGCTAGTTTTGAGTTATTTTTATATATTTTTTCCAAATAGTTAAAAAAAGACCACTACAAATGAGCAATATTTTGCACTGTTATACAATTTAATGAATCAGAAACTGATGACATAGTGCTGTATTTTACTTCTATACCTCTTTTTTTTCAACCAAAAATGCTTTGCTCTGATTAGAAGGTACTTGAATTTGAAAAAAAATTCACAGGAGGTACATCACTGAAAAAAGGTTGAGAACCACTGACTTAAAGAATTGACCCCTTGTAAAGCTTTAAAAATCTAAATGGTTGGCAAAAAAAGCCAAAAGGCTCGTTCTTATTGAGGTCCATTAAATATTCATCACATTTGATACATTCAATAATAAAAGATATATAACAATAAGGGATGACGTGGCACAGTGGTGAAGTGGCCGTGCGCAACCCGAAGGTCCCTGGTTCAATCCCCACCTAGTACCAACCTCGTCACGTCCGTTGTTTCCTGAGTAAGACACTTCACCCTTGCTCCTGATGGGTGCTGGTTAGAGCCTTGCATGGCAGCTCCCTCCATCAGTGTGTGAATGTGTGTGTGAATGGGTAAATGTGGAAGTAGTGTCAAAGTGCTTTGAGTACCTTGAAGGTAGAAAAGCGCTATACAAGTACAACCCATTTATCATTTATGTTGTGGAGAGACGGAGCCGAGGAGCCGACAGCAGGGTCGGACAAACGCCGGTCCTACCCGCACTGGCGGCCAGGAGGCGGGGCGTGCGGCGGAGAGAGGAGGCGGGATGCACTAAGAGCGACACTCCAGCCAGCCAAGTCAGGTGCGTTCAGCACACACCTGCGCTCAATCTGCTCATCTGTTGATACAGCACAAAAGAGGGGAAGGACGAACGATCGGGAAGGAGTAGGCGAGGAAACCACGGCAACCAGACAACGTGTAGCGACGATCACGACCCAGAGAGATGACGACCCCCCGCAGCGGACGCAAACGCTGGACGCCGAAAGGCGTGCAGTGGCGGCAAGCAGGAAGAGTACGCGCGCTGAAAAGTGACGCGACCAGATGGCCAGAGGAATACAGGTTTATTGAAATAATAAACACCAGACAAACCTGCTATGATGCATCTTGTGTCCAGTGTCACGGCAACCCACACGGGGACGGCGGCTGAGAGTCCGCCACATATGTATATAAAAAACACATTAAAAAAAGATAAACTATGCAAATATACACATTATACATGTCAGGTGATTTGAAAACCAATATATATAAAAAATGCTCAGACAGTAATGTGTTTGTACAAGTTTAGATTTAGGTTTGTTGTTCCTTAATGGGGAAATACATTAATGTCTCCTGTTTTCGTGTTAGCATTTAAGCTCGCGCCACTCAGTCCGTGAGTTAATGAAAGAAAGTGCACATAGCAATCATGGTTTTTTGATCAACCTAATTTAAAATGGTAATCCTAATTGTCGGGAGTTTTACTGTGGTTATCATTGGAACTGTTTATCGCCACATGCCTGCTTACAACCGGTCGGGTCTGCAACAGGACACGTCGCCACACTCCACCCAGGTGCAGTAACACGGCACTGTTGGATTTTACGTGAATCAGTAGGACCGGCAGGATTTGGTCGATACCAAAAAAGTACCGGATTTGGTTCCCATCACGACTCTTAAGGTGATGTGCGGGGGGGGTTGCTATCACACAAGGCTGGGCGGCAGTGGGGCTGGGGGGGGAGGACACCACCAGTTCGTAGCGCGGACAGATCGCCTGGACACAGTACATTAAAAAGCCGAGAGGCTGCTTATATCTCAATCTACTTGTAAATTGAGGCCCCTTTTTCCACCAGCAAATACAATGTTGCAGTGTCATCTGGATTTTATATAATAATTGGAAATATATTGCTTTAAATACAGACAAAACAAGCAAGCAATTGTCTCTCATATTTATTTTGGCATCGAAAGAATGTTTGAATTTTAACAATTAAAAGGGATAAGCGGAAGAAAATGGATGGATGGAAGTCTTTAGACACCAGCATTTGATTGGAATAATGGTATTAAAATTGTTGTAATGGCATTCTTGGATGCAGGCGCAGGTTTCAAAGGTTTTACTGTAGTTCACGCAAAGGTACAAGGGAATAGGCAAGTTAAAAGGAAAAAACAGTTCAGCAACAAACAAAGACTAAAGCCGAATGCTACAAACAGTCAGGACCGTGTGGTCAGGCTAAAGTCTTTCAAAGTCAAACATTACTGCCTGAGGCAGCCAGGCTGAGGAGGATATAT
The DNA here is from genome assembly GCF_033978795.1 of Nerophis ophidion. Classification (NCBI taxonomy): domain Eukaryota; kingdom Metazoa; phylum Chordata; class Actinopteri; order Syngnathiformes; family Syngnathidae; genus Nerophis; species Nerophis ophidion. Next base: position 36,495,714 of record NC_084619.1, read on the forward strand.
ATATATAGATGTTTGGTAATGAGTCACAGGTGAGTGTGGAATGGCAGAGTCGGATTGGCTGTGATGCAATGAGCAGATGAGCAGACAGCTGAGTGTTATTAAGACTGGACATGAGGAGCTCTGGAGTGAGGGTGTGGTCCTGGCAATTACAAAGAGTAAAGGACTATGAATCTCAGAGTGAAAACTATGGAATTGAATTCAATAGTTGATGATTACCAGTACCTAGTAAGATTTTTTGGATTTAAAGAAGAATTTAGGGTTTGACCCTTCACCTTTTACAAATAATACAAGATTGTTAATTCAGTCCATTACTGGTCACTTTGTAGTCAGAACCTTTTCATCCCTCATCATTTCTTTAGACCCAAATACTGGCCCTACAGTATTTGGGTCTAAAGAATAGCGTCCAAACTGCGGCCCTCGGGAAGTCTCAAGTTTTTTTTTTAATGTGTCCAACTGCTTTTATGTTAACTATCTCTCTTTGTTTATAATGTCTATTTTCTGCTCTATTTTATGCTGCCCTTTTTTTTTTTTGGGCTGCAGCTGTTACATATACTGTACTTATGCTGACCATATTCTGAAATCCCAAAAAGAGGACACATATATGCGTGTCAAGGCGGGCAGCACGCCAAGGCCGGGAGTAGGTGAACATTTGCCAATGATACGCGAACTTGCTTTATAAATAATATATTTATTTAAATAAATCCTTTTTTCTCCTCTGTTGACTACTGTCAACAGAGGACCCCATCAAGTCATAAAAATGGGGTCCCACCATAAATTTTTGGGGTCCCACTTTTTTGTAAGCGTTTTGAAAACAAATGATAAACGTATTCATCATCCTGTTGTATCTCACATTCTATATCGTGTTTTGGAAAAAGGTTGTCATAAACGTTACTTAATTCATTAAAAAAAATAATAAAAAAAGAAAACAAATGTGTATACATATGTAAATGTATACAGTTATAAACATTCATTCACTTTCTTCTTTCCTTCATGGATCTAAACTTTACTGCTGCCGGTAGTTTTTTCTATGTTTTTATTTAATAAGATGTAGGTGTATTTATTTCAGTATAAATGTGTAAAAAGTGTTTTGCTTCGGTCATGAAATGATGATAATGGTGTGCCAGGGCATGCATACATTTTATATTTAACGCTTACATCTCTGGAGTCTACATCAACTTCACATCAATCCCTCATTTCAAAATGTTTAGTTTGTTCATGTTGTTTTTTTGTTTGTTTGTTTTCCGCCCTTTTTTGTCAAACAAAACTATGATTTAAATGGCAAACACACAAAATATGCAAAATCTTCCACCAAAAATATTTTTCAAAGTGGAATATTTGATGTGAAGTAATGGGAATCTTGGATAGGTCAATAATTCATAATAACATTGATTTTGATTCAATATTATGTTTTGAGCAATGACAGTTTGAAAGAAAAAAAAACAGCTTTGTTTTATTAGTCAACATTGCAACTTTTTCTAAATTACGTTTCACCTTTAAGCTTTTTTATTTCACTTTTGTTATGTTTTAGTTTATTTTAATAGTATTTTTACACCTGTCACTCCAAACTCAACACCCCCTAGTACCAAGGCCCCCCCCCCCCTCCGTGCGTCGGTTGGGGGTGCGGGGGGTGTATAATATAGCCTGGAAGAGTCACGGATGCATGGCATTCTGAGTAATTGTCATGTTGCGTTCATGTTGTGTTACTGTGAAATGTGTTTGTCATTCTTGTTTGGTGCGGGTTCATAGTGTGGTACATATTAGTAACAGTGTTAAGTTTTTTATATCACAACCTTCAGTGTAACCTGTCTGGCTGTTGACTATATCCCTTGCAGTCGTGTAGTGTATCAGCGGAAGCCACGTACAACGTGTTACTGGGTTGGCTAGCTGTTTGAACATGCTGTAGAAGGCGTCAAAGGCAATGGCTTCATAGCACGCCATTATTATTATTATCTGGGTGACCATCAGCAGATATTAGCGGGAATGGTTGCGGCTCCCATTATCATTTTCATCTTGTGAAACGGGTCGAAATTGGCTCTTTGAGTGGTAAAGAACCCTGGACCTACATTGAAAATGCATGCAACCCTAATTCAAAATGCCAGACATTTGACGCATTTTAAAAAACCCGCCCGGACACCACTGCAAAAGAGGTTATGTCCGGGGAAAAGAGGACGTATGGTCAGCCTACTGTACTATTGTACATCAGAGGTGTCCAACTCATTTGAGCTCAGGTGCCGCATGGAGGGATAAATCTGTGCACACGCAGGCCTGACTATTATAATCATGGTATTGAAATAAAAAAAATAAAGACAACTTTAGATTGTTTTCTTTGTCCTATTTTGGCCAAAAATAGAGCAAATATATTCTGAAAATATTACAATAAAAGTTTAGAAAAAAATACCCGGCAGAGGTAAAGTTTAGATCAGGGGTCTCCAAACTACAGCCGACGGGCTGAATACGGCCCGCCAGTGTCCATAATCCGGCCTGCAGGAATTTAAATGTTTTGTTTATGTATTTGTCATTTCTCATCTATTTTCTACTGCTTGTTACTCTCGGGGTCTCTTAGCTGCTCAGGCAAATACTATTGTAAAAAAATGCATTTTCCCAATGATAACAAGACATTATCGCGTTCTATACATATACATATATATATATATATATATATATATATATACACACACACACACACACACACACTGGGCAGCCACCGGACAAATGTTTTTAACCCTAAGCGGCCCCGAGTAAAAAAGTTTGGAGTCACTTTACAGTCTTCCATTTCTGCCTCACACTTAAGCCTTTAATTGTTGTTGAATTGTTGAATCCGTGGCTGTAATTTTTTTGTATTGAATTTCCAATAACTTTATCAGGACTACACTTAAGTGCAGCAGGCTGGGGATTCATGCCTTCAGTATGAGGGCCAATCTGGGGGCAGTAGTAGTCAACGGTTGTTGGCTGTTTTATTTTTTATTTTTGTTCCATAGCGCAGCAGAAAACACACTGCCAGCATTAAAGCTACTACTGGCCACTAATAAACAGATGTGTGTGTGTGTGTGTGTGTGTGTGTGAGCGGTGGGGGGAATCCATGTAGGCTGCACGAGCATGTGAGAGAGAATGCTTTTATAAGTCTTTATGTCCTGCATGCCGAAGTTTTACGAATAAACTTAATTCTGAAAAACATGACACTTCCTCGACTCAAAAGTAGGGATGTAACGATTGTCAGTATTAATGATAAAACTCCTGGCAGTTTGTATTAACGTTTTAAATGAAAATGATCATTAAATTAGTATTGATTACCACATTTTGATAAGCTCACAGACCGGTGATACTGCTCATTTACTTAAGAAGCTGGCGTGTTAATGGCTATAGCTCGCTAGCTTAAATGCTAACACAAATACAAGATAAATATGACGTCTTTCCTCATTATAAAACAACATACAAAAATTTAAAGTTGTATAAACATAATGATCTCTGACCAACTAAGCTATTCGATTGTGCACAAGCTATTAAGTGATCTAATTTATCACTTGGTTTCATGTGAAGATGTGGAAATTCAAGCGCCGCATGGCATGCTACGAGCGTCTCCAGTTTCTCACCAGTAAAAAAACATAACCTAATAAACATGCATTTCATCATTTGTAATGTGAAATATGTATATTCAATTTACAAAATACAAAATATAGCGTTCTTAGTGTAACGATTCTACTCACATGAAATATTCCTTCATATAGAATTTGCATTACTGGGGGACATGTATTTCTCTAACATTGTACGTGCAACCCTTGTTTTACCTTTATCATTAAAAAGAAACACTCTAAAACCTTCACAAATAAAACCGAAGAAGATAAAACATTCAACAGTGAAATGAAATACTAGGGCTGTCAAGAAGCCAGAACAATATTTTATGTTTCTTCTGCCAAAAAAGTACAAAATTCAAAACTAGTGAAGTTGGCACATTGTGTGAATCGTAAATAAAAACAGAATATAATGATTTGCAAATCCTTTTCAACTTATATTCAGTTGAATGGACTACAAAGACAAGATATTTAATGTTCGAACTGAGAAAGTTATTTTTTTTTGCAAATCATTAATTCAGAATTTAATGGGAGCAAGACATTGCAAAAAAGTTGGCACAGGGGCATTTTTACCACTGTGTTACATGACCTTTCCTTATAACAACAATCAGTAAATTTGTGGAATGTGAAGGGACCAATTTTTGAAGCTTTTCAGGTAGAATTATTTCCCGTTCTCTTAAGTTGTTCAACAGGCCGGGGTCTCTGTTGTTGAATTTTACGCTTCATAATGCACCATACATTTCTGAGACAGGTCTGGACTACAGGCAGGCCAGTCTAGTACCTGCACTCTTTTGTTATGAAACCACACTGTTGTAACACGTGCAGAATATGGCTTGGCATTGTCTTGCTGAAATAAGCAGGGGCGTCCATGATATGGATGGCAACATATGTTGTTTCAAAACTGGTATGTACCTTTCTTCATTAATGATGCCTTAACAGATGTGTAAGTTACACATGCCTTGGGCACTAATACACCTCCATACCATCACACATGATGGCTTTTCAAATTTAGGCCCATAACAATCCGGATGGCTCTTTTCCTTTTTGGTCCGGAGGACACAACGTCCACAGTTTCCAAAAACAATTTAAAATGTAGACTCGTGAGACCAAAGAACACTTTTCCACTTTGCATTAGTCCATCTTTGAAGAGCTTGGGCGCAGCGAAGCCAGCGGCGTTTCTGGGTGTTGTTATAAATGGCTTTTGATTTGCATAGTAGAGTTTTAACTTATTGTGGTGATATGCTTTACACACTGATGTCGCTTTTTTATACAGTACCGCCTGAGGGATCGAATGTCATGGGCATTCAATGTTACGTGCAGCGATATTTTCAGAATTGTTTTAACCTTTTGATTATATAACGGACTGTAGATGGCGTAATCCCTAAATTCCTTGCAATAGCTCGTTGAAAAATGTTGTTCTTAAACTGTTCGACAATTTGCTCATGCATTTGTTCCCAAAATGGTGACTCTCGCCCCATCCTTGTTTGCGAATGACTGAGCATTTCATGGAAGCCGCTTTTATACCCAATCATGGCACCCACCTGTTCCCAAATTAGCCTGTTCACCTGTGGGATGTTCCAAATAAATTTTTGATGAGCATTCCTCAACTTTCTCAGTCTTTTTTGCCACTTGTGCCAGCTTTTTTGAAACATGTTGCAGGCATCAAATTCCAAATGAGCTAATATTTTCAAAAAATAACAAAGTTTACCTGTTCTAACGTTAAGTATATTGTCTTTGCAGTCTATTCAATTGAATATAGGTTGAAAAGGATTTGCAGAATATTGAATTCTGTTTTTATTTACACAACGTGCCAACTTCATTGGTTTTGGGTTTTGTGTAATGAGTTTATATGTATTTAGTATTTTTAAATACAACTTGATTCAAAGATTTCAGTTAGTTTATAAGTCCATCTCTCTTCTTCCGCTTATCCGAGGTCGGGTTGCGGGGGCAGCAGCTTAAGCAGGGAAGCCCAGACTTTCCTCTCCCCAGCCCCTTCGTCCAGCTCCTCCTGGGGGATCCCAGGCCAGCCGGGAGACATAGTCTCCCCAACGTGTCCTGGGTCTTCCCCGTGGCTTTCTACCAGTTGGACGTGCCCTAAACACCTACTCATTTGGCCACTCTCGATGTGGAGGACTAGTGGCTTTAATTTGAGCTCCTCCCAAATGGCAGAGCTTCTCACCCTATCTCTAAGGGAGAGCCCCTCCACCCGATGGAGGAAACTCGTTTTGGCCGCTGGGCCACAGAAATCTCTGCGGAGTCATTCACTGGCCGAATCTTTTCTGTCATGGTTTTGGTGCGCGTTACTTGTGGAAATAGCAGACGGCGTGCAAGTTAAAGTATATTTATTGGCAACACAGAGGTGCACAGGAAGCCGACTAGCCAGCACAGAAGGGGAGACCCAGGTGGAACTAAATCAAACTAATTAATGAGAATCAGGTGTGCTGGCAGGACATGGAACAGAAAGTAAATGTGCTTCAAATCACAGACACCAAACAGCAAATACTGACAAAACAAGAGTACTAGGATAGGAATTCATTCAAAAACACCGGAAATAGAAACTACAAATAAGAGCACTGGACAGGAATTAAAAAGCCAAACACAGGAAAACCCAAACGTGGTCTAACTGTCAGTAGCAAGCCTGGCAATGATTTGTTTTAGATTTATTTTTAATTCTGATCTTTTCAATTTTCTGAATTTAAAATGGAAATTCAAAAAAGGGTTCTGGTCAGTGTGACTCAATTTAAGCGTCAACCAATCAGGCCTCCTGTATATTTCTGTCCTCTGCAACTTTGGATACCACAACACTTGTTCTTGTTCTTTACACACAGTGGTTGCCAGCGTTCCACATCGTGTAGGTTTGGTTCAAAAGTTGAATGGCAGCGGTGGCAAGACTGACACGTGACTCCAATGGTGTGGGCAGTTTGGAGCCTTGAAGGCCTCTATTGCCAGCCCACCACCGAGACACACAGTAACAACATTGTGTCTGAGCTGCTTGTGGGTCTGCATATAAGGTCCATGTGTGTGTCTTCGTTCCCAGGCTCAAAAACTCAACCATGTGTACCTCACAGCTGTGTGATGTGTAACCTCATCAGTGATCCTTGAACTTATCCCTTTGCAATGGATCTGATCTCTGGAGAGCCATTCACACGTGTAACACTCTCCTTACCCCTTCTGTTCTTTGGACATTCCTAATCCATCAGAACAAATGTAATCATGTAAACATGTAAAATGAAAGGCACATTACTGAGCAAAAGTCCTATGTTATTACTTACATTTCTGATTTGATTTAGTTTTTCACAGCAGTTATTTTAACAACGTGAAACAGAACATTTTAGAAGATCAGACCTGTCAAGCCGGGGAAATGTTTATTACATCGTTGAAATTGCAAAATTCAACACATTTAATTGCAAACGTTGATCCAACATCAGAGGAGAAGGTGATGTGGGCAGTGTACACTGTGAACAAGAAGTATACAGTTGCAGAAAGTTTGATGTTATTTATTCATTTCCAAGATGCATACGTTTGCAATGTGATAAATGAAAAAACTTGCAAATTTTAATTTCTCTTTACATGTCCGAAAAGGTGTAGAAAGAAGCAAGGCTTAATTAGGTCTACACCTTTTCGACCTTCAATCAATTTCTACACATATGCTCACTTCTTGTTCTCATCTTGTGACACAGTTTACATTCTATTGTGAATTCTAAATACAATAGTTATCTTTATAAGTCTTCAAATCAACTGTGATTCTCATTAGATGATTTTTGTACCATTTTCAATAAGTTCAAGATGTTGATCAAAATGTTTTATTCTTTGTACTTAGTAAACACTTTGACCAGCCTCTTGAACTGATTCATACTAGTACATTGTTTGACTTCTTTGCTTAGTCCATTCATAAATTACTTCCACATACTGATATACTTAAAGTCTTAAGTGTTGTACAAGCATGCACATTTTTTAAGTTGGATTTTTCTCGAATATTATATTTAACTGCTTTTGTTGAGAATAATTGTTGTACATTCTTGGGATATAATTCGCAATATGCAGCTGCACAAAATCATTAAAATGTAGTAATTTAGAATTCATAACGAAAGGATTTGAATGTTCTCCATATCCAACATTATGTATTAACATGTTTAGCATATGTAGTGCACTTTTGTATTTATTTCCACATATTTCTGCATAATAACTTAGATATGGTAACACTTGCGAACAGTAGGGAATATGAAGTGCTTTTTAGTCCAGAAAGTATTTGGCTGTGTTCATTATTGAAATATTTTTTGCCTCTTTATTTTTATTTATATTTGTGTATGAAATTTCCTATTAATTTTAGGATTTATTATTGCACCCAAAAATCTGGTTTCTGTTACTCTGTCAATGTTTTCTCCTAAACAAAACGCAGTCGTGTCGTCTGAAAATAAAACTACCTTAAAGTCTTTTGTAACTTTACACATGTTGTTTGTATAAAGACTGAACAATGTTGGTCCCAGTCTTGATCCCTGACTCCGTTAACAATTTTTCGTATTGTCACCGAGCTTCACGTATTGCTTCCTGTTAGTTTGGTAGCTTCTTATCCAGTTTAAGACCAATCCCTTGATGCCATTCTATTTTTTTGATTAAGATATCATTAAAATTGTTGGTTAGATTTTTTTGGAAGGTGCATGTCACACTACACACGCGGGTCTGTAGGGGGAGGTAACAGTAACAGTGTAACATATGCTGGGTTCTTGAAACAAAATAATCCAGGCTTCAGAGACTGAAATAAAAATTAGAACCAGTGAAATGGAACAAAATGGGTAACTACAGAGCATTAAGGTGTACAAATGTAATCAAGGGTCTTAAAGTGGGTCAACTGAAAGAAATCTGTACGTTTCCGCAGGTTAGTTGGTTGCACGTATGTAGAGATACAGTATGTAGATACAATATATATTGGTAATCATCTGAATAAAGGTGCACATAGAGGAATTTAATTCAACAATTTGAGTCAACATGGGATTAATAAAACTATCCAATCCTCAGAATCATAATGGTATCACAAGTCTAAAAACAGCCTGCTAGCTGACAAACAGATGGACAAATAAGCACAACAATGCTTTAAACTTATGTTAAGATCTGCACCCCTCAACAACAACAAATGCAATCATCATGTTGAATATTGATACAGTCATTTTGGAGTGTACTTATATATAGGGGTGTCCTATTCCAATATTGATATCAGTTGGATATTAGCAGGAAAAAATCAAGTGTAGGATGATATTGGCTTGCATCTAAAACCTCCCAGAAAAGCACTCCGATACAAGCAGTCCTGCTGCGCGTTTACTTGTGCAAAGCTGGATAACCAGTTAATATTTATATGTCTTCTAATAAGCATTAAGTTAATCTTTTATTTTATTTAATTAAGTAATTTACAAAAGGTATACATGGTAGACAATAGACTAATAGGAGATAGCAACTGCACATAATATCACAAAAGCTGATTATTTTAATTAAAATGTTGAATTAATTCATTAAAATCCAACAGAGAAAAATGAATCCAAATAACTTTAAAATAAATTAAGAATGAAAAGGATCAGAAAACAGTTAAAAACGTATATCTGCCCCCCACTGCGATTGTTTTTCAAAGTAGGATACAGCAATGCTGTCATGATGTGGTTTTCGCAGCTTACTGCGAGGTTTGTTCTCAAACGGACTATTCCAGACAAGGCTTGCAGGTAGGAACATATCTATAAATCTTCACTCAAAAAAGCTACAAAAACGCAAAACAAGACTGATCACACTAGGAGTGAAAGTAAATACTTAGCATAGACTATGAACATAGAGAACTTATAAAACTGTGGCATGAAATAAACACGACTTACGTAGTCCAGGCATGAGACAAACAAAACTTACAGAGACACAACATAAAGCAAACAACTAGCATAAACTATAGCATAGCAAGAAACAAACAGAATGAACCATGGTAATGCATGAAACAAGCATGAAAACTGTGGCATGAAACAACTAATGATGGCAGGACGACTGACTGGCAAAGACATTCTTAAATAATGTTTCTAGATTGGAAACAGGTGCGCGGTTTGAACACCAGAGGCAGGTAAAAAAATCATACGTCGCCATGGTAACTAAAACAAACAAGGGTGCACAAAAACAGGAAATAATGGAGTCTAAAACTAACAGAACAAAACGAAAACATGATCCGGACCATGGATCATGACAAATGCCATATTTTCATTTCACAACAAATACACCAAAAAATGAAGACATCATTTTACTCAGTCATATATTTTCATCATCATGATTTTAAATAGTTCTTTAAAATACATACGTTTTACATTGTTTTGTTTCACTGTCAAGCCTGTGGCAAAAAACACCACCCTTGATTGAAATGCATCTTACCATTGTCACTGTCGCCGGATGACAGCTTGCTCCTGCTGATGTTGTGACCGGGCTCGATGGCAGTTAGCTGGTGCCTGTACTATCGTCGGGCTGGTGTCCTTTAATGAACAATATTGCAGTCTTATAGGCGACATTTGGTAATATATACAAGTTTTAAAATACATCCATCATAACTTCAGTGTTTTTATACCTACCATTGTTCTCTGAGTAATGTGGCTTGATCAAGCCTTTACTAACATTCTACACAACAAAACAAAACAAGTATGTATTCGGATTTGGGCTTGCATCGTATCAAATTATTATCGTATGGGCCAATACTCAAGGCTCAAATATCGGAAATGAAAAAGTTGTATTAGGACCTTACTTACTTACTATATATTGATTTACTTACACTTGTACTTTTAACCCTAAATTTTAGAGAGAAATGTTTCAATGCCAATTTATTAACAATGATTTGAACTATTTTACTTGTTTATACATACTTTTATATATTTCCGTATTTCAATGGAATCATATTTATTCAAAGCAATTGTTGTTGTTGATGCCTTTAAATGCCGGAGGCTGGGCTGCGTTCTGTAGCAAAGTCTCAGTTGTTGTCATTAAAGAACTGCTGTGATTTAGTGGGTCTACAAAACCAAGTGTGTTTGGCCAAACAAGATGTCTGAGTCCTGATTGTACTCTGGCAACAACATATTTTGCCTTGCCTCAAGTGTACAAATACAAGCCTTTGGTCATTGTGTGCATGGATTTGTGCTTGTATAAGTGTTCTCTCAAACTCAACATGTGTTGTGGCTCATCAGGCCAGAACATGGAAACTGTGAGTATCTGCAGATGTTGAGAACAGGAGAAGACGTTTTTTTTTTTTTTTATGAAGCCTGCTTCCTCACGGTCTTCTGGTCGGACGCCGCAGCAGTCCGTCTTCACCCAAATCACAGAAGCTTTAGAGGCCAATCTCCAAGTCCATATGCTTCTCACTGCTCATCACCTCCCATCTCTAAAGACGAATCCTCTCGGGGATCAGTGCTCTGGACAGCATCTGCACAAGAGCCAAGAACAGAAAGAGACATAATTCAAAAGTCTTCAGTTTTTGACATTAAAGTATCCAGGAGGAACAGATAGGAAACAGACAGTTGGACTTTGTGTGAGTAAGCAGCCAGACCAGACAGTGTCATCCGTTGATAATAAAATTACGTTATACTGTACTGTCGACCATGATAACTAATAATGAAATATGACAGTGGCCACTCGGCAATACAGTCCCAAGATCCCCATGGTAATCGCATCGGCATCCAGATGTGATAACGGACTAGCCACTGCGCCCCACAGAAGTCTATTCACCAGACAAGACGTGTGGGAGAAAATTCTCGACCTTGAAAAGTATACATAAAGCCTGCGTTGTTAGGAGTCTCTCACCGCATTCTCACACTATCCCACCAAATGCACCTGTTTGTTCGTGTTAAGAGTGCGGTTAAGATAGACTTTAGAGACCAAAAGGCCAATCCGTGTGGAAATGTTGGTGCACCTATTGGCCCAACAGTTGCTATGTCTGCAGTCTGTAAGATTTCTCCCTCCTCTTAAAAATCCTTCTGAATAACTCATCAGACAAGCTTTTGGTATATTGTCTCACACAACTGGAACTCCAAATTTATTTTGGATGTACCGATCGCAAAGTTTGTGCAGCCAAATATCTGGAAAAGTATTTTGTGATACAAGTCGGCGTGGGAAGGAAAACCAAGTGTCCAGTTTCTTGTCAGCAGAAATCTCATTAATCATTAGAATATTTACCGGCTATTATATCATTGTTAAATAAATATGTATTATGCAATGCCTAGAATAGATAGCATCAATAAAAAATAAAAAAAAATCAGTGTCCAAAAAACCCAAAGGATCAAGGTACTCAAATCCTTTTCTGATTGGCTACAACTCTTGTAAACAAGTATTTAAATTGTACATGCTTAAAAGTGAGGGACTCAACCTTCTGGGCAAAAAATATATTTTACAATATAAAATATTTTTGACAGCATATGCAAAAAAAAAAAAAACTACATGATAATCTGCATTAACATGTTTGTGATTTCACAAACGAAAGAGAGAGCACCTAAAATGTATTGACTTTGTTAAAGTCGTTTCTGTGCTTACTGCCCAGTTGCTAGTTAAAATTGTTGAGATTATTTTTCTTAATCCAAGAATAACTTTATCCATGTAAAATTTCATCTGACACAAAATAACCTATTTATCTGAGTCAAAAGTACTTTTAAGTGTTTTCAAAGCTTCAGAAATTAACTTCTCAAGACTCTTGAAATTTAACTAGGGCTGTATGTTACACATCGGACAGATATGAGGAGTTATTATGCCAAACGATAAATTCGATATATAAAAAATAGCTCTAATTTAACAAAAAATCCAATGAGATTATACGCACTTTGCTATAGGTGGGTTAGGGTGAGCCAATCAACCTGTGCTGTATATCGCCTGTTGTAAACATTTCCTGCGCTCACTGTACACCAGTAATCAACAACCCTGGTTTTAGTCATAAACCAAGGCAAGGTCTACCACTGAGCAAACAATGTTGATACATGTGGCAACTTGTATAATATAGTCAGGAATAGTTATGGATGCAAAAGATTCTGGGTATTTGTTCTGTTGCGTTTATGTTGTGTTACTGTGAGGATGTTCACCTGAAATGTGTTTGTCATTCTTGTTTGGTGTGGTTTCACAGTGTGGCGCAAATTAGTAAGAGTGTTAAAGTTGCTTATATCACAACCATCAGTGTACTCTGTGTCACCCAGTGTGCCTTGCAGTTGTGTGCGTGTGTCTGCGGAAGCCACGTACAACATGTTGCTGGACTGGCAAGCGGTTTGCACATGTCGAGAAGGCGTCAAAGGCAATGGCTTCATAGCACGCCCTTATTCTTGTTACCTGGGAGACCGCCTGCAGATATTCGTGAGAATGTTTGCGGCTCCTATTGTCTTCTTTTCTTTGTTACACGGGTCAAAATGGCTCTTTTAATGGTATAGATTGCCGATCCCTGATCTATATATATTAAATATTTCTGAATGGTTCAACCGCCACCCGCCCAAATCTATTTAAAATCAATTTTTTCGTCATGTCACCCGCCCGACCCGCGGTGTATCCGCGGATGAGACCGCAAACCGCGCATCTCTGGTGCCTTTTGCTCTCGTTCCATTTTTCGCTGTTTTTTTTTTGTCTGTTTAATTTTGTATCAGTAACGTGCCTAGAGCCTATGACAAATGAGTCACAGGCTGCAGATGAACCCTGTGTTGCACTTGGCTGTAGAAGCCAGCGGTTTGTGGCCACTATAGACACATTTAGTACTGTAGTATATTTGTTCATATTATGGTCACATATGGGGATGCAAGTTACATGATAGTGTTACATACACATCGGAAGTAGTGAAATAAGTTTGCAGGTTTTCCTGTTTGATTAAGAGGGAATGAATGGGGAAGTCCCTCTTTAGCTGCCGCCTCGTTTTATCATACATCATTGCCTTTGCACATGTCAATGTTTAGTTTTGTATGCACAATAAATCAACACAAAATAAGTACTTTGGACTCTTTTTGGCTTGTTAGCATCCGATTGCAGGCTAGTGATGGCGGTTGTCGTTGAGGCGAGAGTTGTTAGACGTGGGTTGCAACAGTCAGTCTTAATCCATTGCTGCAGCTTGAAGATCTTTTTTAGATGTGCACGTCATGCAACATGTGCATGCGAGACTAATTGTGCAGCTTTTCTCGGGGGTGGGCCCTTGTCGTTACCAACAGAATATATGGCTGAAGAGCTAAAGGCTAAAATGTGCGCCTATTGGAGGTCTGTTGGTCACTCTCCAGTTGGTGGTGTCCCTGATATTGTACTAACTAATTTTTTTTTTTTTAATATTTCGACGGGTTGCCGACCCCTTGTTGTAAACAAAAAATTGATGAAATGGAGATAGAAAGGGTGTATTCAATAACATTTTTGGAAATCTATATACATGTTAAATTAAATTGGAAACTGTACATAAATATACTTAAGACAAAGATTGCAAACATTATTGCTATGTTACATAAAATTAAAAACTCTGTAAATCAAAAGGCTCTTAACATGTTATATAATTCTTTCACACTCCCATATCTCAATTATTGCGTTTAAATCTGGGGTAACAATTATAAATCAAACATCAACTCTATTTTCTTACTTCAAAAGAAAGCGATTAGAATTGTAAATAGTATGCGAATTATCATGAACGTACCAATGCTCTGTTCATTAAATTAAAAAACATTAAAACTGCACGATCTTGTTGACCTCAATACTGCTATTGTGGCTTACAAAGCTCACAACCTCATGCTGCCTGGGTGTCTACAGGTGAGGTTCAAACCCAGAAAGAATCCCTATGACATCACAGGTTCAGCTTTCTTTCAGAAAGCAAAAATAAGAACAAGCTTAAAAAGTAGATGTGTTTCTGTTAGAGGAGTTCCACGGTGGAACAGCTTGGATGATCCCTTAAAATGTTCCAGTTCAATTCACACATTTAAAAAACATTTTGAGACTACTGTCTTGAAGAAATATATCACTCTTGAATTAACATTGTGATTAATATTAAATGAAAACTAAACTTGGATATAATAATTAATGAAAGTATAATTGTTTGTGTATATATAGTTTATAATTGGTGAAAAAGGTTTAATACGTGTGCAAAGATATTTCACATGCCTTTACTGTGTATATAATTGAACTACGTTCATATTGTGTATAATGGGTATTCCCAATATGTTGTGCAAAGGACATTTTAAAATTTTTCTGAAGTTTATATTTATTTTGTACTTCCATCCATCCATCCATCCATCTTCTTCCGCTTATCCGAGGTTGGGTCGCGGGGGTAGCAGCCTAAGCAGGGAAGCCCAGACTTCCCTCTCCCCAGCCACTTCGTCTAGCTCTTCCCGGGGGATCCCGAGGCGTTCCCAGGCGAGCCGGGAGACATAATCTTCCCAACGTGTCCTGGATCTTCCCCGTGGCCTCCTACCGGTTGGACGTGCCCTAAACACCTCCCTCGGGAGGCGTTCGGGTGGCATCCTGACCAGATGCCCGAACCACCTCATCTGGCTCCTCTCGATGTGGAGGAGCAGCGGCTTTACTTTGAGTTCCTCCCGGATGACAGAGCTTCTCACCCTGCCTCTAAGGGAGAGCCCCGCCATCCGGCGGAGGAAACTCATTTCGGCCGCTTGTACCTGTGATCTTATCGTTTCGGTCATGACCCAAAGCTCATGACCGTAGGTGAGGATGGGAACGTAGATTGACCGGTAAATTGGGAGTTTTGCCTTTCGGCTCAGCTCCTTCTTCACCACAACGGATCGGTACAACGTCCGCATTACTGATGACGCCGCACCGATCCGCCTGTCCATCTCACAATCCACTCTTACCCCACTCGTGAACAAGACTCCTAGGTACTTAAATTCTTCCACTTGGGGCAGGGTCTCCTCCCCCAGCCGGAGATGGGACTCCACCCTTTTACGGGCGAGAACCATGGACTCGGACTTGGAGGTGCTGATTTTCATTCCGGTCGCTTCACACTCGGCTGCGAACCGATCCAGTGAGAGCTGAAGATCCCGGTCAGATGAAGCCATCAGGACCACATCATCTGCAAAAAGCAGAGACCTAATCCTGCGGTCACCAAACCGGAACCCCTCAACGCCTTGACTGCGCCTAGAAATTCTGTACTTAAAAGTTATGAACAGAATCGGTGACAAAGGACAGCCTTGGCGGAGTCCAACCCTCACTGGAAACGTGTCCGACTTACTGCCGGCAATGCGGACCAAGCTCTGACACCGATCATACAGGAAACGGATCGCCACAATAAGACAGTCCGGTACCCCATACTCTCTGAGCACTCCCCACAGGACTTCCCGAGGGACACGGTCGAATGCCTTCTCCAAGTCCACAAAGCACATGTAGATTGGTTGGGCAAACTCCCATGCACCCTCAAGAACCCTGCCGAGAGTATAGAGCTGGTCCACAGTTCCACGACCAGGACGAAAACCACACTGTTCCTCCTGAATCCGAGGTTCGACTATCCGGCGTAGCCTCCTCTCCAGTACACCTGAATAAACCTTACCGGGAAGGCTGAGGAGTGTGATCCCACGATTGTTGGAACACACCCTCCAGTCCCCCTTCGTAAAGAGAGGGACCACCACCCCGGTCTGCCAATCCAGAGGTACCGCCCCCGATGTCCATGCGATACTGCAGAGTCTTGTCAACCAAGACAGCCTTACAGCATCCAGAGCCTTAAGGAACTCCGGGCGGGTCTCATCTACCCCTGGGGCCTTGCCGCCGAGGAGTTGTTTAACTACCTCAGCAACCTCAGCCCCAGAAATAGGAGAGCCCACCACACATTCCCCAGGCACCGCTTCCTCAAAGGAAGACGTGTTGGTGGGATTGAGGAGGTCTTCGAAGTATTCCATCCACCGATCCACAACATCCGCAGTCGAAGTCAGCAGAACACCATCCGCACCATACACGGTGTTGATAGTGCTCTGCTCCCCCTTCCTGAGGCGGCGTATGGTGGTCCAGAATCGCTTCGAAGCCGTCCGGAAGTCGTTTTCCATGGCTTCCCCGAACTCTTCCCATGTCCGAGTTTTTGCCTCCGCGACCGCTAAAGCTGCACACCGCTTGGCCCGTCGATACCCGGCCACTGTCTCCGGAGTCCTATGAGCCAAAAGAACCCGATAGGACTTTTTCTTCAGCTTGACGTCATCCCTCACTGCTGGTGTCCACCAACGGGTTCGGGGATTACCGCCACGACAGGCACCAACAACCTTGCGGCCACAGCTCCAATCAGCCGCCTCGACAATAGAGGTTCGGAACATGGTCCACTCGGACTCAATGTCCCACACCTCTCTCGTGACATGTTCAAAGTTCTTCCGGAGGTGGGAATTGAAACTCTCTCTGACAGGAGACTCTGCCAGACGTTCCCAGCAGACCCTCACAATGCGCTTGGGCCTGCCAGGTCTGTCCGGCATCCTCCCCCACCATCGCAACCAACTCACCACCAGGTGGTGATCAGTAGAAAGCTCCGCCCCTCTCTTCACCCGAGTGTCGAAAACATGAGGCCGCAAATCCAATGACACAATTACAAAGTCGATCATGGAACTGCGGCTTAGGGTGTCCTGGTGCCAAGTGCACATATGGACACCCTCATGTTTGAACATGATGTTTGTTATGGACAATCCGTGACGAGCACAAAAGTCCAATAACAAAACACCACTCGGGTTTGGATCCGGGCGGCCATTCTTCCCAATTACGCCTCTCCAAGTTTCACTGTCATTGCCAACATGAGCGTTGAAGTCCCCCAGTAGGACAAGGGAATCACCCGGGAGAGCACTTTCCAGTACTCCCTCGAGTGTACCCAAAAAGGGTGGGTACTCGGAACTGCTGTTTGGTGCTTGAGCACAAACAACAGTCAGGACCCGTCCCCCCACCCGAAGGCGGAGGGAAGCTACCCTCTCGTCCACTGGATTGAATTCCAACGTGCAGGCTTTGAACCGGGGGACAACGAGAATTGCCACCCCAGCCCGTCACCTCTCACTGCCGGCAACACCGGAGTGGAAGCGAGTCCAGTCCCTCTCGAGAAAACTGGTTCAAGAGCCCTTGCTGTGCGTCGAGGTGAGTCTGACTATATCCAGCCGGAACTTCTCTACCTCGCGCACTAGCTCAGGCTCCTTCCCCCCCAGTGAGGTGACGTTCCACGTCCCAAGAGCTAGCTTCTGTAGGCGAGGATCGGACCGCCAAGTGCCCTGCCTTCGGCTATCGCCCAGCTCACAATGCACCCGACCTCTATGGCCCAGCTCACATGACTATAAAAATACAAATAAACAACGAACGTAGTGCATATTTGAGTTGTATTTATAGGACACCTGGGTCACATGTAGAGTTTTTCCATGACAGCCTACTAAAAGTACTTGGAAAACTAGCTAACAAGAAATGTGTCTGTGTGTGGAGATTTAAATTTTGATTTATTAAAATGGAGAATCCATAAACCAACTAATGACTTTATGAATGAAATGTTTACTTATGGTTTGCAACCAATAATTGATAAACCAAGCAGAATAACGCGAGAATGTGCTACCCTCATTGACAATATTTTTACAAATATCCATGACATAACTACAGGTGGAATATTCCTTAGTGACATCACAGATCATTTTCCAGTGTTTGTGAATATTCAAAGTATGATTGTAAATAATATAACACAAAAAACATTGTTCAAATTAACAAGATTAAGGACACCTGAAAGAATACAAGCATTTAAGAATGAGCTTTCAAAATGTTTCTGGAAAGGGGTGTATGTTGAAAATTGTAATGATTCATACAGGGCATTTCTGTTTAAATGGTTAGAACTTTATAATTCCTGCTGTCCAGTCGTGAAGTCCAAACCAAAGAAAGTGAGTAAAAATAAGCCTTGGATGACGAAGGGTCTAGTAATGCCATCCAATAGAAAAAATGCTCTGTATGATAGTTACTTAAAAAAATAAAACTGAACAAAATGAAAGGGAGTATAAAATTTATAAAAATAAGTTGACTTCTATTCTACGAAATCAAAAGAAAAGTTATTATAACGAGAAATCTGAAGATAGCAAAAATAATATTAAACAAACGTGGAACACAATCAACCAGGTTTTAGGTAATAGATGTAAAAATCATGAGACTCCGAGCAACTTTATAAATGATAATAATATAAAACTAAACAAAAAAGAAATAATAGTGGAAGAATTTAATGACTATTTTGTTAATATGGGCCCTGCACTTGCAGAAAAAAATACCTGTTTATGAGGACACAGGCTTGACTAAAAACACAATAAACCCTAATTTGAAATCAATGTTTTTGAGTGGAGTAACAGAAGTGGATATATTTCAAACAGTAAGAGCCTTTAAAAGTAAAACATCTACAGACATACATCACATAGATATGGTAATTATTAAAGAATGTATTCATTTAATTGCTAAGCCATTGGCTCACATATGTAATCAATCATTCCAGTGTGGATACTTCCCAGATGATATGAAGATAGCAAAGGTTATTCCTGTTTTTAAAAACGGAAATAAGCATTTTATGGAAAATTATTGACCGATCTCAATACTCACTCAATTTTCAAAAATTTTAGAAAAGCTTTTTACAAAACAGTTAAATAATTTTCTGGAAAAAAACACCTTGCTTAAGCAGCAGCAGTATGGTTTTAGGGAAAATCGAACAACTACGTATGCAGTAATGCATATGCTAGAGGAGGTTGGTACTGCTATGGATAATGATGAATTTTCAATAGCCATCTATATTGATTTAAAAAAGGCCTTCGATACCATTGACCACAGACAGTTAATAAATAAGTTGGATAAGTACGGCATCCGAGGGCCAGCTCTGTCCTGGATCAAGAGCTATCTAGAAAATAGAAAACAATGTGTTCAGGTGGATAATACAATATCTGGATTTAAAAATATAGTTTGTGGAATTCCTCAGGGTTCTATAATTGGTGCCAAGTTATTTACAATTTCCATTAATGATTTTTGTGATGCATCAAGTTTCTTAACATTTTTTATGTTTGCTGATGATACAACCATCCTTTGTTCTGGAAAACATTTTAATGAACTTTTGGTAAAAATAGAACAAGAAATGACAGTGCTTAAAAACTGGTTTGATATGAATAAATTATCACTTAATATTGCTCAAATTAAATTTATGATATTTGGTACCAAAACTGAGGTATCTAATGAAGTAAATACTAAAATAAATGGAGATAAAATTGAGTGTGTCTTTGATACCAAGTTTTTGGGAGTTATAATTGACTATAAATTATCATGGAGACAACATGTAAATTATATAAAAACAAAAATATCAAAAACACTTGGTGTTTTGTACAAAACTAAAGAATTACTTAATTATAATTCTTTGTTAACAATGTATTATACTTTGATACTTCCATACATGACATACTGTGTAGAACTCTGGGGAACCACTTTTAAAACCATAATTAATGATATTGTTTTGCTGAAAAAAAAAAGCTGTACGGCTAATAAACAAAGCAGGATATTATGAACATACCCATCCATTATTTGTTAAATCAAAACTTATGAAATTTCAAGATATTGTTTATTATAAAATAACACAGATAATGTTCAAAGCAAAACTAAATACTCTTCCAGAAGGAATTCAAAAATACTTCTCTCTACAGACCAGCAAATACAATCTAAGAGATGAATCTAAGTTTATTTTACCAAAAGCAAGATTAGTTGTTAAGCGTAGATGTTTATCTGTTCTCGGTGTTAATTTGTGGTATTCTGTTGGTAAAGAAATAAAAATGAGTGACTCAGTATTTAATTTCAAAAAGAACATGTCACAATGTATTTTAAAAAGTTATGTGAACTAGAAATTTGTTTGTTTGGTTAAATGTTGTATTTAGAAGGTATGTATGTTTATCTATTTACAAAAAAGTGCATGTGTGTAAGTACATATTTTTGTATTATTGTTGAAGAGCAACTTAAATGTAAATGCTGAATGACTATATTTCCTTTTGTATTACAAAATTATTAGAAAAGGTAACTTAATTGAATGTAAAAAAAAATTATGTTGGGCATATAAGCTTTTTTGCTTCTGCCTGTTTCAGTCATGTTATTCATTTTTGAATCGTGATCCATGTTTGAATGTTTTTGTTAGACTGAAAATAAACTGAACTGAAACTGAACAATGCGCCCGACCTCTATGGCCCCTCCCATGAGTGGTGAGCCCATTGGAGGGATGACCCACGTTGCCTCTTCGGGCTGTGCCCAGCCGGGCCCCATGGGGACAGGCCCGGCCACCAGGCGCTCGCCATCTTGCCCCAACTCCGGGCCTGGCTCCAGAGCGGGGCCCTGGTGACCCGCTTCCGGGCAAGGGAAATCTGAGTCCATTTTGTTGTAATTCCATAGAAGTCTTTGAGCTGCTCTTTGTCTGATCACTCACCTAGGACCTGTTTGTCTTGGGAGACCCTACCGGGGGGCATGAAAGCCCCCAGACAACAGCTCCTAGGATCATTGGGACACACAAACTCCTCTACCACGGTAAGGTAGCAGCTCAGAGAGGAGTATATATTTTGTACTTGACATTGCTTATAGGGTTAGGCGCAATAAGTTTTTAACTTCAGCCTAAACCCTTTCGGTCTGCATGTTTTTTTATGTATGTATAACTGTTTGTTTGTTGACCGAAGAACAATAAACTTGAAACTTGATCTTTTCGAATTTCCAGAGGATACTGACGATTTCTCGTGCTTTTTGCACTAATAGTTCTGCAAACTTTCCGCGGGAAAGAAAAAATCACTGAGCTTCAACACATCAAACCTTGTTAGCCACCTGAAATGCCAGCCTCACTCTAACGGTGTTTGAAAGCCTACATAGATGCAGCGTTGCTTAAGATGCTTACCCAAAGCCAGCCGCAAAGAAAGGTGTGCACAAACAACAGATGAATGTAAATCTGAAAAAGAATGGATATAGATAAATTATCAGCCATTAGTATCGGTCTTGAGAAGTGAGAAGTTATGTGTATCGTATCAAAATTTTAAAAATATATGTCGTAGATCTGTAGTTTTAATCAAAGGTCAGTTTATTTTTCTAGTCAACCACATAATTGAGGGATCTTTTAATTGTTGTTGATCATTAAGTTACATCAAGATATCCGTCCATTTCCTACTGCTTGTCCCTTCCGGGGTCGCGGGGGGTGCTGGAGCAAATTTTTAGTGTTGCCAATCAACCTATCCCCAGGTGCATATTTTTGGCATAATGTAATTAATTATATCCAACACAAGATAACCAAAGTAGCTAAATTCAGTTTAACTTTTTTTTTTCTTCGATTCTTTGCACCTGTATTTCTGATAAATATTTCTCTTTTTGTTGATTTTGGAAGATGTCAGATACAAAATGGTAGCTGAGGCAAAACGTCAAACCACTGTATGATTAAGTTCACTGCCAGCCATATTTTGTAACCCATAATTCAGCAGTCTCAGACTGGAAGCACAGATTGCCTGTCTTAAACCACCTCCTGTAGTTCAACCTGGAGGAAACCATGAGACATAGTCCTTTCAGCATGTCCCCGTTCTCACGCAGGGCTTCTTTCTGGAATGCCACGAACAGCTCAGCAGAAAGGCAATAGAATTAGATGCTTGAGCCACATCAAATGACCCCTCTCTGCACCAAATTATACTACTGATTAGATCAGTAGTATAATTAATGCAAGCACTGACGGTGGTACGCACTGTAAGTGATGTTTAACCATGGACGTGCAGTAAATAACAGGAATTATTGGAATTATTCCTCAAAGGGTATCTGGACTTTTGTCTGGAATTTTGCCTACCGTTCACAATCATTATGAAAGACATGACGACTGATGGATTTTTTTTTATAATGCATTCTAACTTGTAAATTAATGTAAATAAAAGTCTGCTAGCAGCGCAGCCAATGAGAGGTCCTCTATTGCGCCAATAAAACCAGATAAATAATCATCCAAAAAGCGCAAACAATACTACATTTACATTTCGTGATTTCAATAATAACCAAGTATAAATGATATTGTAGCGCTAACGCAGACAAACTATTTATAGCGGCGACGTGATCACTACTGTGTGTAGCTACGTTTACATCATCGGATGCTATTTCCTCACTTCCCTGCTCTTAAGAAGTATATTTTAGATCATAAATAATGCCTCTCACCTGGGCAGAAGAAGGCTGAGGACATAGTTGGTTCACTTTGACAGCCATTTAGAACCCGGAAATGGTGAGAACAACGCGAAAAGATGCTTGGTTATGGGCGGATTTCGATTAAACTGTCAGGAAATGACAGAAATGTGACAAGGCACAAGTGTTTCAATCTTGGGGATGATCCGTACCGCTGTCTTGATTCAGAATTTAAAAAAAAAGTATTCTTTGGTTGAAGTTGCTTTAGTGACTTTGTTTCTCTTTGTCCACAAGCAGGGCATCACAATAATGTAACCCTGGGAAGGACCTCTCAGCATGCCTTGCAGCGTTGCACAAAGTTGTCGAACTATATCTTGTTTGCTTAACATCACCACAATAATGCTGTCCGTTTGTATTCCTTACACTGATTGTTGTGGGTCAACGGATCCTGAATTACCCAGCTTCTTACCCTATGTCTAGGGGTGACCTCTGTGGAGGAAGAAAGCTCATTTTGACCGCTTGTATTAATGATTTTGCCGTTTTTGGTCAATACTTCAAACTCATTATCACAGGTGCAGGTAGAAACATATATTGACTGGTAAACTGACCACACCTCCACAACCGGGGCAGCATTTGCAAAAAAGACATAGGGAAATGACGCCAAAGATCAAAGCAAAAAGTTCCCTTGTCATTGTTCGGCCAAGTTATATTTTCCACTAATTTTCTCATCTTCTGTTCCAATCATACCCCGCCTCTGCTCCACTGAGGATTTATGCAATGAAATAAGGTTCCTATTTAGGGGAAATCAAGTGAAATAAAGTGTGACAAGAACTGAACCCAACCGGGGGTTGTTATATGAGAAGAATGTTACTTCATTGATAAATGTCTCTTGGAGCTGTCGCACTGTGGATTCCCAAGGCCTCTATTTATTTTCTTTACACTTGATCATTGATGGTGACAGAAAGAAAATGGGGAACAAATAACTTTTAACTCATTTAAAGTGTAAGAGAACAATCCAGCTGGGGTGCAAAGGATCAGGTTTCTCATCTTTTTAGCTGTTCTCTCCAATAAATTACCTGCAGAATTTCAACTTCCTTTATGAGGAGACTATGACATTGGAAATGATTAGTAAGCCTTTCTGACCTGACTTTTTGACATGCCGATCATGCAAAGTTGTAATATAGAACAGTAATTCAGTAGAAATTACTCCTAACTTTACATATGCGCATATTGCCCGTCCCCTTAAAAGGGGTTGGGGGTCGCACTAATATACAACGAAAACTTTAACATTAGTCCTAACATAAATAATAAATATAAATCGTTTGAGGTGCTTACTATGAGGTCTGTCACACCGCTGCCTCTATACCTGGCTGTTATCTACCGCCCCCCAGGGCCCTATTCGGACTTTATCAATGAATTCTCAGAGTTCGTTGCTGATCTAGTGACGCACACCGATAATATAATTATAATGGAGGACTTTAATAACCGTATGAATACCCCATCGGACCCACCGTGCGTAGCGCTTCAGACTATAATTGATAGCTGTGGTCTTACACAAATAATAAATGAACCCACGCATCGCAACGGTAATACGATAGACCTAGTGCTTGTCAGGGGTATCACCGTTTCCAAAGTTACGATACTCCCGTATACTAAAGTATTGTCCGATCATTACCTTATAAAATTTGAGGTTCAGACGCATGTTCGTCAAACTAATAATAATAATAACTGCTATAGCAGCCGCGACATTAATACGGCCACAACGACAACTCTTGCTGACCTACTGCCCTCGGTAATGGCACCATTCCCAAAGTATGTGGGCTCTATTGATAACCTCACTAACAACTTTAACGACGCCCTGCGCGAAACCATTGATAACATAGCACCGCTATAGTTAAAAAAGGCTCCAAAAAAGCGTGCCCCGTGGTTTACAGAAGAAACTAGAGCTCAGAAATTATTATGTAGAAAGCTGGAACGCAAATGGCGCGCGACTAAACTTGAGGTGCACCATCAAGCATGGAGTGATAGTTTAATAACTTATAAACGCATGCTTACCTTAGGTAAAGCTAAATATTACTCAAATATCATCCACCATAATAAAAACAATCCTACATTTTTGTTTAGTACGGTAGTATCGCTAACCCAACAAGGGACCCCTTCCAGTAGCTCCACCTTTTTGATTGGGTAGGCCATCACATTCTATAATATAGACTAGATACATGGTTGGCCTCTCTAGTACTGTTTTTAACTTGTTCTTATAGACACATGTTTTTATGTAAGTATGGATGCATGTTCTCAGGAACCCATGAGATAATATGTGGGGTTCCTCAAGGCTCAATTTTGGGTCCCATTCTTTTAAATGTTTGTATACCGTCTCTTGGGGAAGTCATTAGGAGACACTGTGGCATCAGTTGCCATAGTTACGCTGACTATACTCAGTTGCACATCACCGTGTGTCCTGATGACACAGGACTAATAAATTAACTGCATTGTAGACATCAAGTCATGGTTGGCAGTGAATATCCTAAAGCTCAACTAGGACAAAACAAAGGTTTTAGTTATTGGCCCTGAAGACCAGAGGGAGAAACTTTTACCAAAATTACAAGATTTTAAATCAACACAGTTTATAAAAAAATCTAGATGTGATTTTTGACTCCAAGCTGACATTTATACTAAATATTGAAAATATTACAAAAATATCTTTTTATCATCTCAAGAACATAGCCAGAGTTTGCCCGTTTATCTGTCAGCCCAACACAAAGGTGCTAATGCATGTTTTTATTTCCTGTCCTTTAGACTATTGTAATGCCTTGCTCTCTGGTCTTCTCAAAAAGAATATCAGAAGTCTTCAATTATTAATAAATTCAGCTGCACGCGTGCTGACAAAGACAAGGACGAAAGCACACTACACTAGTTATAAAGTCGCTGCATTGGCTTCCCGTCCGCTTCAGAGTCGATTTTAAAGTTCTATTATTAGTTTTAAAATGTCTTAATGACCTGACGGATCCTGAGGTCCTCTGGCACCAAACTCTGATCTTTACCAAATACCAGAACAAAGACCCACGGTAAGGTGGCATTTAGCCTCTATGGCCCCCACCTGTGGAACAGCTTGCCAGAGAGCCTCAGGAGATGCAGAGACCCTTGAAATAAAAAAAAAAAGGCTAAAGACACACATTTTGAATCAGGCTTTATACTGATCATCTTAAACTCTTATGTTTTATTATTTTATTGTGTCGTTTTGTATCTTAATTATAATATTACTATTATTATCCTCTAAATTTTATGTTTTTATGAACTTGTTTATATAATATGTATATTATTTACATTTTATTTGTACATATATTTGATTATATGTTTAATACTATTTTTTAGATGGTGTTTATTTTAGTGTTTCTCCAGTGTGGACGCCTCAAAAGTGCCGTTTTTCCTCAAATCCTCAGTGCCATGCCATTTTTTGTGTTTGCTTTGTTATTGTCCATAGTGGTATGTGTGTGCTATTTTCTAGTTTGCCACTTATGTATAAAGTTTAATTTGATTTGATCCATCAGATTTTTCAAGTCAGTGTGAACAGTACTATTTGGAATTGTTCAAATCCTACCCAAGCCTCTTTTATATGTGGATATACATCTGCATGTCTAAACGATTGGGTTGCATTATTCCAAACCATTGGTCAGCAAAGAGCGACATGTCAG
Organism: Nerophis ophidion; assembly: GCF_033978795.1. NCBI lineage: Eukaryota > Metazoa > Chordata > Actinopteri > Syngnathiformes > Syngnathidae > Nerophis > Nerophis ophidion. The sequence goes on from NC_084619.1 coordinate 36,522,049, forward strand.
AATTTTTTGCCAAAATAGACTCTGGTGAAAAGAAATAGTGGGCAAATGAACAGGAGACAGGCAAAAAGTGCTCATGTTATCTAAGACAATGCCCCACAAACTGCAAGAGACAACATTCTTGCTGTCTACCTTCTCAAATAATGTGGTTAAAGGGGAATCGTACTTTTTTTTTTAATTTTGCCTATCGTTCATGAGGAGGGATTTTTTTTTAACACGTTCTACTGTAATTGTTAAATAAACGTAAATAAAAGTCCGCCTATAGCGGCGCAAATGGGAGCTCCACCATCCCGCCCTTAAAATCCAATAAATAACCATTCAAAAACGCCAACAATACTTCATTTACATTTTGTGATTTGAATATTAACCAAGTATCATTGATATTGTTATCATAAGTGCTAACACAAAAAAACTATAGATGCGCCGTGATCACTACATGTCCCTATGTTTTTATCATGGAGTGGTTGGCTGTTTTCTTACTTCCTTGCTTCCTGTAAGATTATTGTAGATCATAAATCATGCATCTCAACAGGACATGAGACGTCGGAGTAGCTAATCTGACAAGTTGGGACACTTTGAGAGCCAATTAAAACCTGAAACTGCAACGGGGGAAAAAAAAACCAAAACGCTTGAATAGCACTTGAAATAACATTTCTACGTGAAAAGATTGAATTCAACAACAATTCTGAATTAGGCATCATAATTATATGCGGGCAAACTGACTGCTGGAAGGAACTCTTAGTGTCAGTTGCGCCAGTTTCAACATGTGATACAACCCGGAAGCAATTCCAATTTCGGTCAAAACAAAAGCAACATCTGGAATGCGGAGGGAACTGTTTATTTGTTTCAAAAATTAAAAGAAGGGAACATTTTAAAGTGCCTTGATGGTAGCAATAAAAAAATACAGATTAATTTCAATAGGTAGCTGAGGAAATTGAGATGTCTTCATTTGGACTCCAGGAATAAATAAGTTAAATGGAAGAGAATGAAGCAGGTGTCTTACAGGGCAAAGAAGAAGGTGTACACAAACGTATTCACGCTACATTTGTGCACTCCAAACTGAGTAGCAACAACTCTTTATTCCAAACAACTAGCAAGTTTGTACAGAACAATTGCAACCTTCATTTAAAGCAGTAACGGGGCACAAACTTTTCCTTTGGACCTAAAACTTCTTCCATTAATCCACAGAGTTTACTAAATGAACTTCGAGACATTCGAAAGTGTTCTTTCCATTCTTTGTCTGGTGAAAAACTCTCTCCCACCAGATTTTGCTTCAGACCTGAATCCAGAAACTCCAAGTTCTTCTTGTAGATATGTGTGTAAAATTTCAAGGATTATTTAGTAGTATTATCACACAGATCTTGAAAAGACAATTCCAGTGATAAACTGTAAGTATAATTTTCCTGCGATACATATTAAGAAAGTTAAGGATATTTAAAACCTGTCAAAATGCACTAATTTATGGTCAACTTCCTAATACTAACTCAATGTGGTTCAATGAATTTTGGTGTATCATTTTTGTTAAAACTGACATAACTTTCTTAATATTTACAACATTTTATAATGGTTGGTATGATTGGAAAGCTTGCTAAACAAAAACACAGTAAAGGAGGCTTAACAAGCAAGCAAACAACCTGAAAATTCCCCTCATATCAATTCCTAGATATGGTCGTAATTATTTTAAGTGCACTACAGATAATAAATGCAACATTAATATTGTTACTATAGTAATATTGCTACTACGGATAATTTGATCAAAAACTCCTTAAAACAGTCCACTACGTATAAAATGGGCTTTTTAAACATAAGATCATTGTCTCCCAAAACGTTATAAGTTAATGAGGTCATTAGAGACAACAATCTTAACGTCATCGGTCCCAGGGAAACCTGGCTTAAACCAGACTTTTATGCACTAAATGAGGCATCTCCTCCTAACTATATGAATGCGCATATTGCCCGTCCCCTTAAAAGGGGTGGGGGGATCGCACTAATATACAACGAAAACTTTAACCTTAGTCCTAACCTAAATAATACATATAAATTGTTTGAGGCGCTTACTGTGAGGTCTGTCACACCGCTGCATCCGTGCCTGGCTGTTATCTACCGCCCCCAGGGCCCTATTTGAATTTAACAGTGAATTCTCAGAGTTTGTTGCTGATCTAGTGACGCACGCCGATAATATAATTATAATGTGGGACTTTAATGTCCATATGAATACCCCATCAAACTTGTTGGCCTACTGCCCTCGGTAATGGCACCATTCCCAAATTATGTGGGCTCTATTGATAACCTCACTAACAACTTTAACGACGCTCTGCGCGAAACCATTGATAGTATAGCACCACTGAAGTTAAAAAAGGCTCCAAAAAGGCGTACCACACGGTTTCAGATTCCCTTGATTTTGAAAATCCTCAAAAAAATTGTTGCAGAGCAGCTAAATGAACACTTAGCGTCTAACAATCAATGTGAAACCTTTCAATCCGGTTTCAGGGCAAATCACTCTACAGAGACAGCCCTCGCAAAATTGACTAATGATCTATTGCTAACGATGGATTCTGATGCGTCATCTATGTTGCTGCTCCTCGATCTTAGCGCTGCTTTCGATACCGTCGATCATAATATTTTATTAGAGCGTATCAAAACACAAATTCATTTGTCAGACTTAGCCTTGTCTTAGTTTAACTCTTATCTTACTGACAGGATGCAGTGCGTCTCCCATAACAGTGTGACCTCGGACTATGTTAAAGTAACGTGTGGAGTTCCCCTGGATTCGGTTTTTGGCCCTGCACTCTTCAGCATCTATATGCTGCCGCTAGGTGACATCATACGTAAATACAGTGTTAGCTTTCACTGTTATGCTGATGACACCCAACTCTACATGCCCCTAAAGCTGACCAACATGCAGGATTGTAGTCAGCTGGAGGCATGTCTTCATGAAATTAAACAATGGATGACCGCTACCTTTTTGCAACTCAATGCCAAGAAAACGGAAATGCTGATTATCGGTCCTGCTAGACACTGACCTCTATTTAATAATACAAGACATATAAGACAACCATACAATTAAACAAGGCGGCTTGGTAAAGAATCTGGGTATTATCTCCGACCCATTTCTCTCGTTTGAGTCACAGATTAAAAGCGTTACTAAAACGGCCTTCTTTCATCTCCTTAATATCGCTAAAATTCGCTCCATTTTGTCCACTAGCGACACTGAGGTCATTATCCATGCGTTTGTTACGTCTCGTCTCGATTATGTCTAGCATTAAACGATTACCGTTGGTACAACATGCGGCTGCTAGACTTTTGACAGGAACAAAAAAGTTTGATCACTTTACACCTATACTGGCTCACCTGCACTGGCTTCCTGTGCACTTAAGATGTGACTTTAAGGTTTTACTACCTACGTATAAAATACTACACGGTCTAGCTCCAGCCTATCTTGCCAATTGTATTCTACCATATGTCCCAGGGAGAAATCTGCGTTCAAAGGACTCCGGCTTATTAGTGATTACCAAAGCCCAAAAAAGGTCTGCGGGCTATAGAGCATTTTCCATTCGGGCTCCAGTACTCTGGAATGCTCTCCCGGTAACAGTTTGAGATGCTACCTCAGTAGAAGCATTTAAGTCTCATCTTAAAACTCATTTGTATACTCTAGCCTTTAAATAGACCCCCTTTTTAGACCAGTTGATCTGCCGTTTCTTTTCTTTTTCTCCTCTGTCCCCCTCTCCCTTGTAGAAAGGGGTACAGTGGATGAAGTACTGTCTGTCCAGAGTCGGGACCCAGAATGGACTGCCCGTCCAGAGTCGGGACCCAGGATGGACTGCTCGCCTGTGTATCGGTTGGGGACATCTCTGCGCTGCTGATCCGCCTCCGCTTAGTATGTTTTCTGCTGGCTCCACTTTGGACGGGACTTTCGCTACTATATTGGATCCACTTTGGACTGGACTCTCACCGTTATGTTAGATCCACTATGGATTGGACTTTCACAATATCATGTTAGACCTTCTCGACATCCATTGGTTTCGGTCCCCTGGGGGTGGGGGGTGGGGGGGATGCCCACATATGAGGTCCTTTCCAAGGTTTCTCATTGTTATCATTGTCACTGCCACCGACGTCCCACTGTGGTGACTTTTTCCTTGCCCTTATGTGGGGTCTACCGAGGATGTCGTTGTGGTTTGTGCAGCCCTTTGAGACACTTGTGATTTAGGGCTATATAAATAAACATTGATTGATTGATGATTGATTAACCGTTACGGTGTGTTTTTAATTGATTCAGTTCATGAAATTAGCTGCGGATATCCAGCCAGCGACAATTTAGCACATACTGCACCTACTTTTTGGTAGTAGTGTCATGTCAGTGGCGCAGTCTGGGATCATTTCTTAATGCTGTCCGCTATTTAACGTCAGTATAGCTATTAGAGACTTGATATTTCTAAAATGTGCCAATATCACTGCGGACATCACATAAAACAAAAACTGAAAAAGAGCAATTTGTGAGGATGCCTTGTTTCGGTGTGACGTCATAGGTCAACCGGAAAAGCAGCACATGTATACACGCTAAAAGGAAAAAAGGCCCCCTCTTTTCCTGAAAGGTTTTCAATGTCAAGCATCTGAGAAAAAGTAATGGTACTTAACACATGTGGCATTCATTGCAATGTGAAAGGTGAGCCACTTCATAGCCACATTGTTATCATCCATCCATCCATTTTCTACTGCGTCTGCCTCTCAGGGTCGGGGGTGAAGTGGGTACACCCTGAACAAGTTTCCACCTCATCACAGGGCCAACACAGACAGACAACATTCACATTTTCTTCACAAATATTACACGTGCTAGAAATAAAATTAGCTCTGAAAAATATATGTTTTAATGCCCTCCTCGTACCAGAAGTGGTGTAATGAGTCTAATATCCCTAATTCCTAACAACTGTACATATATATATATATATATTTTCGTCCTGTCCAGCTACTCAGGCAAATAATATTGCTGATGTAGATGCTGTACAAATTTACTTTACAAAAGAAAAGTGTGGGATACTTCTCTTGTTAGCTTATTTTTATTTGACTTTATTAAATGTATTTATTAATATTATCATTTGGTGCAGCTGGGCCGGAGCAGGAGGGAATAGAAAGAGAAAAAAAGGAAGGCAGAGGGGGAAATTGCAGGGATGAGAGGGGTATAAGACAGACAACAACAACAGAGAAAAACAACAATAACAACAACAGAACAACATCAGCAAATAGGATATGTACAAATATGATGGTAAAAGTGATAGCATAGAAGCAGTTAGTGAAATAAATATTAATAATACATAAATGACAATGGAATGCTGCGATGAGGTGGCGACTTGTCCCGGGAGTACCCCGGCCTCCGCCCGATTGTAGCTGAAATAGGCCACATTGTTATCATCCATCTTGCACTGTGTGTCCCTCTCAGAGTCGCGGGTGGGCTGGAGCCTATCCCAGCTGCTCTTGGCTGGAAGGTGGTTTACACCTTGGACAAGTTTCCAGCACAGACAGACAACTGTCACATTCACATTAAAACATCCATTCCATCCATCCATTTTCTACCGCTTATTCCCTTTCGGGGTCGCGGGGGGCGCTGGCGCCTATCTCAGCTACAATCGGGCGGAAGGCGGGGTACACCCTGGACAAGTCGCCACCTCATCGCAGGGCCAACACAGATAGACAGACAACATTCACACTCACATTCACACACTAGGGCCAATTTAGTGTTGCCAATCAACCTATCCACAGGTGCATGTCTTTGGAAGTGGGAGGAAGCCGGAGTACCCGGAGGGAACCCACGCATTCACGGGGAGAACATGCAAACTCCACACAGAAAGATCCCGAGCCTGGATTTGAACGCATGACTGCAGAACCTTCGTATTGTGAGGCAGACGCACTAACCCCTCTGCCACCGTGAAGCCCTTCACGTGCTAGAATTGAAATGAGCTCTTAAACATAAGTTGTATGGCTCTCCTCATACCAGAAGTGTTGCAATGAGTCTAATATCCCTAATTCCTAACCAGTGTAAGTATGACAATACTACAGGTAACTCTTTCCATTTGGATCCATCATCCCTTCCTTTTTCTGTTTTCAGGCCTGACTCGGTGCCAGGCCACTTCCTGCAGCTGAACTCAGCATTGATAGCAGCTTTGTGTGTCCCACTGGCCCGACCTTTGCCCTCATGTAGCGGATGAGGAAGTGTCAGTGGAACAGTCCATGTGAGTATGGGTCTCAGTCTGGTTCCTGGCTGCTCCGTTGCCCTTCTATTCCTCCCTCTATGGAGCCCGCCACATGTGTTTCCTGTTGTTTTTCCACTCTTAACAGCACTGTGCTGGGACTCGACACCAAGGCAGGGGCCTTTTTCCTGATGCTTTGTTTGGCATGGCCTCTGGGAAAGACTTAAATTTAGGTTTGCATGATAAGGGATTACCCTTTGTATATATTCATGACACCGCCAGTACAACGGAGACTCATTATGATCATCCTATCTTTTTACTGTCCACATTTTATGTGAGATCCTTCCGTTATGTGTGATGGGCTGTATCCGCACACTCTCAAATGGCTCTAGGCTACTGTAAATACTATAGTAATAATAGTAGGGGTGTCTAGATTTGATATTAACATAAGATACCTGTCCAATATCAGTAAAAAATATATTATATTCACTTGCATCTAAAATCTTCGACATAAGATCTGATACAAGCAATCCTACAGCGTGTTAACTCTTGCAAAGTTCAACTATTAGTAAACATCTAACGCAGGGGTCACCAACCTTTTTGAAACCAAGAGCTACTTCTTGGGTACTGATTAATGTGAAGGGCTACCAGTTTGATACACACTTAAATAAATTGCCAGAAATAGCCAATTTGCTCAATTTACCTTTAATTTATAAATATATATATATATACTGTATATATATATATATATATATATATATATATATATATATATATATATATATATATATATACACATATATATATATATATATATATATATATATATATATATATATATATATATATATATACATACAAAAAAATGGTATTTCTGTCTGTCTTTCCGTCGTACATTTTTTTTCCTTTTACAGAAGGCTTTTTGTAGAGAATAAATGATGAAAAAAACCTCTTAATTGAACGGTTTAAAAGAGGAAAAAAATTAAAATTTAATTTTGAAAAATAGTTTATGTTCAATTTCGACTCTTTAAAATTCAAAATTCAACTGAAAAATAGAAGAGAAAAACTAGCTAATTCAAATCTTTTTCAAAAAATTAAAAAAATAATTTATGGAACATCATTAGTAATTTTTCCTGATCAAGATTAATTTTAGAATTTTGATGACATGTTTTAAAAAGGTTAAAATCCAATCTGCATTTTGTTAGAATATATAACAAATTGGACCAAGCTATATTTCTAACACAGATTTTCAAATTCTATTTGAGTTTTATCTCTTAGAATTAAAAATGTCGAGCAAAGCGAGACCAGCTTGCTAATAAATAAATACAATTTAAAAAATAGAGGCAGCTCACAGGTAAGTGCTGCTATTTGAGCTATTTTTAGAACAGGCCAGCGGGCTACTCATCTGGTCCTTACGGGCTACCTGGTGCCCACAGGCACCGCGTTGGTGATCCCTGGTCTAACGTCTAAACATCCAAAGGTCGGTCTTTCCAAGTCAAAGGTAGACATTGTAAGCTGTATGCTAAAAGGCGCTAGCACCTAACACAAAACACAACAGCTAAGCACACGAAAGCACACAAGTTAGACATACATAATAAGTGTCTCAAATTGAACAAAATTAAAGTCTAAAATACAAACCCCATTTCCATGTGAGTTGGGAAATTGTGTTAGATGTAAATATAAACGGAATACAATGATTTGCAAATCATTTTCAACCCATATTCAGTTGAATATGCTACAAAGACAACATATTTAATGTTCAAACTAACAAACTGTATTATTTATTTTTTTTGCAAATAATAATTAACTTAGAATTTCATGGCTGCAACACGTGCCAAAGCAGTTAGGAAGGGCATGTTCTGTGTTACATCACCTTTTCTTTCAACAACACTCAATAAACGTTTGGGAACTGAGGAAACTTAATTGTTGAAGTTTTGAAAGTGGAATTCTTTCCCATTCTTGTTTTATGTAGAGTTTCAGTCCGGGGTTTCCACTGTCGTATTTTACGCTTCACAATGCGCCACACTTTTTCAATGGGGGACAGGTCTGGACTGCCAGGAAAGTACCCGCACTCTTTTTTTACGAAGCCACAATGTTGTAACACGTGCTGAATGTGGCTTGGCATTGTCTTGCTGAAATAAGCAGGGGCGTCCATGAAAAAGACAGCGCTTAGATGCCAGCATATGTTGTTCCAAAACCTGTATGTACCTTTCATTATTAATGGTGCCTTCAAAGATGTGTAAGTTACCCATGCCTTGGGCACTAATGCACCCCCATACCATCACAGATGCTGGCTTTTGAACTTTGCGTCGCTAACAGTCTGGATGGTTCGCCTTCCCTTTGGTCCGAATGACACGATGTCGAATATTTCCAAAAAACAATTTTAAATGTCGACTCGTCAAACCACAGAACACTTTTCCACTTTGCATCAGTCATCTTAGATGATCTCGGGCCGAGAGAAGCCGGGTGGCGTTTCTTGATGTTGTTGCATAGTAGAGCTTTAACTTGCACTTACAGATATAGTGACAAACTGTATTTAGTGACAGTGGTTTTCTGAAGTGTTCCTGAACCCATGTGGTGATATCCTTTAGAGATTGTGGCGTCTGAGGGATCGAAGGTCACGGTCATTCAATGTTGGTTTCTGGCCATGCCGCTTATGTGGAGTGATTTTTCCAGATTCTCCTAACCTTTTGATGATATTATGGACCGTAGATGTTGAAATCCCTAAATGTCTAGCAATTGCACTTTAAGAAATGTTGTTCTTAAACTGTTTGACTATTTGCACACACAGTTGTGGACAAAGGGGTGTACCTCGCCCCATCCTTTCTTGTGAAAGACTGAGCATTTTTTGGGAAGGTGTTTTTATACCCAATCATGGCACCCACCTGTTCCCAATTAGCTTGTCATGTCATGTCATGACGCGGAGTCGAACCCGCGTTTCCTCGGCGACGAGCCTGCAGCCTATCAATAATCAACACACCTGAATTTGATGAGAGGGAGCAGCATGAAGACCAGCAGACCCGAGAAACCTTTGCCAGAACGTCGCTAACCTTCCATGACTCCCCTGTCCTCCGTGATTGTGCCTTGTCACTCAACTCCTATCCGGATTCCTGACTGCTCTCCTCGATCCACGACCTCCCTGCTCGGACCCAGACCACGCTGCCCTGCTCCAGCTAATGATCTCTTGCCTGTCCACGACTTGCCTCTTCGCCTTGCCCTCTTGGATAACGACGAAAGATACAACCAACATTTACAGACAACAACCCTTGGTAACATTTACATATTTAATATTATACATAGTCAACACTCATTCATTTTGAGTAGCATACACGCGCCACGTATTCATCAAAGGTTTTTAATAAACCTCGTAAACCGCAGTCCTACCCTGGTTATCACCTCCTTCCCTTCTCTAGTACACAACAGATTATTTGCAAAAAAAAATGTTTATGAGTTTGAACATCAAATATATTGTCTTTGTAGTGCATTCAATTGAATATGGGTTGAAAATGATTTGCAAATCATTGTATTCCGTTTATATTTACATCTAACACAATTTCCCAATTCATATGGAAACGGGGTTTGTATGATATTTGTCAATCCAAACAAATAAATAACTATAATTGCATAAGACTTACAGATACAAAGTTTCCAAGGCAAGAGTATGTTAGAAAGTATCCAGTAACAAATGTGTCTGCATCATTCAACTTACTGTGTCATGACTCATGAGCTTTATTATTTACTGTCACCAAAAACTATTACCACACCAAACCAGTTAGTAATAAATAATGGTAGGTTAGTGTTTTTTATACCTGTCATTGTTCTCTGTTTCAGTAATTTCACTGGATCTGGTCTTTAATAACATTCCACACTACAAAATAACAAAAGTATGTATGATTTGTGCTGATATCAGTATTGGTCAAGGCGCCAATATACTGTAACTATTGTTTGGAATTGAAAAAGTTGTATTGGGACACCCCTAATAATAAGATATGGTATATTGTTTTATGTTCAAATTTCAATATAAAATACACATAATCAAATGAGCAAGTACATACAAGTTTGGAAAACAAATAATCTAGGTTTCAATAGCACTATAATTTTGCCAGAGCAAGGTACTTTATTGATAGCTTAACCCATCAGTGGTTGTCCATAAATTTTGGGATTTTCAAACTTTACGAAAAAAAAAAAGATGAACTAGATTACTAACTAACTAACTAACTAACTAACTAACTAACTAACTAACTAACTGTCCACACAGGAACATTTGTGTTTTATTTTTATCCAATTTTAATAGTTAACCTGATAAATCTCTCTAAAAGATGAACAGTTCGCAAAAGAAAAAGAAAAACAAATAGTTGCGAGCCTTACAGGTACATATAAGCAAGATGGCGGCGCCCGGATGGGCTGCGACACTGCGGTGCTCTTGCTAAAGATGGAACATTTGGCGGAAATGCCGGACAGTTCTGCAGACTTCATGGCTGGCTCGCATCGTGGTCACTCCGTGATCACGTACGACCGCCAGACACTTCTGGATATGGACATATCGGGCCGTTTTGGACTGATAGACGCGTGCGTGCTAAACATGCTAACTAGCATGGGAATACGTCGGCGGCTACATCCAGCGGCCTGTGAAGCAGGGGAGTCTAGTAGCAGCGGGGGCCGTCTACGGAGCAGACACCAGCGGTGTGATTGGAAACGCGGATGCCGAGCGGGGCTTAAAACAAAGCAGAAGGCTAATCCCCACAGAACACCACTTCCCTCCACCCTGCAGACGGATTTAAATGGAAAATGCGAGACTACTGGTCTGGGTAAGGAGTCTGTTAAATTAGAACAAGTTTTTTCTGCTTTGAGTGTTTCAGAGTTGGACATGTGTTTTACTGAGGTGGCTAACTATGATGCGTGCAGTTTATCAAAGCAACAAACAAACAATCGGAAAATCCCCGTTACTGAGGTGGCTAACCATGATGCGTGCAGTTTATCAAAGCAACAAACAAACAATCGGAAAATCCCCGTTACTGAGGAGGCTAACCATGATGCGTGCAGTTTATCAAAGCAACAATCAAACAATCGGAACATTCCCGTCGTATCAATTCCTAGATATGGTCGTAATTATACTGAATGCACTGGGCATAATAAACACAACATTATTAATATCGCTACTACGGATAATTTGATCAAAAATTCCCTAAAACAGCCCCACTACCCATAATATAGGTTTTTTAAACATAAGATCATTGTCTCCTAAAACGTTGTTAGTTAATGATATTATCAGAGACAACAATCTTAACGTCATCGGTCTCAGTGAAACCTGGCTTAAACCAAACAACTTTTTTGCGCGAAATGAGGCATGTCCTCCTAACTTTACACATGCGCATATTCCCCGTCCGCTTAAAAGGGGTGGGGGGGTCGCACTAATATACAACGAAAACTTTAACCTTAGTCCTAACATAAATAATAAATATAAATCGTTTGAAGTGCTTACTATGAGGTCTGTCACACCGCTGCCTCTACACCTGGCTGTTATCTACCGCCCCCCCCAGGGCCCTATTCGGACTTTATCAATGAATTCTCAGAGTTTGTTGCTGATCTAGTGACACACGCCGATAATATAATCATAATGGGGGACTTTAATATCCATATGAATACCCCATCGGACCCACCGTGCGTAGCGCTCCAGACTATAATTGATAGCTGTGGTCTCACACGAATAATAAATGAACCCACGCATCGCAACGGTAATACGATAGACCTAGTGCTTGTCAGGGGTATCACCGCTTCCAAAGTTACGATACTCCCGTATACTAAAGTATTGTCCGATCATTACCTTATAAAATTCGAGGTTCAGACGCATGTTCGTCAAACTAATAATAATAATAACTGCTATAGCAGCCGCAACATTAATACGGCCACAACGACAACTCTTGCTGACCTACTGCCCTCGGTAATGGCACCATTCCCAAAATATGTGGGCTCTATTGATAACCTCACTAACAACTTTAACGACGCCCTGCGCGAAACCATTGATAACATAGCACCGCTAAAGTTAAAAAAGGCTCCAAAAAAGCGCACCCCGTGGTTTACAGAAGAAACTAGAGCTCAGAAATTATTATGCAGAAAGCTGGAACGCAAATGGCGCACGACTAAACTTGAGGTGCACCATCAAGCATGGAGTGATGGTTTAATAACTTATAAACGCATGCTTACCTTAGCTAAAGCTAATTATTACTCAAATCTCATCCACCGTAATAAAAACGATCCTAAATTTTTGTTTAGTACGGTAGCATCGCTAACCCAACAAGGGACTCCTTCCAGTAGCTCCACCCACTCAGCTGATGACTTTATGCAATTCTTTAGTAAGAAAATTGAAGTAATTAGAAATGAGATTAAAGGCAATGCGTCCCAGCTGCAACGGGGTTCTATTAACACAGATACGATTGTATATACGGCGGATACTGCCCTCCAAAATAGTTTCCCTCGTTTTGAGGAAATAACATTAGAGGAATTGTTACAACGTGTAAATGGAATAAAACAAACAACATGTTTACTTGACCCTCTTCCTGGGAAACTGATCAAGGAGCTCTTTGTATTATTAGGTCCATCAGTGCTAAATATTATAAACTTATCACTTTCCTCGGGCACTGTTCCCCTAGCATTCAAAAAAGCGGTTATTCATCCTCTTCTTAAAAGACCTAACCTCGATCCTGACCTCATGGTAAACTACCGACCGGTGTCTCACCTTCCCTTTATTTAAAAAATCCTCGAAAAAATTGTTGCGGAGCAGTTAAATGAACACTTAGCGTCTAACAATCTATGTGAAACCTTTCAATCCGGTTTCAGGGCAAATCACTCGACGGAGACAGCCCTCGCAAAAATGACTAATGATCTATTGCTAACGATGGATTCTGATGCGTCATCTATGTTGCTGCTCCTCGATCTTAGCGCTGCTTTCGATACTGTCGATCATAATATTTTATTAGAACGTATCAAAACACGAATTGGTATGTCAGACTTAGCCCTGTCTTGGTTTAACTCTTATCTTACTGATAGGATGCAGTGTGTCTCCCATAAAATGTGACCTCGGACTACGTTAAGGTAACGTGTGGAGTTCCCCAGGGTTCGGTCCTTGGCCCTGCACTCTTCAGCATCTACATGCTGCCGCTAGGTGACATCATACGCAAATACGGTGTTAGCTTTCACTGTTATGCTGATGACACCCAACTCTACATGCCCCTAAAGCTGACCAACATGCCGGATTGTAGTCAGCTGGAGGCGTGTCTTAATGAAATTAAACAATGGATGTCCGCTAACTTTTTGCAACTCAACGCCAAAAAAACGGAAATGCTGATTATCGGTCCTGCTAGACACCGAACTCTATTTAATAATACAACTCTAACATTTGACAACCAAACAATTAAACAAGGCGACACGGTAAAGAATCTGGGTATTATCTTGGACCCAACTCTCTCCTTTGAGGCACACATTAAAAGCGTTACTAAAACGGCCCTTTTCATCTCTGTAATATCGCTAAAATTCGCTCCATTCTGTCCACTAAAGACGCTGAGATCATTATCCATGCGTTTGTTACGTCTCGCCTCGACTACTGTAACGTATTATTTTCGGGTCTCCCCATATCTAGCATTAAAAGATTACAGTTGGTACAAAACGCGGCTGCTAGACTTTTGACAAGAACAAGAAAGTTTGATCACATTACGCCTGTACTGGCTCACCTGCACTGACTTCCTGTGCACTTAAGATGTGACTTTAAGGTTTTACTACTTACGTATAAAATACTACACGGTCTAGCTCCATCCTATCTTGCCGATTGTATTGTACCATATGTCCCAGCAAGAAATCTGCGTTCAAAGGACTCCGGCTTATTAGTGATCCCCAAAGCCCAAAAAAAGTCTGCGGGCTGTAGAGCTTTTTCATTTCGGGCTCCAGTACTCTGGAATGCCCTCCCGGTAACAGTTCGAGATGCCACCTCAGTAGAAGCATTTAAGTCTCACCTTAAAACTCATTTGTATACTCTAGCCTTTAAATAGACTCCCTTTTTAGACCAGTTGATCTGCCGTTTCTTTTCTTTTTCTTCTATGTCCCACTCTCCTTTGTGGAGGGAGTCCGGTCCGATCCGGTGGCCATGTACTGCTCGCCTGTGTATCGGCTGGGGACATCTCTGCGCTGCTGATCAGCCTCCGCTTGGGATGTTTTCCTGCTGGCTCCGCTGTGAACGGGACTCTCGCTGCTGTGTTGGATCCGCTTTGGACTGGACTCTCGCGACTGTGTTGGATCCATTATGGATTGATCTTTCACAGTATCATGTTCTCATATGTTCTCATAGTCATCAGTATCATCAGTATCACAGTATCATGTTCTCATAGTCATCATTGTCACCGACGTCCCACTGGGTCATTATCGTCACCGGTGTCCCACTGGGTGTGAGTTTTCCTTGCCCTTATGTGGGCCTACCGAGGATGTCGTAGTGGTTTGTGCAGCCCTTTGAGACACTAGTGATTTAGGGCTATATAAGTAAACATTGATTGATTGATTGATGTTCGATACATTGTATTTTCATTGTGGAAAACACAATTCCGCTGGAAGAAGTGAATGAGTTGATACGGGAATGTAACAATTTCCATTTGGTGTGGTGTCAAAATTTCACAGATAATAAAAATGGCAAAAAGTGAATGTAAAATAACTTGTGTCGTTTTCACATAATCCTGCTATATTATCCGAATAATTAACCTGCAAACCAACTTTGACGATGACCAAGCTATCCAATATTTTAGTAATCGGGTAATCTATTGATTAATCAAGTATTCTAATTAAACACACTTTACAGCCTCGATACGTATGATAGAAAAATACTTGAGATCAACAAATGTTTTGTTTGCCATAACCTCTATTTATTCTTCTAATAAATGCACATCATCAACATTGAAATGACACTTTTAACATGTGTGTAATAATAACACATATCACTGCTCTGATGTGTGCTCCATTGCAGTGGCTGTGTGTAAAATCAGGGCAAGATAACTTAAAAATAAAGACAACTTCAGATTGTTTTCTTTGTTTAAAAATAGGTCAAGCACATTCTGAAATTGTACAAATCATGATTTTTTTTTTTTTTACACTGACATGTTGCGGTTAATAGTAATCTATCTTTATTTGGCGTTATTTATACATTCTGAATAAATTATGTGATACTGTTCATCAGTCAGTCAATCATTGGTGTTAATTTTCAATCTGTCAAGACAAAACAAATTGATCAAAATCAATTTACGGTATGTTATTTACGTAGTTTGATTATTTTCCTTGACTGATGTACTAACATCATGTGGTTTATTATGCACATATGGAGCATCATCTACAAAGATACAACAAATTGCTATTGGGACATCCAGTGGACACATTTAGAACAGCTATTTCTTTCATTTAAACATTTCAGGTTAATTTTTATACTTAGCAAACTTATCCCGCGGGCCGGATAAAACCTGTTCGCTGGCCTAATCCAGCCGCCTTTCTGTACGTTTGACGCACCTTGTGTAAACTACCGTATTTCCTTGAATTGCTGCCGTGGCGCTAATTCATTTAAAACCTCTTCTCACTCCTGCGCTTACCAAAGGCATGCAGTAAAAGTAAGCATGCGCTAATTATTTTGAAACCTCTTCTCACTACGGCACTTACCAAAGGCATGCAGTAAAAATTTGAGTTTGATGTAAGCTTGGACCTTAAATCCTACTGAATAGCTCTTAATCTTCTTTCCTTTATGCGATTTCAAATTACCAGTATTGAAATCAGCCTCCTCCATTTTGAAAATGATGACAGGGGAAGTGTCACGAGTTTGACCTGGCGGTAATACTAAGCATGCGCTAATTATTTTGCGAAGCGAGTTTGACGCGGCAGTAATTCAAGGCAGGCGCATACTATATGCCCGGCGGGAATTCAAGGAAATACAGTATGTCCCTGTTTTCTGTGAAGTCCATGCGGTCCGGCTTTTATCAATTTGTATTAGTTACAATCAATTAAGAATTAATCGAATCAACATAATATGAATCAAAGCATTTTTCTTATCAAATTATTTGTTGTAAGCGCGATCAATCGTTGCAGCCCTGCATTGAACTGGCCCTAGGATAATAAATATTATTGCAATGGTAAGAGTATGGTCGACAGGTTGACTGTAAATTATGCTGACATTAATTAGGACAACCATTTTTTCATCCTACTCAACAGCGGACTGTGATGGATTTGTGAGGGCAAATAAACTTGGAGAATACAGTACTAAGATTGCAGTATGTCCCACTTCAATAAACAGTCAACATTAGACAGTGGAAATTGGACTATTCTGACCTAATTATCTCCAGAAGTGTGCGAGGCCGGGCTGTTTATGCTGCCTTTGATTTTTCCATAAAATACAGAGTTTGTAGGGACTTTATTAGAAGCAGCCATGCTCATCTGCTCGCTTAGGCTCCAGTTCCTCTAATGGGACCTCAACTTCTTCAACTGAAAGAACACCAAAACCAGAACCGCCCCCACTTTGACTCTCGCATTTCCAGGGTCTCAGAGGCCCCCTCTGTGCAGCCCTCCACCCCCCAAATGTTTTCCATCAAGGACCCGGCATACTAATTTACAGTGTGGTAAAAAAGGGGGGGCGCAATTCACTCTCTCTTTCCCGCTTCCCTCCTCCCTTATTCTTCCTCGCCCCCTCTTTCCTGACACAGCAATGCTGTGCCAGTGTGTGACATCACTGCAGTCATTTCCACATAGATGTGCAAACATTCCCAACGGAGCAAAGAATGGCTTCCAAATGGGGTCTGTAAGTAAAACCCCCCCTGCTCGTTCAACTCGACCTCCTTCAGCGTGAGGCCCGGTGGTCGCCCTCCTTAATGAGGACGAGTAGAAACAGGAGAGACGGCCGCCCATCCCTCTGAGTGAAATTTGAAAATATGGCTTCATTTTGTGCAGACGCTGGACATTTACAAGAAGGTTGATCTTGCTTTCCCTGGTCTATCAATTTGAAACAGGAAAGACGTCTCATCAGGTTTTCTTCTCCATTGCCCAGTGATTTGGATAATAGGAACTGAGATCTCAGTGTTGGCCTGCTTTACTTCCATTGGCCACAGGTTTGTCTTGGCTGCAGTCCAGCCAGCTGCTTGACACTCCATAGCATGGGAACTTCTTGCCATACACGCAAATCATTATCTTCCCTCTGCACAGGATTGTAATACATACATGAAGCAGTAGAGCAAATGTTGCTTTTAAGAGTTTGTATTCCCACAGGCAGGTTGCTTTCTATAAATGGTCGTGCGTGTGCAAGGGTTTGTTTGACTGCACTCCAATGGAGGCCTGCAAAAAGAGTTTAATGAACGTCTGCCCAGAGTATTTTTCTCCATCCAGGGCGCTTATAGCTCTACGGTTTCTTTTAAATCATTCACAAACACACACATCTGCACACACTGCTACTTAATACCGTGCCGAAACACAAGCCCAAGGTCCCTTTTTCTTCCAAGTTTTGATTTATAGATCCTCAAGTCAGAGTAAAACGCAGATGGAAAAGTGTGTCTCGTGTCGAGGGGAGTGTGTAGCTATGCATATTGTGGTGTGTGTGTGTGTGTGTGTTCTCTGCGGCATGTGCGTTTGCTTGCACAGTGCCCACAAGAAGGACAAGAAAGTGGAGGCCTCTTCAAAGCAGCGAAGAGATGCCAAGTCAAGGCCTTGTTTGGCTGCCTCTTTTATATTTCTCATTAATCATAGTTAATGTCCGACTAATCCTTCCTGCTTGCTCTTGACTTCAGGATATAAGTGTATGAAGTTGTAGGTAGGGGAAACTAATAGAAAGAAAATAAAATAATGGCTTTCTCCTTGGATCTTACTCCAACTTTCTGTGTTTGCTTACTCATTATTTAATGTAGGGCGTCTTTGATCAAAGGAATCAAATCATTTCTCCACTGTCGCTGAGTGTGCAATGGAATAACACATTCCTAGCCTTGTATCATTCAAACAAAAAAAAGAGGAGCAGGTGACCCGATGGATACCATGAAACGGCATTTAACCCGTGTGTAATGTTCATATAGTTGTTACTCAGCCAGCGTTTGTGGGTCTGATGGACGCGTTGCATTTTGTGGCTTTTAATACTTCACAATCAAACACTTTATGTTAAAATACTGAACAGATGTTTAGCCTATCCCAATAAATATCTGTTCAATATTTTGACATAAAAGTGTTTGATTGTGAAGCATTAAAAGCCACAAAATGCAAAATCAGACCAACAAACGCTGGCTGAGTAACAAAAATATGAACTTTGCACGGAAAATTTCTCTGCCAGTTTCTGCATCCCACAGGGATTCTTCTGTTGTGTTTCTGCACCTGCTGTTCCCACACATGGTAGCAACATTGTTTGTCAACATTGTCTGCTCTCATTTTCTCGCACATTTGACCCATCTGATGTTATGTGTACCTACACTCTGTCCTCTTCCTGTCAGTGCCTTGTGTGTGCGTGTGTGTGTGTGTGTGTGTGTGTGTGTGTGTGTGTGTGTGTGTGGTACACAGAACATCAATTGCCACACTTCTAATAGCCCCGGGTCCAGTGGATCCAAACATCTTATATGTAATAAAAATGTGTAGGGGTGGAGGTGTATTGTGTGTGGTCATTAAATATGTAAAGGGTTGGAATTGGGGGTTAAATCACCATAAATGATTCCCGGGCACGGCACCGCTGCTGCCCACTGCTCCCCTCATTTTCCAGGGGGTAATTAAGGGGATGGGTCAAATGCAGAGCACACATTTCACCACACCTAGTGTGTGTGTGAAAATCATTGGTACTTAAACCTAACTTCTGATATATGTTCTTCACAGAAAATGAGTCAAAGTTAGGGAGTCTCAGTTTGAAAAATTAATGAATTGTATCATTTTTCTTTTAATGAAAAATCAAAATGGGTCCCACAGACCCTCGAACACCACACAAGGGTTAAGATGGTTTGGTTATATTTTCTTATTTTAATATACCTGTTGTTGGAAAATAAATGTATCTCGACCGACTCTTTTAGTTTTTTTCACATCCACTTGCTGTCAACATGAAAAGTTCGGAATTTGGAGAGGTTGGATGCGTGTTGTTTGGGCCTGGAAAATGTAGTGAAGTCTAAGGCAGGCAGTCCAGTCCACAACGCCATGCTTTAAGACTGTCTTCACATAATGCTTTGTTTAATAACAGAGTAATAAGAAGGAAAAGGGCCTACAATGCACCTGCCAGTTATTTATGTTTATCGCCATCACTGTGGCTGATACTGTGCCAATAATGACACATTTAAATAAAAGCTGCACCTGTTTTGGACTTAATTCACAATTATAAGAGACAAGAAAACCGGCGGCCGAGCCGGGAGGAGGGAAGGCGGCGGTGGCCGCGCCGGTCGGAGAGCTGGAACCGGCGGTCGATGCGGAGGGAGAAGGTCTGAGCCTGCTGCGGGCTGGGACCGCACAAACCTGGTCTTTAAGTCTTTCAAGAATTGTGCGGTCCAGAACGTCGGCTGTGCATTGCCGACAGGGGTTCTCGCGAGGTAACAGTCCGGCTAGAAGATACTGTTGGGAAAATGCATGGCTGCCGTTTTGTTACCCCAAGATGCAAGAACCAGGAGGAGGATGAGCAGGTAAGATGACTTTAATTATCATCAAACAGAGAAATGAAGCAGTCTTGCAAACAGGAGTTCCAAACAGAGTAGGTTATCTTCGAGCACTGAGGAGTGCTCGAGTGAAAACATAAATAGACATACGTTGATTGGCAGCAGGTGTAGCATCGCCGGTCAAATGTGAAGACACTCTGGCTCATTCAATGGGGGTCTGGCGGAAGATTTCTTGCCAGTGGTGCAGCTTGAATCCCTCCCTGTTAGTGTTGTTACACCCTCCGACAACACACCGACGAGGCATGATGTCTCCAAGGTTCCAGAAAATAGTCGAAAAAACGGAAAATAACAGAGCTGAGACCCGGTGTTTGTAATGTGAAAATGAATATGGCGGGTGTGTTACCTCGGTGATGTCACATTCTGACGTTTATCGCTAAAAGACCGATATACAGAAAGGCGTTTAATTCGACAAAATTTACCCATTTAGAGTTCTGAAATCGGTTAAAAAAATACATGGTCTTTTTTCTGCAACATCAAGGTATATATTGACGCTTGCATAGGTTTGGTGATAATGTTCCCCTTTAAGACTACAGCTGAAATACACTGCAAGATAGTTCTACTAATCAGCCTTTTTCAGCAAACCGATCCCCCACAAAAGTTCCTGAAAGTCGAAAGTTCCTATTGTTCTCCTTTCTTTCCATTGTCATGTATGTTTTGATAGATATACATACGAAAGGAGATACAAAAAAGTTGTCCCTGCAAACTGTAATGACGGCTGGAATTCTAAATACATCTTAGGACCGCCCTTACTGTGTTCGGCAGCACAACCTGTCCTTCTATAGTTCCATAGAAACTTCTGAAAGTCCCACCCCACTACCTGGAGCTGAAATAGTTCCTGTGGATAAATAATTGTTCAGGTATATTTTGGTGGAAATGAAGGGGTGTATTCCATTTACCTGGGTAAATGGGAAAGTTCTTGTTCAAGTTCTTGCGGGGGAAAAAGGCATTATGACAGACTTTGTTAGAGCCAACGACGACTACTTTGGGACAAATGATTATTTACAACCTTATCTTTTTGAACCTGCATATACGCAGGATAGCAAACATTGTCACCTGCCTCTTGCTAGCAGTTTGTTACGATTTAGATGGCACAGAAAAAAGAAATACATGTATCACTGCTGACACAAGGATTATGGTTGATGTGCAAAATTCTAAAACAAATGCAGTTCCTAATTTTTCAGCTCTTGATTGTTGAACAAAATGGACTACAATTGTAGTTTGACACATTGATAGATGATTTCATTCAGATGAGTCAAGATGTTGAAATTTTATGGTGGAAAAAAATTACTAAAAAAATAGCAAACCTTTAAAAAAAAAGCAGTGCATGTGAGACTCTAATGCTTAGCCTTTCAGCACTCGGGGACACAAAGAAGCAGAGGACTAGTGAACCATGAAATTGTCCTCCAGTTCACAATCATTCAAAGCTTCAAGTGCCAAAATCCACAAGTAATAAGTGCAAACATATGACCTTATGTATGTAAATCTTTAACAATATAATTGCTGTTATGGGATTATTAAAATAAATCTACTTACGTCCAAGTAATAATTTGGTCTCTTTTGTCTGCTTTTGTTCAATTGTCGTTTGCTTGACAGGGCTGTTATCCAGGCACTTTTTCCAGATTAATGAGTTATACTTTATCTGTATGTACTGTTTGACAAGTTAACTTTTCATGCTAGCTGCCATTCACCAGCTAATCAATAAGCCGTATCCATACATCCATTTCGTACTGCTTGGCCCTCTCGTGTTCGCAGGGGAGCTGGAGCCTATAGCAACTGGCTCTCGGGCGGAAGGCAGGGTCCACCCTGGACAAGTCACCACCTCATCGCAGGGCCAACACAGATAGACAACATTCACATTCACACTATTGGGCCTCTTAGTGTTCCTAATGATCCTATCCCCAGGTGCATGTCACCTGTATAACAGATATATTTTATGTAGGTATCATATTTGGCCATTTTGCATGAATTAGTTGACTTTGTTTTACACTTGTGTAAGAGTTAATATCAAATATAAGATGTTTGAGGTGCAACACCTGATATCAGTCGTCATCTGTCATTAAAGTTAGGGGTGTTGAGCAAATAATATTTTCTTTTTAACCAGTGTTTGAGTTTGAGTTTATTTGGAACATGCAGGTACAAAACATGAAACATGACAATTTCCAGTTTGTCTTTTCAACATGTTCGAAAAGGAGGAGGAAGAAGCAAAGCTTATTTAATCCTACCCCTTTTCTTTTACATAACAGTTGCTAAAACCTTTGTTCACTTCCTGTTCTCAATTTATTCACAATATACTCCATAAGTAATCACAATAAAAACAAATGAATAAATAATAATTGGTGATGTAAGTTATATTTCATATGATGAGATATTTAAGATTATTTGGAGAAAAAAAGGATGGATGGATAAAATACATTCAGAATGTTTATCACGGTTATTCTTCTCCGTACTTTGTAAACACATTAAGTTTGAAGAGTTTCTCGGAGTGGATCATATTAGTACATTGTTTGATTGCTTTGCTTATTAATCCATCCTATAATTCAGGGGTCGGGAACCTTTTTGGCTGAGAGAGCCAAAAAGCCAAATATTTTAAAATGTATTACCGAAAGAGCAATATATATATTTTTTTAACGCTGAACACAACTAAACGCATGCATTTTTAAGTAAGAGCAACATTTCTAGAGTATAATAGGTTTCTTATTCTTCATAATAACATTGTTATTCTGAAGATAACTGTGGAGGGGGTGTGGCCTGCGGGCCTGCAGCGAACTGGGGTGTGCTAGGACTGGCCTCAAAATCAGCGACAGGTGCGTAGATGGCCCACCTAGGCCTTGTTATCTAATCACCTGTCGCTCTGTTATAAGCAGCAGCCTGGAGGAGAGACGGGGTTGGGGCTGGAGCCAGAGCGCAAGCGAGAACGAAAGAGAAAAATGCAATTGCTGTAAAGCAACTGAGAGACTTATTGAAAAATAAAACAATATTGTAACCCTGAAAAAGGCTCTCATGTCGGTGCTTGGTGGTCTAAAGAACCCCCAGGAGGGCATGCCCCACACTAACCAATAATAAATAAATAACTTCTTACCATTAACGCAACTTCTTGAACAGGTGTGGTAGAAAACGGATGGATGGATTAAAAATGCATGAGAATGTTTTATATTTTGAACAGTATTTTTAACACTGTAATGACAAATGGAATTATTAATTACTTATCATGTTAAGCAAGGTCAGCTCAGATTTATCCGGGAGCCAGATGCAGTCATCAAAAGAGCCACATCTGGCTCTAGAGCCATAGGTTCCCTACCCCTGCTATAATTCGATTCCACATACAGATATACTGAAAGTGTTGTACATGCGTGCAAATGTTTTAAATTAAAATGTTTTCTAAAAGTATATATCTCCTCTTTTTTGAGAAGAATTGTTGTATATTCTTGGGTAGCAGGTTATAGTTTGCTTTGTGTATAATTTTAGCTGTTTGCAAATTCACTATGTCGTGGAATTTCATTCTCTTTGATTCAATAAATAAATGTTGGCAGGTCGCAATGAAAAACGACTGTAGAAGAATTTCCCTTGATTGAAACTGGGATGTTTAGCTTGATTTAAAAGACTTTCATATTTCATTTTAGCAGGCCTCGTCAGTTCTTGCTCACACACTGGGATAGGAAAGCACGAGTCTGAGAGGATGCAGCTGGATCCAGATAAATTATCCTCTAGCACTGGAGACATGTCCAGACTAAAAGTGTTCTCTCTGTTCTCGTGCAAAACAACTGATATAATAGAGTGCAGCCTCCACCAGCACAACAACAGTGCACAGCTATGGTTGTATCTATTGTCGAGGAGGCACCTGCACATGTTGTTGTTAGAGACAAAACTACTGCATTAAATCTCTGACGAAGGGACGCAACTACAGCATTGTATGTGGGAGATAAGTGGTGTTGTGTTGATTTTAACCCAGGTGTGACGACGGTGATTCGACCCTAACGACTGTTGTTGTCCTGGCAGAGGCCTCACTAGATTGTATCAGACATATTTGGTCATGGCATAACTGCCAGCTAATTGATGCTAACATGCTATTTAGGCTAGCTGTATGTACATTTGTAGCTATATTTGCATCCAGCCTTTCTTTCCACCCACATTTAATGCCAAACAAACACTTAACAATCGACAGATTTAAGTTACTCCAGTGTCACAAGATGCGAAAGTCCCGATCGTTTGGTCTGCACATTTTACCGGCGATGCTAAGGCAGACATAGCACAGAGATGTATGGACATCCTGCGACACTCAATCGAAAGCGATCGCCGAATAGCGTCAATAGCTATTCGCTCAATAACTTCAGTTTCTTCTTCAATTTCGTTTTCGCTATCTGCCTCCATACTCCAACCACCCATTTCAATACATGCGTAATCTGTTGAATCGCTTAAACCGCTGAGATCCGAGTCTGAATCCGAGGTAATGTCGCTATATCTTGTTGTGCTATACGCCATGTTGGCATCACTGAATTACGTCACAGGAAAATGGACGATGGATTTAAAGATAGCGAAAATCAGGCACTTTAAAGCCTTTTTTCGGGATATTCCATGATGGGTAAAATTTTGAAAAAAATTTAAAATAAAAAAATAAAATAAGCCACTGGGAACTGATTTTTATTGGTTTCAACCCTTCTAAAATTGTGATAATGTTCTCCTTTAACTTTAGAATTTGATGCCAGCAACATGTGACGAAGAAGTTGGGAAAGGTAGCACTAAATACTGATAAAGTTGAGGAATGCTCATTCCACAGGTGTGCAGGCTAATTGGGAACAGGTGGGTGCCATGATTGGGTAGCGTAAAATATGACTGAAGCTCTACATACAAAAAGAATGGGAACGAATTCCACTTTCAAAGCTTCAACAATTAGTTTCCTCAGTTCCCAAACGTTTATTGAGTGTTGCTAAAAAAAAAGGTGATGAAACACAGCGGTGAACATGCCCTTTCCCAACTACTTTGGAATGTGTTGCAGCCATGAAATTCTAAGTTATTATTTGCAAAAAGAATAAATACAGTTTATAAGTTTGAACATCAAATATCTTGTCTTTGTAGTGCATTCAATTGAATATGGGTTGAAAAGGATTTGCAAATCATTGAATTCCATTTATATTTACATCTAACACAATTTCACAACTCATATGGAAACGGGGTTCGTACAAGGGGAACATTTTTTGTCGTGTTATTGAAGCTTCATATTAGTTCTGAGTGACAAAAACTGGTAGGTCACAGAATAAAAAGCGGTCAAATAGCTATAATAAATCCTGAGGGAAGAAGGGAAATAAGAGTGAGGATCGGATGCGGGCAGCCTAGATGGAGAGGAGGAATTGGCTGCACAAACCTGCATGACGTTCAATTCCAAACCACCCGTATCACCACACACTAGTATCTCTCCAATCTCTGCTTGCATTTCCTTCTCAGACACACAACACACACACACACACTCACACAAAGTATATGTGCACATCTCTTGACTCCTAAGCACACATGCAGTCCTTCAGTGGAAATCCCCTCATCATGACTCCCGTTATGATAACTGTTATGTCCAACATTTCCATAGCAATGTTAACAAACATCAGAGCCAGACAGCACAACTGCCAAACGCAGACAGATAAAACATCCAAATGTTTGATTTTATCACATTGCTGCACAGCCCCCATCATCGAGTGCCTGCACTTGCTGCAGTGAAGCTTATATCAATCCCCAAGACTGTTATGCCCTGGTAGCGCAGGTGTTGATGATGAAGTGCCGAAAGAGCTCTGCTGAGGGTAATGGATTGTTCCTATGGAAGTTTCTATAACGTTAAAACAGCATTGCAGCCACATGCGCGGTGCCTTTAACCTCCCACATGGAAAGATTGGTTCAATTCGAACGGTTAAAAAGGGTGTGTGTGTGTGTGTGTGTGTGTGTTTAAACATTATGTGGGAGCCTGGGGAGTGATGATTGTTTTGATTGACACATGACCCAGTCATCCATTATTTCATACCTTTTCCAATCTGGAGGGAGGCCATTACCAATGTGCTTGCTGTGTATGTGTGTATGTCTCCTCAGGCTGTAGCACAAGTGATTTAGTAGTGATCTTTTGACATTTCTGTGACATTAGGCGCATAATCACAGTCACATGACAATCAAGTTGTGCAGCTTATTGTCTTAGCTGTCCAGCTGTTAAGACAACCTATTGCGCTGCAAGATATGTTTAACTTGTTGCATTCTAAATGAAAATGACAGATTTAAATATTATTTTTAAACATTGTTTTAGCGTAACTATTAAATACAGTGGCAACTGGGGATACGCGTTGAATTGGTTATGTGACACAGGTCAAACTTCGAAAAACTGTCAGTTTAACTTACTTAAAATACATTTTGGAAGTGCTTAGCCCCCCCAAAACACTTTGCCATATTAACATGTAACATGCCTTTTGAAAAAAACAAAACAACTTTTGATAGGAAAAATTTTATATGAAAAACAATACAATAGAATGTACTACTAACAACTATGCTAGTTTTTTGAAGTAATCTAAAAATAATGTAGAGCATTTACCTTGGAGAGTGGACTTGTACGATATCTCCTTCGAGCTGCTTCGCCATTAAACACATAATCAGCAGCTTTTCCATAGTTTCATTGATAAATATCTGCTGTTTAGATATTATTAAATGTCTTTGACTGGCGTTATTGACTCGTTCTGCTTCAGTACGGTGCAGACTAGCAGTGCTCCGCTCAAACTGCTTTACTAAGTCGCTCAGTTATGTAATTGATGATTTATTTTGTTTAATTTAATGAACATCATCCACTTCTTCACAGCAGCGTCCTTCACACTCACTTTGTTTTCATGGTTTAATAAACAAAGTTACGGCAACATTGTTGAGATCCGCTTTTCGGATCGCAACATATTATTGTTTACTGCTCCATTACTGTATCACTCTCCGTCATTTGACCGTTTATTTCCTGTTTAGTTTGTCACCATGGTTTCTCATTAGTTCCACCTGCTACTCTTGGGTCCCGCACACCTTCCGGCTTATATAGGGAATCATCTTCCCTATATAAGCCTGCCTCTTTGTGTTGTTCATTCTGGGATCCAAATTTGCTCTCACGCAACGGTACATTTGCTATGCTAATTTCCTTACACGGAACTCTTTATTATTCTCGCGAGTTCTCACGCTACGCATTTGTTTCATTCTTAGCTCTCATGCTAAATGTTTTGTTTTTCCTTTTTTTGTGCCTGTGTGCCAGTTTAATTTTTCTATTTGTATTTTCCTAGCTTTCGCTAGCGCCCTTGGTGTGTTTTGTCTGTTAGCTCCAGTATTTTTGTTCATAGCTCCTTTTGTTACATTAATAAATCATAATATCTTACCCCTTGCTGTGTTCTCGTTCGACGCATCCACGAAGGGACAAACTCGGCATCACTATGCCACACAGAGGTAACAAACATCTATCTATAAGCTATTGCTAGAAAGTTACACACAGGATATTTTGGTTGGTTGTTTGGTGAGTTTACGCTGACATTCGCCACAACAATGTCACTGCCAGGGTGCATTGGAATACGCCCTCATCCTCGCGTTCAGCTTCACGCCTCGGGACACACCCACGGCCGCATACATCAAGGGACGTGCCGTGCGCGCCTCCGCCCTGCAGCAGCCAGCAGCTGCAATAACTTACCAGCAATCAGCACACCTGCCTATATGAAGGAGCTGCCTTCATAAGCCTGGTCAATTTGCCATCAGCGCCGGAATATAGTCTTCCGTACCGTAAGATAGTCTTCCGTACCGTAAGCCGACTCAAGCTTTATGTTCTCTCTCTCTCTCTCTCTGCGCTGATCGCTGTGCTTTCCTTGCATTTATTGTTGTGTCCTCCCTTACCCCGCAGTTCCCTGTGTTCATCCCCGAGTCACGCTGTGTGTCGTGTGCTCCTGGATCTTCCCTGTCTTCCTCGTGCTTTCTGCTTTTCGACTCCTCGATCGCCCCCGCAGAACGACGACTCGCTCCTGCCTCTCTACCACGCTTCCGCCCCTGGACAACCATGCCTACTTTGCCCTTACCTGATAGCACCGCTCCTCTCAACATGCACCTCCAACACTTACGGTAAAACCCCTCCAGTTAAATTGGACACATAGCCTTTCACCATACACAGTCTTCTATCTCGTTCACACTCCAGTTCACTAGTTTATATTATTTTTTTATTATTATATATAAATGTGCTACATATATTTCAAATAAATCTTTGGACATTATGTCTCCTGGTGTCAGTTGCCGTCATCTCCCCTCTGCAAACCATAACAAACAACTAGCAATGAGGAAGTTTGAAACCCAAAAGTCAAGAAAAAGCTTGTATCTCTAGTATCACGAGATACCATTGTAACAATAAATATATTGATATCTGGTGTGTTACACAAACAAGTTTTGGAAAAAAAAAAAAGGTTTCATAAATTATTTCAGTTTGTCATTCAAGCTAATATCTTGTCTCCAAATCAATCTGGTTTTTGTCCCGATTTTTGTGAAACTTTGACCCTCCTTACATTTACAAATGACTTGTCTTCTGCATCTGGGATAGGCCAACTTGCAGGTGCAATTTTTATTGATTTGTCAAAACGTTTTGATAGGATAGATCATTACCTTCTCCGGGACCAACTACATCATTTTGGACCGAGTCAAAATGTTTTCCTTTGGTTTAACTCTTATCTTCACAATAAATAACAATATGTTTCTGTCAATGGTTGGCAATCCAATAAGGTTCTGTTTTAGGCCCACTTATTTTCATTCAAGTTTAAAGCCTCCTCTCATTGGAATAATATTCTTGCTTCTTTAAAGTCCATTACTTATTTTTTATCTTTAAATCAAATATCAAAAATCATGTATTTTCCCACTAGCAAACAGGTTGTTCTTGTTTCTGATGTTGAAGCTGTATTCTGTTGCTTCTGATGTTGCATTGTATTATAATCTATTGCAATGTTTTATGTAAAAGTGTGTGATCAGGGTGCTGTGGAAGTGTTGTGTTTTATTGTACATTTTCTGTGTTCGTCTAGGGATCACTTTTATAACAAGATGCAGCATCTCAAATAGCTATTCCAAATAGATTTATATTAAAAGTGAACAAAATCAATAATTCATATCATTGTGGGTGAAGTGTCTAAGGACACAGCAGCAGTGACTGAGATGGAAAAAACAGTATTCAACCTGGGAATCCCGTGGTAACAGGACAGCCCGCTCTAGCTCCGGAGCCACACTTTCTGAATCGATGTCATGCCTTAGACCAGGCGTGCCCACACTTTTTCTGCAGGCGAGCTACTTTTCAATTAACCAAGTTGAAGGAATCCACC
This sequence comes from Nerophis ophidion, assembly GCF_033978795.1. NCBI lineage: Eukaryota > Metazoa > Chordata > Actinopteri > Syngnathiformes > Syngnathidae > Nerophis > Nerophis ophidion. The sequence goes on from NC_084619.1 coordinate 36,551,233, forward strand.
TCATTCATATATATAATTTATATTTAATTATTTATGAAAGAAACGTTTTTATTAACACATTAAAGGTGTTTAATGATAACACAAGCATGTTTAACACATATAGATTTATTTTGTTTCATGAAGACAAGAATATAAGTTGGTGTATTACCTGATTCTGATGACTTGCATTGTTTGGAATCAGACAGTAGTGCTAAAACGTCCACATTTTCGAATGGAGGAAAAAAAATACTCCTTCCTGTCCAATACCACATGAAAGTGGTTAGTTTTTGGCGTCTTATTTGTCCATCATCCATACTCGTTTTTAAACATTTTGCAAGAAATACATTGACGGCCAACTCCCTGGCTTGCTAACTTGTGCACGCTAGCTTTCTGAGACTCTTATTTTGTTAGTGCAGACAGGATGAAGCAGGGCTTTTATTGTGAAGACAGCAACTGTGCAGTCTGTCTTAAGGGTTTTGAAAGCAGGTACGGTGCGAGAGTGTTGAAATAAAAAGTGTTTCTCGCCCTCCTTTGATTGATTGATTGAAACGGTCTTGTTTTCTTACTAATGATCTGGCAGCAGCCAGCGTCATCTCAGAAGCCGTGCCGTGAATGTCAATAAAGATGTATTTTTTTTAACGCTTGGTTTGGGATCGACTGACACACCCTCCACAATCGACCGGTAGCTCGCGATGGACGTAATGGGCATCCCTACCTTAGACCCTTTCTTTTCTGGATAAAAACCCACACAAAACATACATAAAAACACTATCTTGCCATTGTAAAAATACTATGAAGTGTGTTGTTACCGAGCATGTCAAAATGGAATAGATAAATTAAATGCATTTCAAAATGTGCATGTCATCAACATTAACCACTGTACTTAACTCTCACATAGCAGTCAGTCAGTCAGTCAGATGGCTTCTGGGCTTTGATATTAAAAAAATGTTTAAACAGCCATTGACCTTGCTACATTATACATCTAAAAGAGTGCAAAAATACAGTAATTTGTCTTCAGAGTGCAATATTTGCTGAATTTCCCCCAGGGATCTATAAAATACTTTCTATTCTATTGTAATCCAGAGGGCATGTTCAATATAGCTAGTGCTATACGTGTGTTTTTATGGCAACTAATTCTCAACTCAATACCATAAGTTAGTTGTTTTAAAGTGGACTTTGTTGCAGCACGCTATCTTAAAATAACCAATTCACAAAAACATAGTTAATATTATTGTTAATTTTTCTGTATCAAAATTCCACAGATTTCCAATCAATTTTAGATTATAAATTAATTTGGGAAAGCGAGAGGGCTATTGTACATTTTAGAATTTAAAATCTAGATGTATAACTTTTTGTATACCTCAAACCTGTCAGTGCTTTTAGATGGAGTATGAGGCCATGCTTGTTCACAAGAGCAATACATGCTTTAAAGTTTGAGTCTCTAAAAGTGTCCAATAAGGCCAAAATAAATTGCTAGATTTCTTCCCAGTTCATTTTGGAAAAAATACGGTCAAGAGTACTTGTTAATAAAAATTTGCTAAGTTGGCAACACTTACCCCCTCCTTACCATGAATTGATTAACCTGGACCCTGACTTAAAGAAGTTGAAAAACGTATTCGGGTGTTTCCATTTAGTGGTCAATTGTACGGAATATGTACTGAACTGTGCAATCTACTAATAAAAGTTTCAATCAATCAATCAATGCTACGTCTTCTCATTCTCTGGCAGACCAGGTGCATATGAGCTGTGTTAGGTGGAAGAGTTACAATGCCATCTATTGTACGGAACTGTAACAACAAGCTAGTTCCGCAGACAGTCTAATTTAATGTGTTCCTGAGTGAGGCGTAACAGTAGCGCCAAATCTATTTGTGGCAGTGAAAATGTATTTGTGACGTACTGCATTAAAACACTGATATCTACCCATCCGTGTTCTACTGTACCACTTATCCTGTTCTGGGTCGCAGGGACCTAGAGCCTGTCCCAGCTATACAATGGACAGGTCGCTAGTTATTCACAGGATAAATAAAGAGACACTACACTACAAATCACTATTCTAATAGTGTTGATTAAATAGCCGTGTTCAATACTACATGTAGGTTTTTTTTTTGTTTTGTTTGTTTTTTTCAGAGAAAAGAGTTGAATCACACAGAATGTGTTTACTACAACAGTGTTTTTTAACCTTTTTTGAGCAAAGGCACATTTTTTTCTTTGAAAAAATCTAGAGGCACGCCACCAGCAGAAATTATAAAAAAAAAACGAAATTCAGTAGACAATAAAAAGTATTTGTTGCAATTGTTGGATATTAATTTAAACCATGCATTACTATAGCTCTCGTCACAAAGTAGGTCTACTATCACAACCTGTCACATCATGCCGTGACTTATTTTGAGTTTTTTGGTGTTAACCTGTCTGTCGTTTTTTAGTTCTTGTCTTGCGCTCCTATTTTGGTGGCTTTTCGAAAACTGTTGCAGTTTCATGTCTTCCCTTGAGCACTATTCCCTGCACCTGCTTTGTTTTAGCAATCAAGAATATTTAAGTTGTTGCTATCTTTTTTTGTATGGGCAATGTTGTCATGTCATGTAAGGATGTACTTTGTGGATGCCGTCTCTGCTCCACACGCTGTAAGTTTTTGCTGTCGTCCAGAATTTAGTTTTTGTTTACTTTGTAGCCAGTTCAGTTTTAGTTTAAATTACCATCCCGAAGCTTGAATGATTTTTCTTAGGAGCACTCACTTTTTGTTTATTTTTGGTTTAAGCATTTGATACCTTTTTACCTGTACTCTGTCTCCCGCTGTTGCCTGCATATTGTGATCACGACAAACCACTGTCGTCTCACACAACGTGTTCCCGACATCTACAAATCAACTAGCTACCGGCTTCCACCTACTGATACGGTATGGTATAACATGGTTACTCTGTTGAGCTCTGGAAAGCACCGACACTAAACACAGTCCTTTGAGACATTTGTGATTTAGGGCTATATAAATAAACAGTGATTGATTGATTGATAAACAATGACACATTATTTGCAGATTATAATTACTGGTTTGCAAAAAAATATTTTTAACCCAAATAGGTGAAACTGCATAATCTTCCATGGCACACAAGACTGTACTACAAGACCAACCTATTTCTAAAAATTGTGGAACTCAGACCTTGGCATCTACTGGGCTTTAGAGTGACATCCGCCATCAAAAGCCAAGTTTAGCCATAATGTATGTAACATTTTTCCTCTAGGATTTTCCTTCAAAGAGCATGCAAGCTCTATTTTCTCTATGAAATACAACCTGGTGATACAACTGATTTGTTTGGGTTGAGCAATACTGCTGACATTTGTGAGGGTGAGGATAAACAGACACCGTGTGCTTCAAAACTTCATATACAAAATCACACACGTAGACACAGAAACACACACGTCTCAGCATTCCACCACCATGAAAGTGATTTCATGTTTAGAGCAGAACAAACCGAGAAGGGCCTTACGTCCTCTGCAGTACTTGTGTATCCATGACGACAGTAAAAAAAATACATATACACATGGGATCGACAGTTTCATCCTATATACAACACAGGTTTTCTTTAATATACGATATACTGTAAGATAACGTCACAGCTAAGACTCATTTGCTGAATAGGCAGTTTTGCACATCAGCAGAGCTACGTCTATCTCACCACAGCCTTTCGTCACACAAGAATACTTTTTTGTACTAGTACTAGATTGTTTAACAATGACAAACAACATCAAATTGTAGCTCAAAAACAGCGACAGTTTAACAGCAACATGTGTATTTACTTGCAGTTATTTGTTTTGGGATAAAGTTGTTTTGAAATCCGAACAAACTGTAGGTTAAGGCTATTTAACTGGCGAGTTCAGTTCAAAACGTGACTTTATCGTAGTAAATTTGTAAAAAACAGTAGAGCACTTCTGTTGTATAGAGCAACTTGGAACAGTGTAAGCAGATTGTCAGATCCTAGCATTGACATTTTAACCATCTAAAGGCCAGCGTCCCTTGCATTTTACATAACAGGGATATTTTGTCCCGAACTGTGGAATTCGGAATACAAGAAATAGCCCCAAAACAGAGGGTGCTGGTTTAATAGTCAAGGGAGATATCCAGCCCCCAGTCATTAACTTTCTGAAATCGTGGCCACTAGAATAAATATGTTGAATTTCCCTGCCTTATGTTTAATTGTGATGAGTCACATTAATTGTGTGCAATGTTCAATGTGGATGTTGTTTACTTTCTATATACATAAACATCCGTAGTTTATTAACAACCCTCTGTTTTATTCATTTAAAATACACAATGGACATGATTTATACAAATACAACATTTACGTTATACTTTTGTAATTTTTATTTTATGTTTATATTTTCAGTGTTGGGATGTCGCATGGCTGCAGTTGTGTGTCCCCGAGTATGCAAGAATCCAGGAGAGTTGCGTGGAGGTAAGATGAATTTAATACACAAAAGAAAATAACAAAAGCAAACATAAAGCAGTCGTGCAGATAAACGTTCTCAACATAATATTATCATCGAGCACTGAGGAGTGCTCGAGTGAAACATAAATAGACACTAGTGTGATTGACAGCAGGTGTGAACCGCTGCCAATCAACGAAAAGAGAAAAATAGTGCTCCGTGAATAAAAACAGGAAATACAACAAAATAAGAGCACTGAACCGGAAGTAAATACAAAAACACAAAAAACTAACAGAAATGAAGTGACACATCGTTACAGGACCTCCCCCTCAAGGAACAGATACCAGATGTTCCCTGGGAAAGAAAAAAAAATGGAAAAAAGTCCAAAATGTAAGGGAGGGTGGAGGGAGGATTTGGTGGAGGGTTGCCAAACCTCGTGTCCCCGCAGCCAGCGAGGGAAAGTCAGGTGGCGGCGCCGCGTAGAGCGCCGCTGGAACTGGCGAGGCGGGCGGCCAGGGAACGGCCAAATCACTGGCCGAAAAAGAGGAGAGTGCGCAGGGCACGGCCACATCCACGGCCGACGTAGAAGCGGGCGCGCTGAAGCAGGCCGGGAAGCAGAAGACGTAACCGGCGGCGTGGAAACCGCAGGCGTCATCAACGGCGTGGAAGTGGCAGATGTCATCGGCGGCGTGAAAGCGGCGGATGTCATCGGCGGCGTGAAAGCGGCGGACGTCATCGGCGGCGTGAAAGCGGCAGACGTCATCGGCGGCGTGAAAGCGGCAGACGTCATAGGCGGCGTGAAAGCGGCAGACGTCATCGGCGGCGTGAAAGCGGCAGACGTCATCGGCGGCGTGAAAGCGGCAGACGTCATCGGCGGCGTGAAAACGGCAGACGTCATCGGCGGCGTGAAAGCGGCAGACGTCATCGGCGGCGTGAAAGCGGCAGACGTCATCGGCGGCGTGAAAGCGGCAGACGTCATCGGCGGCGTGAAAGCGGCAGACGTCATCGGCGGCGTGAAAGCGGCAGACGTCATCGGCGGCGTGAAAGCGGCAGACGTCATCGGCGGCGTGAAAGCGGCAGACGTCATCGGCGGCGTGAAAGCGGCAGACGTCATCGGCGGTGTTGAAGCGGCAGGCGTCATCGGAGGCGTGAAAGCGGCAGATGACGCCGGGCGAGGAGCAGCAAATGCTGGCCGAGGAATAGCGGATGCCGGCGGTGACGAAGCCCGGCGTGGTGCTGCTCTTGGCGGCGTTGGGGCTCGGCGTGGAGCCGGCGTTGGGGCTCGGCGTGGAGCCGGCGTTGGGGCTCGGCGTGGAGCCGGCGTTGGGGCTCGGCGTGGAGCCGGCGTTGGGGCTCGGCGTGGAGCCGGCGTTGGGGCTCGGCGTGGAGCCGGCGTAGGGGCTAGGCGTGGAGCCGGCGTAGGGGCTAGGCGTGGAGCCGGCGTTGGGGCTGTGCGAAAACCCGCCAGGCACGTAGATGTCTCCGTGGAAGGAGACGCTTGCGAAGATGACAGCGGTGTGTGCCTGGCTGCACCGCAGTGTATTGTGGGCCCCCCTCCACTAGGCGGCTGCCAGAAACCGTCCACACTTGCGGGAAGACATGCCTGCTCGTCGGCGTCCCCCGGTGCGAAAACCAGGGACGGGCGGGAGGAGGCCAGGAAGAGGGACGAAGACACGTCCCGCGCCGAGTCCCAGCAGGAGGACAAAAGTGACCTCACTGTGGGCTCCACTGGAGCTCTCGGCGATCCAAAAAAGAGAGCGGGAGCTGGCAGAAAGAGCAGCCGGGGAGCAGCCGCTGGAAGCTGCGTAGGAGCAGGGAGAAGCAGCTCAGCAGACGACGGGAAGGATGGCGGCGGCGGACGTGCCGGTCGGAGAGCCGCAGTAGGCGACGGAGCCGCAGGAGCCGCGAGACGTGAAGGAGGAGGTGGGCGCGCCGGTCGGTGAGACGTAGCCGGCAGCGTTGCCGAGAGGAAGGATGGCGGCGGAGGACGCGCCGGTCGGTGAGCCGTAGCCGGTAGCGTTGCCGCGGGAGCCGCGAGGCATGCAGGAAGTGGCGGACGTGCTGGTCGGAGAGCCGTAGTCAGCCGTCGAGCCGAGAGGAAAGATGGCGGCGGGGGACGCGCCGGTCGGAGAGCCGAAGCCGGTGGCGTTGCCGCGGGGAGAGGGTCCGCATCTGTTGGCTGGGACCGCACAAACCTGGCCTTCAAGTCCTCCAGGAATTGTGCGGTCCAGAACGTCGGCTGAGGATTGCCGACAGGGATTCTCGCGAGGACACTTTCTTCTGGCTCGATGATACTGTTGGGATGTCGCATGGCTGCAGTTGTGTGTCCCCGAGTATGCAAGAATCCAGGAGAGTTGCGTGGAGGTAAGATGAATTTAATACACAAAAGAAAATAACAAAAGCAAACATAAAGCAGTCGTGCAGATAAACGTTCTCAACATAATATTATCATCGAGCACTGAGGAGTGCTCGAGTGAAACATAAATAGACACTAGTGTGATTGACAGCAGGTGTGAACCGCTGCCAATCAACGAAAAGAGAAAAATAGTGCTCCGTGAATAAAAACAGGAAATACAACAAAATAAGAGCACTGAACCGGAAGTAAATACAAAAACACAAAAAACTAACAGAAATGAAGTGACACATCGTTACATTCAGTCTTAGAAATATGGGTAAAGAAATAAAACAGAGGAAGAAAAATTATTCAAAAGAAGTAAACATCAACCCTCCAGAAAACTTCTGGAGCTTCTGTTTTTTCATTCTGTTAATTAACTGTCTCGTTGCACATGCTGGAAACGAGTAGCTAGGGCAGAATAATGAGTTTAATGTCAGTGCATTGTTAAAGACCATGTGTTTTCATCGGAATTAGGTAAACGCAGTCTCAAAGAAATATACCGTATTTTTCGGACTACAAGTGGTAATTTTTTTTCATAGTTTGGCCAGAGGTGCGACTTATACTCAGGAGCGACTTATGTGTGAAATTATTAACACATTACCGTAAAATATCAAATAATATTATTTAGCTCATTCACGTAATAGACTAGACATATAAGATTTCATGGGATTTAGGGATTAGAAGTGATACATGTATTGGTAAATGTATAGTATGTTCTATATGTTAGAGTTATTTGAATGACTCTTACCACAATATGTTACGTTAACATACGAGGCACCTTCTCAGTTGGTTATTTATGCGTCATATAACGTACACTTATTCAGCCTGTTGTTCACTATTCTTTATTCATTTTAAATTGCCTTTCAAAAGTCTATTCTTGGTGTTGGGTTTTATCAAATACATTTTACCCAAAAATTTGACTTATACTCCAGTGCGACTTATATGTTTTTTTTCCTTCTTTATAATGCATTTTCGGCAGGTGCAATTTATACTCCGGAGCGATTTATACTCTGAAAAATATTGTAATCTGCGAAGGCACTTTCTGACGAAACATCAAAATTTCAATGTCAGGCCCCTGAGCCCTTGGGCTCCTGAAACTGCAGCCCTTTTCATTATGTGGTTGAATAGCTCTGCTCTAGGTCAATCTCATGTTCTTCTATTTGAACATGGAATTCCAAAATGTAAATTGTGGCTATGTCATGCAAAATAATTATTTTGCCCATCTTCCTTGGTGTCTTCACATCCCCATATTTTTTTACCTTATAAACTTCCAACTGCAGGTATGGAAGCTGCACAGCTTTTGGTCAATTCAGCCTTAACAAAACTCTTTAAACATTAAGGTGACATGCATTTTGCAGCCTGTAGAAAGTCAGGCTTTCAAAATAAAAGCCTGCCAATAAAACATGCTTAAATCACTGCACAGGGACATAAAAGCCAAGGCTCATGACAGGCAGCCCAGTGCATGTAATACAATTCCATCAAATGGGGTGATGAAAACATCTTATTTTACTTTCTTTTTCTGGGAAATTTTCCATATTTTGAAATGTAAATTATTATATCCTGTATTCATCTAGCTGAAAAAAATGATGTATATTTATTTGAAACATGTCCACATGTAGAATGCACAGAAAAGAGAAAGACGTGTGTTCTTGTCTCACAAAATAATTATGGGTGGTGGGCAAAATTCCAAAAAAGCGTAGTTTTCCTTCAAGGGTTGAGGGAGTGAGGTTTACCAACATACACTTGCACAGTCACACTGGCTGGCCTTTGTTCCATGAAAGATTTCCAAGAGAGTACCTGACCAAGTACAATATTTACATTTAAAAGTTAGCACATATTAGAATTGAATAATTAAAAAACAAACCCTGTTTCCATATGAGTTGGGAAATTGTGTTAGATGTAAATATTAAGGGTATACAATGATTTGTAAATAATTTTCAACCCATATCCAGTTGAATATGCCACAAAGACAACATATTTGCTGTTCAAACTGATAAACAAACAGACGGCACTGTATCAAAAACCGACATCAATCTCAAAAGGATATCACCACATGGGCTCAGGAACAATTCAGAAAATCACTGTCACTAAATACAGTTCGTCCCTACATCTGTAAGTGCAAGTTAAAGCTCTGCTATGCAAAGCGAAAGCCATTTATCAACAACATCCAGAAACGCCACGGCCTTCTCTGGGCTTGAGATCATCTAAGATGGACTGATGCTAAGTGGAAAAGTGTTCTGTGGTCTAACGAGTCCACATTTCAAATTTTTTGGGGGAAATATTCGACATTTTGTCATACGGACCAAAGGGGAAGCGAACCATCCAGACTGTTAACGACGCAAAGTTGAAAAGCAAGCATCTGTGATGGTATGGGGCTGCATTAGTGCCCAAGGCATGGGTAACTTACACATCTGTGAAGGCACCATTAATGCTGAAAGGTACATACATATGCTGCCATCTAAGCGCCGTCTTTTTCATGGACGCTCCTGCTTATTCCAGCAAGACAATACCAAGCCACATTCAGCACGTTTTACAACAGCTTGGCTTTGTAAAAAAAGAATGTGGGTACTTTCCTGGCCCGCCTGCAGTCCAGACCTGTCTCCCATCAAAAATGTGTGCCGCATTATGAAGCGTAAAATACGACAGCGGACTGAAGCTCTACATAAAACAAGAATGGGAAAGAATTCAACTTTCAAAGCTTCAACAATTGGTTTCCTCAGTTCCCAAACGTTTTTTGAGTGTTGTTAAAAGAAAAGGTGATGTAACACAGTGGTGAAGATGCCCTTTCCCAACTACTTTGGCACGAATTGCAGCCATGAAATTCTAAGTTGATTATTTGCAACAACAAAAACATTTAAAAAAAATATGAGTTTGAACATCAAATATCTTGTCTCTGTAGTGCATTCAACTGAATATGGGTTGAAAAGGATTTGCAAATCATTGTATTCCGTTTATATTTACATCTAACACAATTTCCCAACTCTCAGGAAACTGGGTTTGTAAAATAGGTTAAAAAAAAAGTCAATGACAAAGAAGTTGAGCACAGCAGGAAGTCCACCGATTTCTCCCTGGCCTGAATGCAAAAAACACTGCTGAAAAAAATATTTGCAGTTTTTTCTATAAACAATATTCATAAAAATGTCCAAACTTTATACACCATATAGAAGTGGTGGTGATAGACAAGGATATTAAGTGTGGAGAACGTGTTTTAGTGCATTGTCAGTACTTGTGTTTTAGATTAAGGATTTAGTCAGCTCTGGCCTTACTCTATTTCAAATTTAAACCCAGTTGAAATAAGGAACATATGGCAGTTGTTTTGAGACCCCCTCACTGCTGGTTAAAATCTGATTTTTCCCATGTGACTTCTCACTGTCTCTCTCAAAGTCTCTGCCCATCTTACCCGTCGTGTGCACAACTCTTTGCTCCGTCCTGGCAACACCAGTCAACCTCAAAATTTCCATTCGGAAAAGAGATGAAAAAGCTAAATAAACAAATGATGGAGAAAAAAATACAAGAAAAAAAGAAGTGAAACAACACTTGCGTGCACGACAGTGATTGGGGGGGCAGATGCTGTGCCAACTGTGTTATTCTTGGCAAACCTTGAAGTGCCTGATCGAAAGTTGCGAGAGTAGAGGAAAGAAAGAAAAAAAAAACTAAACGGGATTGGATTGACAGGCTGCCATACAGTGTGGTTGCCAGCTGCTGTATGTTTGAAGCATGGGAGAAATTTCATGTGGTTGCAATTTTCATATTAAAGTAATGGGGCTCTATCAGCATTTGAGGTGTACAGCTTTGCACCAGCTGCTGTAAGTGTGTATGTATAGTGCGTGTGTAGATTTGCATGTACATTTGCAGTGTTATTGAAGCGAGCACTTGTTCTTAGATGTGTACAGTAATTCACTCGGTTAATAGCACCCAATCATAGCACTTCAGAAATGCCAGCCTAAATTGCCATGTTGGGTAGAGTGTGAAAGTGGAAAAAAAGAGGCTGAGTGTTATTCCCTATTTCAGAATTAGGACAGAATATTTGAACATTTTAATGTAAATTATAAGGATTTTTCCGCATTATAGCCACTATAATTCAGGCCAAAGCCTACATTTTGTAGCTTAGGTGTGAGATGTAATATTCCAACGATACACTGAGCAATTACACTGCGGATAAAAAAAAAGAATTGCAAGAATTTTCATTTAGCACTGTTGGATCTGTGACGATCGGTCATTTCACTTCGCTTCAGTGCTCTTATTTTGTTCCATTTCCTGTTTTTTCCTCACCTGCCGTTGTATACAAACATGTATCCTATTTATGCTTTGTCTCGAGCACTCGTCAGTGCTCGAAGATCACTTTATGTTGGAGCTGTTTCATGCTAGACTGCTTTCTCCTCTGTTGATAATTAAAATCATCTTACCAGCTCATTGTCTTCCTGGCTCTTGCATTTTGGGGTCACAAAAACGGCAGCCATGCGAGTTCCTAACAGGATCTTCGAGCGGGACTGTGGTTACCTTGCGAGAACCCCTGTCGGCGATGCATAGCCGACATTCTGGAAAGCACAATTCATGGAGGACTTAAAAGCCAGGTTTGTGGGGTCCCAGCCCACAGCAGGCTCAGACCTTCTCCCTCCGCCTCGACCGCCGCTTCCGGCTCTCTTGACCGGCTTGGGCACTGCCGTTTTTTGGAAGTTTTATTCGGAACTTTCTTGAGATGCAACAGTGCAAAAAGGACTTTAGTGCAATTGTTTCTTTAATGGGCTGTAATTTAGTCAAATGGACATTCTTCATAAAAGTCTTATCAAACACGTTGCCATTCAACATTTGACCATTGAAAACTAACAGATTTACTCAAGAGGCAACATGTGCTTCTGTAAGCGTGCAAGCTGGACCTGATTAACCATGGTGTCACCATCCATAACTGGTGCTGCCAGTAATAATTACAATGTAGGTCAGCCAATGATTGTGTTAATAATACGATAAGTCACCAGCGCGTGGAATTATTTTTTTTTCGTCTGAGAACTTGAGTCCACAAATACGTATCCAGGCTAACCGACTATTTCATTGGGCTCAATATTTGGCCGTACGTCAACTCTAAGCGAACAGTTGAATAAAAAACCTAATCTTACAACAAATGGGGCATACAAAAATCGTGGAACAGTTGTGTTTCAAAGAGCAGAGACTTAATGCACTACACCAGGGGTCAGGGACCTTTTTGGCTGAGAGAGCCATGAAAGCCAAATATTTTAAAATGTATTTCCGTGAGAGCCAAGTAATATTTTTTAACACTGAATACAACAAAATGCATGCATTTTCCAGTAAGACCAACATTTTTAAAATATAATAAGTCTCTTATTTTTTTTAATAAGATTTTTATTCTGAAGTTAACCAATAATAATTAAAAATACCATTAATGCGACTTCATGAACAGGTATGGTGGAAAACGGTTGGTTGGATAAAAATGCATGAGAATGTTTTATATTTTGAATGTTATTTTTAATACTGTGATTATGTTAGAATAATGATGTATATATTATCACACAACTTTTATGCTAAAGGGTGATTGCTATAATTATTGTCAATTGTGCTGAAGTGATATTTTTCTTTGTCTGTGCAAAACTGGCAATCCAAAAGATTGCAAGCCATTCTGGTATCAGTGTCTGTGTCCAGGAACGGTCTGCTGACTGCCAAGGCCGAACACCGCCGTGACGCAGACAGAGCAGAGAGACAAGGCGATATCACCCGCTTCAACACATTTTCATTTTTGTATAACCCTATATTGTGTCTAACTGGAGTTGTCGAGATTACATCCTTCCCTCAGCGACAGCTTCAGTGATGTAAACAGGGACCTCCCAAATAAATAGAGGAACCACACAGGCTGGACTTTTAAAACTTAATTTGGATCTGTAACTAGAATACAGCCCAAAACACCTGTCTCCTCATTGAGCCAAATTGAACTCTGTCTTTGTATAATTCCTTGATTCTCGTCTGTTTAATAGATGTCATCAATGTTTGAACCTGACAGATTACCAGCGGATATAATGTAGAAATGTCAGCTAAGATTTATCTGAGAGCCAGATACAGTCATCAAAAGAGCCGCATCTGGCTCAAAAGCCATAGGTTCCCCACCCCTGCACTACACCTTTCATTCTATTTTATTTTCAATCTCATTAAATTGGCCCTAGTGTGTGAATGTAAGTGTGAATGTTGTCTGTCTATCTGTGTTGGCCATGTGATGAGGTGGCGACTTGCCCAAGGTGTACGCCGCCTTCCGCCCGTGCATAGGCGCCGATCCGAGCACCCACGGACAATGCCGATGCACCCATGTGGGATTGTAAGAAATGTTTTCTCACCACCAACCAAAAACCGTGCATACTCAGAAAAGTAGCGACAGATTTACCGCTCGTCCGAGCACCCATTGCAGAAATGTAGATCAGCGCCTATGCTCCTGTGTGCAGCTGGGATAGGCTCCAGCACCCCCCTGCGACTCCGTAAGGGGCAAGTGGTGGAAAATGGATGAATGGATGGATGTCTGTTGAGGATTTAGGCCCTCGGTCAGCTGTGTTATCCCAAAATGCCTTTCAGGTTTAGTTCATGGTCTGGCTTCATGTTTGCTGTTGCAACAAAGGCATTAGGGACAAGACCTTTGTCTCAGTGACCCCCTCCAGGCCTGTTGACGCAGCCAGTCTCATGTTCAGGCTTCACATTTATCCCTCACCAGTTGTTTAAATCCAACCTTATTTGTAATTTGTTGTGTGTTTCTTGTCTAGTGGGTGGTCTAATGATGATAAAACACCTTAACACGGGAAAAAAAAGGCCTGATCTAAACAATAAGCGCGAGATAGCATGTGCAAATTAGAAAATTACATGCGCTATTAGTGGACGAGTTGCCGGTGATCTGAGACTGCGTGTGCAATTGATAAGAAGTGTGAAAGCGGTGCAGACCGCCCTATTTTAAACAAGGGTTTTGCTTAGTACTGCCAGCTGCCACAAGGAGACACTCATTTACTGCACATTCATGTTATCATGTTCCAATCTGTGGTGTTTTGTTATGTTGAAAAACATGTAGCACACACATATACAGTAATCTGTACCAACTTTTCTGCTGCATAGAAGTGCAATCCAAGCAACAGAACCTAGTTTTAGCACTTTGGAGATGCACTCTGACGGACTACATGGCGTGGACAATGGAATGATCCAAACTAGAGATGTCCGATAATGGCTTTTTTGCCAATATTCCATATTCCCATATTGTCCAACTCTTAATTACCGATTCCGATATCCAACGATATCGATATATACAGTCGTGGATTTAACTAATAATTATGCCCAATTTTGTTGTGATTCCCCACTGGATGCATTAAACAATGTAACAAGGTTTTCCAAAATAAATCAACTCAAGTTATGGAAAAAAATGCCAACATGGCACTGCCATATTTACAAACCGGTTTCCATATGAGTTGGGAAATTATGTTCGATATAAATATAAACGGAATACAATGATTTGCAAATCATTTTCAACCCATGTTATGTTGAATATGCTACAAAGACAACATATTTGATGTTCAAACTGATAAAGATTTTTTTTTGGCAAATAATCATTAACTTTAGAATCTGATGCCAGCAACACGTGACAAAAAAGTTGGGAAAGGTGGCAATAAATACTGATAAAGTTGAGGAATGCTCATCAAACACTTATTTGGAACAACCCACAGGTGTGCAGGCTAATTGGGAACAGGTGGGTGCCATGATTGGGTATATAAACAGATTCCCAAAAAATGCTCGGTCTTTCACAAGAAAGGATGGGGGGAGGTACACCCCTTTGTCCACAACTGTGTGAGGAAATAGTCAAACATCTTAAGAACAATGTATCTCAAAGTGCAATTGCAAGAAATTTAGGGATTTCAACATCCATGGTCCACAATATCATCAAAAGGTTCAGAGAATCTGGAGAAATCACTCCACATAAGCGGCAGAGCCGGAGACCAACATTAAATGACCGTGACCTACGATCCCTCAGACGGTACTGTATCAAAAACCGACATCAATCTCTAAAGGATATTACCACATGGGCTCAGGAACACTTCAGAAAATCACTGTCACTAAATACAGTTCGTTGCTACATCTGTAAGTGCAAGTTAAAGCTCTATTATTCAAAGCGAAAGCCATTTATTAACAACATCCAGAAACGCCGCGGGCTTCTCTGGGCCCAAGATCATCTAAGATGGACTGATGCAAAGTGGACAAGTTTTCTGTGGTCTGACGAGTCCACATTTCAAATTGTTTTTGGAAATATTCGACATTGTCATCCGGACCAAAGGGGAAGCGAACCATCCAGACTGTTATCGACGCAAAGTTCAAAAGCCAGCATCTGTGATGGTATGGGGGTATAGTGTAGCTTCCCGGAAGAGTTAGTGCTGCAAGGGATCTGGGAGATTTGTTCTTTTGTGTTTATGTTGTGTTACGGTGCGGATGTTCTCCCAAAATGTGTTTGTTATTCTTGTTTGGTGTGGGTGCACAGTTTGGCGCGTATTTTTAACAGTGTTAAAGTTGTTTATATGGTCACCTTCAGTGTGACCTGTATAGCTGTTGACCAGGTATGATGCATTCATTTGTGTGTGTGAATAGCTGTAGATATTATGTGACCTGGCCGGCATGCAAAGGCAGTGCCTTTAAGGTTTATTGGCACTCTGTTTCTCTCCCTACGTCCGTGTACACAGCTGCGTTTAAAAAGTCAGAAATCGATCATTTTTGATATTACATTTTAAATCATTAATTGGCCGATAATATCGGCAGTCCGATATTATTGGACATCCCTAATCCAAACGCAAGAAAAGGCATGTTGCAAGAATATTTATTTTTCATGTGAAAAAACAAACAAAAATCCACCAAACACGTTGGTGTCTGCTAGTGTTTTTTAAATTAATTTTATTATTTTTGTTTTTTTTGTTCACTATCATATTGCATTTTGAATTGAGCACGTCATTCTGACCACGGTGCAGCCATTTGTATGTAACTGTGCCAGTTTGCATGTAACGATCAAAAGTGCTAAATACAGACACTATAAAAGTACTGTTGACCTTAGGATATTCTGCATACAATGTACATAGATTTAACATAGGGGATGCTAGGACCCAGGGCACCAGGTGGGAGATCTAGAAAAAGCAGCCACCCAGGACATGATACTAGGATCTTGCAAGACTTGAGAAGTCCATGTTTGTTCTTGTAGCGTATCTTATGCATATTCTCCTATTGCAGGCGCCGTGGGTCACAGCTCACATTGTAGCAGTGTAGTAAGATAACATTTTACTTGTTCCATCCTGTCGACAATGCCAAATGTGTCCGGTGCTAAAGTTACTTATGAGTAAAAAGGCCAGTCTCTTCAAGGAGAGAGAAACTAAACCACATGCGGTGTGACGGACTTTGGAAAAGACTCCTCACTCAGGTTGATGCTTGTCACTTTGGTACCCAAGTAAAAGAGACTATGCCTGTCCTTGCTATCATAAGCGTTTGAGTTGTGCGGTGTACCGCTACTAATAAAATACCGTGGTACTAATTAATTGGAAATGACAACGATAAAAATACTGTTTTTTTATCCACATGTTGGGCTGTGGAAAGGAAGAATGGCAAAAAATGGATATTCTACTGCAGTGGTCACCAATGTGGTGCCCGCGGGCACCAGGTAGCCCGTAAGGACCAGATGAGTAGCCCGCTGGCCTGTTCTAAAAATAACTCAAATAGCAACATTTACCAGTGAGCTGCCTGTATTTTTTATTTATTTACTAGCAAGCTGGTTTTCGCTTTGCTTGACATTTTTTAATTCTAAGAGAGACAAAACTCAAATAGAATTTGAAAATCCAAGAAACTATTTGAAAGACTTGGGTTTCACTTGTTTGAACAAATTCATTAATTTTTTTTTACTTTGCTTCTTATAACTTTCAGAAAGACAATTTTAGAGAAAAAATACAACCTTAAAAATTATTTTAGGATTTTTAAACACATATACCTTTTTACCTTTAAAATTCCTTCCTTTTCTTTCCTGACAATTTAAATCAATGTTCAAGTATTTTTTTTTTTTGTGTAAAGAATAATAAATACATTTTAATTTAATTCTTCAATTTAGCTTCTGTTTTTCTGACGAAGAATATTTGTGAAATATTTCTTCAAACTTATTATGATTAAAATTCAAAAAAAATATTCTGGCAAATCTAGAAAATCTGTGGAATCAAATTTAAATCTTGTTTCAAAGTATTTTGAATTTCTTTTAAATTTTTTGTCCATCCATCCATCTTCTTCCGCTTACCCGATGTGGGGTCGCAGGGGCAGCAGCTTAAGCAGGGAGGCACAAACTTCCCTCTCCCCAGCCACTTCGTCTAGCTCTTCCCGGGGGATCCCGAGGCGTTCCCAGGCCAGCCGGGAGACATAGTCTTCCCAACGTGTCCTGGGTCTTCCCCGTGGCCTCCTACTGGTTGGACGTGCCCTAAACACCTCCCTCGGGAAGCGTTTGGGTGGCATCCTGACCAGATGCCTGAACCACCTCATCTGGCTCCTCTCGATGTGGGGGAGCAGCGGCTTTACTTTGAGTTCCTCCCGGATGGCAGAGCTTCTCACCCTATCTCTAAGGGAGAGCCCCGCCACCCGGCGGAGGAAAGTCATTGAGGCCGCTTCTACCCGTGATCTTGTCCTTTCGGTCATGACCCAAAGCTCATGACCATAGGTGAGGATGGGAACGTAGATCGACCGGTAAATTGAGAGCTTTACCTTCCGCCTCAGCTCCTTCTTCACTACAACGGATCAGTACAGCGTCCGCATTGCTGAAGACGCCGCACCGATCCGCCTGTCGATCTCACGATCCACTCTTCCCCCACTCGTGAACAAGACTCCTAGGTACTTGAACTCCTCCACTCGGGGGAGGGTCTCCTCCTCAACCCGGAGATGGCACTCCACCCTTTTCCGGGAGAGAACCATGGACACGGACTTGGAGGTGCTGATTCTCATTCCGGTCGCTTCACACTAGGCTGCGAACTAATCCAGTGAGAGCTGAAGATCCCGGCCAGATGAAGCCATCAGGACATTGATATAATGTCAATAAAGCTTTTTATTCTATTCTAACCTAATCCTTGATCATGGCAGACTACATGTAATATGGAAAATTGCAAATTGTTCTTTGAGTGCAACAATAAAAGCCTTTTAATTTTTAACCATCTAAAATGGCTATTTGAGTGCAATAAGAAACATATGTTTAATGTTTTGTAAGATTTTCTGGTAAAATAAAGCCGCAAGTCCTTCAGACCGCGTGTGGTTTAAGGGTCACTCTTCTTTAAGAGACTGGCATTTTTACTCGTAAGTAACTTTAGTACTGCTCACATTTACATTAGGACAGACACGCGAAATGGATTGTGCTCGCTATTCTGCTCTTTAAAGAGAAGCAATCCTGTGCACAAGCTTAGTAGATCAGCTTGCGTGCGCAATCAAGTTTTCACTTGTTTTAATGCTTGCAAACATTTACTTGATCAGGCCCAAGCAGTTATGAGACGTTTCCATAATAAATTATCATTCAATAGTTTTTTAGTAACATAAGGTACTGTACATGACAACAGCAGATAGGGTAGAGAAAGGAGGACAGAGAAAAAAAAGGATCTTATTGACAACGGCATAGACTACAATGGTGAATGTGCACACATGTTTGGGACTCATGCAGATCCCAAATACACATCAGCAGGTACCAATATGTAGGAAAAGTGGGTTTTGCATAATATTGGGCAACAAAACGCCAGATAATGTCTCCTAATGGGCGCCATTTTGGGGTCCTTAAACACACACCATAATAAAACTCTACTATGTTGAAGCACAGTACGTCTGACTACGGTAGCCGTAATGCCCTGACAATCCATCAAGCGGTGCGGCTTTGGAGCTTACCAAAACATTTTTGAGCACCGTGTGTAATGTTCTATACTCTCAATGAGACATCAAAGTTTTGGTGTTGCATCCTTACTCTTACTTGCTAGCGTTATTTATTGAACAGATGTCAACTTTCAGTCCAAACATATCTTTTTATGTGTGACTGCCAACCACTGGTCATGCTTATCATTTATCAAATAAAATTGCCCGAGGTCAGTAAGCAAAACTAGAATTAATACCTATTGATTATAAGGCACGCTGTTGATTTTTTGAGAAAATTAAAAGATTTTAAGTGAGCCTTATGGTCCGGAAAATATGGTAGGTAAATTAATTGGCTGTCAAGTTTCTAGGAGCTTACAACCGCAATTGTTTTACACCCTCTGTTCCCTGTCGCCCTTCTGTAAAGGTCTCTTCTGTGTAACCTGACCGTGGGGGACAATCAACATTCCTCAGCTATTAGCAACAAATCTCTGGCCAGCTCTGTATATCAGGAGATGCTGTTTTGTCAGCCGGGGGTCTCTGGTTTCTCTACAGATGAGTGGAGAAGGGGATCTGTGACACCTGTCAACGACCCCCAACGGCCCCTGGTTTCCTGTCCAGGCATCGCTCAATGGCCTCCATTACGTGCCATTGAAGAACCAAAATGGCCCTGACTCTAGATTTCCACCTTGAAGTATTTATCTTAATAGTTACTATGCTGAAACTCAAGAGTTCTCATAACTAATGCCCACTGAAAGCAAAAGCAAGCAGTGCAGGGTATTGCTAACATACATGCATACATACACTAACATACGGGTCATTCACTATGGAAGGCAGAGGAGTTTTTTGTCCAGTATGGGAGAATATTTTCTTCAGAGGTCTAATTTTCCTTGCAGATGCTAGAGATAGACAACTGTAACCTTAGAGAAAGCAGGGAGGTTTTGCCTACAGAAGGAAGGACACCATGGGAGGTTTGGAAGACAACCACTCTGTTTTATCAAATCTCTTTCTTTTAAAAAAAAAAGAAGAATATAAGACTCCATGCAAGCAGCTACATGCAACATGTTGGAAACACTGAAACCACTTTTACTTCAGTGAAATGATCCCTGCTGATGCCAGAATGATTGTCATCTGAGCTGAAATAGCTTCCTCCTGTCTGACTCTTTGGGCATTAAAAGTAACATGAACTTGTAATAGTTCTCTTATGGCACAGACGTTTAGAAACCTGGAAAACCGTAGAATCATAAAGATCTGAGCCATTTAAAGGACTTTCTTTGTATGTCATCTTCCACATCAATGCACTGACAAAATGAATCATTGAGTAATGAGTGATTCTCTCCACAACACAACTTTTCCTGAAAACTATTACTTTTGTATCATCAGCTTTTCTATTTGACTTCAGTTTACAGCATTGTGCATTTTTTTAGGCTTTAACACAATTACTGCTGTCATTCAGTGTGACAATTACCACCAAGGAACCCAATTATTTTAAAGACAAACAAAAAGTGTATAAACAAAAAGCCATGTATAAGGTGCCTTTAAAAAATACAAAAATAAGGGAAATTCATTCATTTCCACATGTATTTGGGACGGAAGAAGGAAGCCATTTCACGCAAATTTGACCACCTTTGTCCAATGTCCGCAACTTCCTCACACATTTTGGCCATTCGTCTTGATTTTCGACAAATACTATTTGTCTCTGAGTGGCATGACGTCTAATCAAAACTTATGTCCGTTCTAAATGTGTCCACCTGATGTCGCAATAGCAATTCTTTGTATCTTAGACAAGTCTAAGTCCTAGAAATGGGACAGTCTAAGAATAGCAATTATTTTTATCTTTGTAGATGATGCAACACATGTACAAAATAAACCACATGATGTTAGTAAATCAGTCGAGGGAAATGATCAAACTACATTAATAACATCCTCTAATTGAAATAGATAGAAAATGAACACCAATGAGTTGACTCACAAACATAATTTAATCAGAAAATATTAATAATGACAAATAAAGTATATATGCTATTAACCGCAACATGTAATTGTAAAAAAAAAAAAAAAATCCAACATCATTATGATTTGTACAATTTCAGAATATGCTTGTTCTATTTTTAAACAAAGAAAACAATCTGAAGTTGTCTTTATTTTCAAGTTATCGTGCCGAGATTTTACCAGCACGGCTCACTTGGGAGTAGATTTTTCTTCATGTGGCCCCACCCGTCGATAATTAGTTTGACGCCACTGATATAGATTGTATATGATTGATTAAAAACCAAAGTAGGAATAGTTTGTTCACTTCCTGTGTTTAACAGAATATACCACCATGTTCAAATGCATTAATTATTATCAGCGTTATTGTTATAAGTGTATGTGCACATATCCACACACACTTGGCAAATAGTCTTCACAATGTTTCACCAACAACATCCCTCTTGCAGCATGGCTTACATATAGGTATGAATGCTAGATAAAATACAAGCGTGGGCACGCGCACACAAAGCCACTCATTGCGTAGCAGACTGAGCAAAGCGTTAAGTGAAACCACATCCTCTCTGATTGAATCTTTAGACCTGCTGGGTCTGCTGGGTGGCTGTGCAAACAAACTGAGCTGCCCATTACAGCCTGGCCTCTGTGGCGTCTCTTTCTCTAACACACACACATACACACACACACACACACACACACACACACACACACAAACACACACGTACGTCCCTAAAAACAAACGCTTACGGTCATTTTGGAAGTTGCATTTAGCGAAGTGAAATTGTATACCCTCACATGTTCTCCAATCGTCTTTATCTATGTCTACAGCTAGCTGCCTTCCAAAACACACATGCACGCACACGCACGCACACACACACACACACACACACGCACACACACACACACACACACACACACACACACACACACACACACAATTTTACTATATTTATTCAACTATGCTTATCCGTGTGTTGGCAAATGTACAACACAATAGGACTGCAATAATAATGTGTGCGATTATTTCATGGATTGGACAGACAGAACTCAGACGTGACTGTACTGGCCAGTACAGTTGGTTTCAAGGCAAAAACATGAAGTATTTGTTGGGTGTGGATTAGATTAAAATGCCATCAACAAACAGTGCGGCAACTGGTCATGAAGAACCATTAAAACTCTCATTTGTGTGTTATTTCTCAGTGTTTGCTTGGCCTCGTCTTTTACCTCCACCAGTCTGATGGTGCAGATGTGTGCACTGACTCATTTAGAAACCTTAAAGGCCTACTGAAACCCACTACTACCCACCACTCAGTCTGATAGTTTATATATCAATGATGAAATAATAACATTGCCAATAAAATGCCAATACGGCCTTATTAGTTTACTAAATTGCAATTTTAAATTTCCCGCCAGTTTCTTGTTGAAAACGTTGCAGATTGATGACGTGTAAGCGTGACTTCACGGACTGGAAAGAAATATTAGCGCTGCACCAAACCCGGCTAAAAGTCGTCTCTGTTCATGGCGTAATTACACAGTATTTTGAATATCTGTGTTGCTGAATCTTTTGCAATTTGTTCATTTAATAATGGAGACTATAAAGAACAATGCTGTTGGTGGAAATCGGTGGATTACAGCTGTCTTTAGCACCGAGACAGCCGGTGTTTCTATGTTTGTTGTGAAGCTTCAACATAGAGCGGTCAAGCGAACATGTTTTCTCTACGTCAACCAGCATATTTCTGGATGGGGAAATTGTGATATGTATCTTACCGGAGAAATCATTGGATTATTTGTCGTCCTGCAGCAGCTGTTTAAAAGGCAGCTGTGAGCTTGGCTCCGGGGCTTCTCTCTGAGACACTTCGTGTTCACCTCAGCCATCCGACCTCGAGGTATGTCTTTACAATCTTTAAAATCTCACTAAAACACTATTAAAGCAATAAGCAGATAAGGGATCTTCCAGAATTATCCTAGTAAATGTGTCTAAATACATCTGAAACGCTCACACTGCCGCCGCCCGGAGCCGTCGATTTTTTTTTTTTTCTAGTCCTTAACTATCAATATCCTAATTCACGAATCTTTCATCCTCGCTCATATTAATGGGGAAATTGTCGCTTTCTCGGTCTGAATTGCTCTTACTGCTGGTAGCTCCCATTAAAAACAATGTAAATATGTGTGGAGCCCTGCAACTCGTGACGTCACACGCACATACTCCCGGTAAAGGCAGGGCTTTTTTATTAGCGACCAAAAGTTGCGAACTTTATCGTCGATGTTCTCTACTAAATCCTTTCAGCAAAAATATGGCAATATCGCGAAATGATCAAGTATGACATATAGAATGGACCTGCTCTTCCCGTTTATTTAAGAAAATCTTATTTCAGTAGGCCTTTAAATAACTCACTGATGAATACAACCCTCAAACTTTGTTTTCGTTAAACCCTCTTTCCTCTCTTTTGTTTCTCTAATCTTTCTTTTTACGCTTTCAGGACAGTGTTTTTCTGCTGCTCCACCACATCTATGCCACCTAACTGTGCAGTCCAGAGTTATTCTCCCATTACGGCCTTAGTAGTTGAACTCTTAGAGACCTCTGAGAAAATATATTTTGATAAAAGGATCAAGTTTGATATCATCTCAGACATATACAGTATATGCATTATTTTCCTTTAATACCGTATTTTTCGGATGATAAATCCAACCGGATTATGAGGCGCACTGTTAATGAACGGGTCTATTGGGGACTACTTTCATACTAATGGTGCCTCTAAGGGGTCACATTATTTTGTTTTTTTTTGTAAATTTAACACACTTCCTTGTGGTGTCTAAACAACATGTGATGATGGTTCTTTGGTCAAAATGTTGCAAAGATGATGTTCTACAAACATTTTTTATGCCGCTTTCTGGCTATCTTTTTAGGATGCACCGTTTTGTTGGCTGTCTTATCTGCGTGCCTCCACTTCGACTGTGTTACACCGGTAGTTTTTTTTAGCACTTCCTTAGCAAGTCTACTGAAAAATATAAATTAGAACTGTACATTACTTCATATTAGAAATGGTAACAGCGGATGATGAATGCCCCACAACAAGAGGATAGAAAAAAAGGAGCTTATTGACTACGGCACGGACTACAATCGCGCACATTTTCAGGATTTATTCAGATCCCAAATACACATCGGCAGGTACAAATAGGTGAGAAAAGTTGGGTTTACATAATACGTTGAAATCAAAAAGGTCGGATAATGTCTCCTAATAGGTGCCACTTCAGGGTACTTATTAAGCCCCTGTATGTTGAAGCACAGCTGTCTACAGTAGTCTAGTCAAATCAAACTTCATTTACATAGCATTTTTCATTCACAGCTAAGTGGCAAACAAACACACACATCATCATCGGCGGACACTCGAATGAGTATGACGATCCTCCTGGTAGTGGTGTATCTCGTTATGGAGGATGTGTTGTGATCCGCTGTTTTTGTCTGTTTTTTGAGTCCTTTTTGGTTTTTTGATTGTTTGGACTCTTCCGGTGCTAAGTTTGTGTGTGCACTTCCGGTTTTTGGTTACCATGGTTTCTGATTTGTTCCAGCTGCTATGCTTTTTACGCACACCTGCAATTGTTACGTTAGTATTCAAGCCTGCATTCTTCCTCAGTGCGTCCTTGGTTCGTCATTTGCTATATGCAACATTCACGTTTTGGTTTATCTAGTCCTTGTTTGCTTGCTAAGTCTCGTTTTAGCTTTCGGGCGCTTGGCACGCGCTTTTTGGACTGTTTGGACTCTTTGCTAATTTTAGCATTAGCTTCCCGTGCGTAGACACGCCATTTCTTTTCTGTTTTGTAAAAGTATTCTTTTATAATTTTGTATATTAAACAAGCTCTTACCTGCAATTCCTGCCTGTCTGGTCCTGCTGCATGAGGGGGTGACAACACGCGCATCACGATGCATTCCAAATGTGACAGGATGCCTGTGCGTCACTTAGTTTAATGTGGGGAGACTGGTGCACAGACAGTCACCACTCGATCCTTGACAGAATCGGGTCAGGGTCCAGTGGCATGGAGTCCAAGACAACTGGGGACCCTTTTCTGCTACAGCCTTCTGCCGGCATCGCACCCGCTGTGGTAGTTTCTAAAATCTACCGTCTTCTGCCTGCGCCGCCGTTGAGGTCTTCACCGTATCCCTGGCTGGAGGCAGTTAGGTACTAGGCCTTTGCCAAGGGCCACCTGGGGTAAAAGTAGTAAAGGGCTTAGCCTCCTAGTGCCCCAAGACCGCATAGAGGATCCTCCACTCCCGGATGCACTTTAACGTCATGCCCAGGACACACACATACACACGTGTACACACACGTTCTCTATTGACATTAACAAGACAAAAACAAAACTTGGCATGGCACTGGTCTAGTATTTGGTAAAGCTAAAAGACCAGTGCCGAGGATCTTGAGATCCACAATAGTTGATACAATAAAAGCAAGTCTGATAGATAAAAAGGGGCAAGGCCATTAAGACATTTGAAAACTAATAATAGAACTTTAAAATCCACCGTGAAGCGGAGGGGAAGCCAATGCAGTGGCTTTAAAACTGGTGTAATGTGCTCCCGACCTCTGGTCCTCGTAATAATTCTGTAATAATTGAGTTTTGTCATTCTTTTTGGGAAGGCCAGAGATCCGAGCATTACAATGTTCTAAACCAAGGGTTTTGATTGATTGATTGAAACTTTTATTAGTAGATTGCACAGTACAGTACACATTCCATACAATTGACCACTAAATGATAACACCCGAATAAGTTTTTCAACTTGTACCCCCAATTGAGAACCACTGCCTTAGAGTGCAAAAAATATGGTTTGTTAAATGTATTTACTAAAATGATATATTTATCTGAAGACATTAAGGCTCATTAATTAAGAGTCTAAAAGACCAATAATGCGAGCCAAGTGTTCACATGTCTTTGAATATATTCATATGCTAAGGAATAAGATTGTTTTTCTGCTTATAAGCTTTAGTCCAAATAACTATTAAGGTAACAAGTCTGTGTTTTATATACTATCCTGTAAGAAAAAACCCCCAAATAACCCAAATGCTACATACATGTACGGAAAGGAAAAAAATCTAAAGGGCAGAAACACGAGCACACAAAGTATGATACAGATGTGAACGAAACTGTTGATACTCTTTTTTGAAAGAAAAAAATACACAATGGTTGGTGAAACAACTGGAAATCGACGACAAGTATTTCATTATTTAATTTTAAAAAGGAAATTTGCCGAAATGCACAGTGACAACTTACAAGGTTTCTGAAAGACACATCAGGAGGTTTTTGGCACATTTTCACATCAGTTCTTGGTTTACAAACAGAAAAATTATGCATACAGAGAAAAGAACACCAAAGATACAGAGAAAAGAACACCAAAGATACAGAGAAAAGAACACCAAAGATACTGTCAAAAGACTTACCATGAATTGATTAACGTAGACCGTGACTAAAAAAGTTGAAAAACTTATTCGGGTGTTACCATTTAGTGGTCAATTGTACGGAATATGTACTGTACTGTGCAATTTACTTATAAAAGTTTAAATCAATCAAACATGGAGGAAACTCGGTTATAGTATGTTCTCAGGTTGATTTTCCGGTATGACATCCCAAAACTATCAAAAGTTTCTGGTGTGAAATTTGTTGCCCAGTGTCAAAAGCTTGGTTCAGTTCATGGGTGCTCCATCAGGAGTATTCTATTAGATATAATAGAATATTTACTGATTTATCAGTAAAATCCTGTATCCGCCTTAAATACTGTGAGTACCTTCAAATGTTGACACACCTGTCTCGTGCACACAGAAAGACTAACATCCTCCGCTGAAGTTCTACAGATATGGTGTGATCATCAAGAAACCCACAATATTGTTGCATTGCTCAATATTTAAATATCATGCAAGGCTACCATGTGACCTCTTTGTAAACTGCTTATACAGCACATACATGGCCATGGGAAAGTGCTAAAAGTGATAAAGACGAGGAAGATGAGTCGAAGCAGAGAAGAATCATATCTTATTTGGACAGTGGTTTCCTAAATTGTAGAACAAGTGACACGAAGGTCAACTATCAGCAATCAGTAGAGGATGTTCTCCCCTTCACACTTTATCTCTTCAATACCTTCACAATCTGTCACAGTTCTGGATTTCACACTTTGCAGAGGGGTTAGTTTGTCTGCCTCACAATACAAAGGTCCTGAGTAGTCAGGGTTCAATCCGGGCTCGGGATCTTTCTGTGTGGAGTTTGCATGTTCTCCCCGTGAATGCGTGGGTTCCCTCCAGTTACTCCGGCTTCCTCCCACCTCCAAAGACATGCACCTGGGAATAGGTTGATTGGCAACACTAAAATTGGCCCTAGTGTGTGAATGTTGTCTGTCTATCTGTGTTGGCCCTGCGATGAGGTGGCGACTTGTCCAGGGTGTACAACACCTTCCGCCCGATTGTAGCTGAGATACTCACCAGCACCCCCCGCGACCCCAAAGGGGAATAAGCGGTAGAAAATGAATGGATAGATGTTGTTTTTTTCACCATAGTCATAATAACAAGTATCACAACTAGTGATACTTTCACACGGTGTGTTTTGAGGTAAGAGCTAAAAATTTAGTTACAAGCTTCAAAGCTTACAAGCTTGTTGGCAGAAGGTCCAGCGTCTTGCTTAGCATAGCGAGATAGACTTGTATGATAGCAAGTTAGAAGGTTGTGAGTGAAATTTTAGCTAGACGGAAGAGCAGAGCAGAAGGAGTCGATAAAGGCTAACATATCATAGTCCGTTTGGCTTATATCCTCCACCTCCATCTTTATCCTCGGGTGGACTGATCTCAAAAATGTATGTTTACATTATACTTAAAGAAACCAGTTTATTGCAGTACTATCTATTGTATTGCTTTTGATACAGTATTCGATATCCATGTAAAATGTAAAAAATGTTTAAGCCTATTCTACATACAGTGGGGCAAAAAAGTATTTAGTCAGCCACCGATTGTGCAAGTTCTCCCACTTAAAATGATGACAGAGGTCTGTAATTTTCATCATAGGTACACTTCAACTGTGAGAGACAGAATGTGAAAAAAAAATCTAGGAATTTACATTGTAGGAATTTTAAAGAATCTATTTGTAAATTGTGGTGGGAAATAAGTATTTGGTCAACTATTCAAAGCTCTCATTGATGGAAGGAGGTTTTGGCTCAAAATCTCACGATAGATGGCCCCATTCATTCTTTCCTTAACATGGATCAATCGTCCTGTCCCCTTAGCAGAAAAACAGCCCCAAAGCATGTTGTTTCCACCCCCATGCTTCTCAGTAGGTGTGGTGTTCTTGGGATGTAACTCAGTATTCTTCTTCCTCCAAACACGGCGAGCTGAGTTTATACCAAAAAGTTCTATTTTGCTTTCATCTGACCACATGACATTCTCCTATGTGCTCTCTGGGAAACTTCAGACATGCCTGGACATGCACTGGCCTAGGCAAGGGGACACGTCTGGCACTGCAGGATTAGATTTCCTGTTGGCGTAGTGTGTTACTGATGGTAACCTTTGTTACTTTGGTGTCAGCTCTCTGCAGGTCATTCACTAGGTCCCCCCGTGTGGTTCTGGGATTTTTGCTCACCGTTCTCATGATCATTTTGACCCCACGGGATGAGATCTTGCGTGGAGCCCCAGATCGAGGGAGATTATCAGTGGTTTTGTATGTCATCCATTTTCTGATAATTGCTCCCACAGTTGATTTTTCACACCAAGCTGCTTGCCTATTGTAGATTCACTCTTCCCAGTCTGGTGCAGGTCTACAATTCTTTTCCTGGTGTCCTTCGACAGCTCTTTGGTCTTGGCCATAGTGGAATTTGGAGTCTGACTGTTTGAGGCTGTGGACAGGTGTCTTTTATACGGATAACGAGTTCAAACAGGTTCCATTAATTCAGGTAACGAGTGGAGGACAGAAGAGCTTCTTAAAGAAGTTAGAGGTCTGTGAAAGCCAGAGATCCTCCTTGTTTGAAGTGAACAAAAACTTATTTTCAACCATAATTTACAAATAAATTCTTTAAAATTCCTACAATGTGAATTCCTGGATTTTTTTTTCAAATTCTGTCTCTCACAGTTGAAGTATACCTATGATGAAAATTACAGACCTCTGTCATAATTTTAAGTGGGAGAACTTGCACAATCGGTGGCTGACTAAATACTTTTTGGCCCCACTGAATTTTGAATTAGGTATTGTTTATGTATAACAATTAATTATTTGTCTTAAATTCTATTATCATGTTGTGGTGATCGATAAAATATAATTTTCCAGGTTAGCAGTAACTCCAAGTGTCATGTCATGTTTCATGTACGCAAACCTCACATTAATTGTATTCTTTGCCAAAAAAATCTAATACTTCAAATAGTATTTGGCCCCTTGGAGTGATGGTATGAATCTGAATTTGTTTTCTAATAAGCAATCTGTACAATTTTATTTTTTTTACAAATTTAACACGGAAGCATGGATATGATTACACACACACAGAGCGAGATACACATTTGCAAATGGCTAAATTGCTACAATAACACTTCCTTCCATGCCCTCTAGGCCAGTGGCGGCTGCTGGTCTTTCAAGTCAGAGAAGTAAAATTGATGTTACTTTCTAAACATGGGTAAGTTATTTTTTTAATTAAAAAAAAAAATCCAATTTATAAAGGTGCTATATTTTGCAAAGAAAACTTCACTTAGAAGACTATAAGTTCTTCATATCAACAGAATGAAGTTTGAAAAAAATACTCTGGTCGTGGTTTATATTTCGAGATCGCTGATTCGCTCATTTTGCTGTCAATCAAAAAGGGATTCATCCAATCATCCAATCATCATAGAGATGCTCGTGTCCAGGTCAGCCGAGGCCAAGCCCACTTTCCATACACTTCTAGAGATGCTAAGCGTCCGTGGACTGGTCAAGGCAGATTATTTATTATCTACATGCTAGAGGATCCCCTGCTGAACTCCCAATAGACTGTAGTCTTACTAGGGCTGTGCGATATATATATATATAAATGTACTCGATATATCGCGGGTTTGTCTCTTTGCGCTATAGAAAATGACTAAATCGTGATATTCGAGTATACATTCTCACGCAGTTGTTTTAGCTGCTGGCATTACACTACAGGCTTTTATCCCTCTTTCTTGTCTCTCCTTTTCACAGACAGCAAGCGCACCTTCTTACACACATCACATACTGTCAAGTTATACGTCACATACGTATACGCCCTCGCGGAGCAGAGAGGTAGCAGCATGGGTTACGTTAGCTGTGGTGCGAATGGTAATGCGAGAGAAAGGTGTGAATCTGGTAACAAATAAAGGAAGAATTAATTCCGAAGAAAAACAGCAGGGGGTCTAGCTGTGGTTTGGCTTCAAGTGGGAATATGTCAAACAGACAACTGTAATT
The DNA here is from genome assembly GCF_033978795.1 of Nerophis ophidion. Lineage (NCBI taxonomy): Eukaryota > Metazoa > Chordata > Actinopteri > Syngnathiformes > Syngnathidae > Nerophis > Nerophis ophidion. The sequence continues at coordinate 36,581,290 of NC_084619.1, forward strand.
TGTCAAGTGTGGCGCTAAAGCATTGCTACAAAATGTACAAACCCCCTTTCCATATGAGTTGGGAAATGTTGTTAGATGTAAATATAAACGGAATACAATGATTTGCAAATCCTTTTCAACTCATATTCAGTTGAATGCACTACAAAGACAAGATATTTGAATTTTCAAACTCATAAACTTTATATATTTTTTTGCAAATAATAATTAACTTAGAATTTCATGGCTGCAACAAGTTCCAAAGTATTTGGGAAAGGGCATGTCCACCGCTGTGTTACATCACCTTTTCTTTTAACAACACTCAATAAACGTTTGGGAGCTGAGGAAACTAATTGTTGAAGCTTCGAAAGTGGAATTTTTTCCCATTCTTGTTTTATGAAGAGCTTCAGTCGTTCGACAGTCCGGGGTCTACACTGTCGTATTTTACACTTCATAATGCGCCACACATTTTCGATGGGAGACAGGTCTGGACTGCAGGCAGGCCAGGAAAGTACCCTCACTCTTTTTTTTTACAAAGCCACGCTGTTGTAACACATGCTGAATGTGGCTTGGTATTGTCTTGTTGAAATAAGCAGAGGCATCCATGAAAAAGACGTTGAATATTTCCAACAACAATTTGAAATGTGGACTTTTCCACTTTGCGTCAGTCCATCTTAGATGATCTCGAGTCCAGAGAAGTCGGCGGCGTTTCTGGATGCTGTTGATAAATGGCTTTCACTTTGCATAGTAGAGCTTTAACTTGCACTTACAGATGCAGCAACAAACTGTATTTAGTGACGGTGGTTTTCTGAAGTGTTCCTGAGCCCATGTGGTGATAACCTTTAGAGATTGATGTCGATTTTGGATACAGTGCCGTCTGAAGGATCGAAGGTCATGGTCATTCAATGTTGGTTTCCAGCCATGTCGCTTACGTGGAGTGATTTCTCCAGATTCTCTGAACTTTTTGATGATATTATGGACCATAGGTGTTAAAATCCCTAAATTTCTAGCAATTGCACTTTGAGAAATGTTGTTCTTAAACTCGTTGACTATTTGCTCACGCAGTTGTGGACAAAAGGGTGTACCTCGCCCCATCCTTTCTTGTGAAAGACTGAGCATTTTTTGGGAAGCTGTTTTTATACCCAATCATGGCACCCACCTGTTCCCAATTAGCCTGCACACTTGTGGGATGTTCCAAATAAGTGTTTGATGAGCATTCCTCAACTTTATCAGTATTTGCTGCCACCTTTGCCAACTTCTTTGTCACGTGTTGCTGGCATCAAATTCTAAAGTTAATGATTATTTGCAAAAAAAAATGTATTTTGAACATCAAATATGTTGTCTTTGTAGCATATTCAGCTGAATATGGGTTGAAAATGATTTGCAAATCATTGTATTCCGTTTATATTTACATCTAACACAATTTCCCAACTCATATAGAAACGGGGTTTGTAGCATCCTGCTAATATGTAGCATCATTTGAAAAGTCACCTGCTTGAGAATGAAGAGTGCTTATTCCGCATGTTAACATCTCCGTTTGGTGCCACACGTCCACAAAATCATGCACAAAAGTGCATTTATTTGTTTTAAACTGTTGTAGTGACATCATGCACAAAAGTGCACTAATAAATTGTTTTAAAATGTCTCTGACAATCTTGCACTTTCTGTTTTGGAAATGACATGAATGTGTGTGCCACTACTTAATAACTGTTTAATAAATACAGTTTTGGTCAATTGACTTAGTTGTGATTCCCTTCTCTGCATGAAAGTTTAAAAAATAAGCATATATTAATGTAATATGAAAATTAATGTTTTAATGTAGACACATAGAATCATCATACTGGTGTGATTATATGAATCAAGTGTTGATTCAAGGCTAAGGCAAAATATCGAGATTTATATCATGTATTGCAATATGGCCTGAAAAAATCGAGATATTAAAAAAAGGCCATATCGCCCAGCTGTAAGTCTTACATTAATAACTGCATCCATTGCTCTGGTCCCTTCTAAGGTTTTTCATTGGGTTACGTTTTTCCTGCCCTGATGTCGCTGTGGTTTGTGCAGGCCTTTGTGGCATTTGTGATCAAGGGCTGCATAAATAAACTTTGATGGACTGATTGATTTACCCAAAGCCTGAACAACCCACTTATTGGAGTCAATAGATGCTCAGCTTTAACACTGTTTAATGCACAGTGATGCTACCACAATGAATGAGAAAGTTGAATGCATTTTAGCACATATGTAAACTCAAAAGTACATATTTGACTACTTGTTTTTGTTTGACATTTTAGGGATAGCGGAGTTTCCCTTGCAGCCCTAGATCAGGGGTCGGCAACCAAAAATGTTAAAAGAGCCATTTTGGACCAAAAAATACAAAAAACAAAAATGCAAAGCTGTATATAAGTCTTATAATGAAGGCAACACATGACGTACGTGTTTCAATCAATCAATCAATGTTTATTTATATAGCCCCAAATCACAAATGTCTCAAAGGACTGTACAAATCATTACGACTACAACATCCTCGGAAGAACCCACAAAAGGGCAAGGAAAACTCACACCCAGTGGGCAGGGAGAATTCACATCCAGTGGGACGCCAGTGACAATGCTGACTATGACAAACCTTGGAGAGGACCCCCCCCCCCCCCTAGGGGATCGAAAGCAATGGATGTCGAGCGGGTCTAACATCATGCTGCGAAAGTTCAATCCATAGTGGCTCCAACACAGCCGCGAGAGTTCAGTTCAAAGCGGATCCAATACAGCAGCGAGAGTCCCCTTCCACAGGAAACCATCCCAAGCAGAGGCGGATCAGCAGCGTAGAGATGTCCCCAACCGATACACAGGCGAGCGGTCCATCCCGGGTCCCGACGAACGGTCCATCCTGGGTCTCGACTCTGGACAGCCAGTACTTCATCCATGGTCATCGGACCGGACCCACTCCACAAGGGAGGGGGGGACATAGGAGAAAGAAAAGAAGCGGTAGATCAACTGGTCTAAAAAGGAAGTCTATTTAAAGGCTAGAGTATACAGATGAGTTTTAAGGTGAGACTTAACTGCTTCTACTGAGGTAGTATCTCGAACTGTTACCGGGAGGGCATTCCAGAGTACTGGAGCCCGAACGGAAAACGCTCTATAGCCCGCAGACTTTTTTTGGGCTCTAGGAATCACTAATAAGCCGGAGTCTTTTGAACGCAGATTTCTTGCCGGGACATATGGTACAATACAATCGGTAAGATAGGCTGGAGCTAGACCGTGTAGTATTTTATACGTAATTAGTAAAACCTTAAAGTCACATCTTAAGTGCACAGGAAGCCAGTGCAGGTGAGCCAGTACAGGCGTAATATGATCAAACTTTCTTGTTCTTGTCAAAAGTCTAGCAGCCACATTTAGGGCTTCACGGTGGGAGAGAGGGGTTAGTGCGTCTGCCTCACAATACGAAGCTCCTGCAGTCCTGGGTTCAAATCCAGGCTCGGGATCTTTCTGTGTGGAGTTTGCATGTTCTCCCCGTGAATGCGTGGGTTCCCTCCGGGTACTCCGGCTTCCTCCCACCTCCAAAGACATGCACCTGGGGATAGGTTGATTGGCAACACTAAATTGGCCCTAATCTGTGAATGTGAGTGTGAATGTTGTCTGTCTATCTGTGTTGGCCCTGCGAAGAGGTGGCTACTTGTCCAGGGTGTACACCGCCTTCCGCCCGATTGTAGCTGAGATAGGCGCCAGCGCCCCCCGCAACCCCACAAGGGAATAAGCGATAGAAAATGGATGGGATGGATGTAATCTTTTAATGCTAGACATGGGGAGACCCGAAAATAATACGTTACAGTAATCGAGACGAGACGTAACAAACGCGTGGATAATGATCTCGGCGTCTTTAGTGGACAAAATGGAGCGAATTTTAGCGATATTACGGAGATGAAAGAAGGCCGTTTTAGTAACGCTTTTAATGTGTGACTCAAGTTGGGTCGAAGATAATACCAAGATTTTTTACCGAGTCACCTTGTTTTATTATTTGGTTGTCAAATGTTAAAGTTGTATTATTAAATAGAGGTCGGTGTCTAGCAGGACCGATAATCAGCATTTCCGTTTTTTTGGCGTTAAGTTGCAAAAAGTTAGCGGACATCCATTGTTTAATTTCATTAAGACACGCTTCCAACTGACTACAGTCCGGCGTGTTGGTCAGCTTTAGGGGCATGTAAAGTTGGGTGTCATCAGCATAGCAGTGAAAGCCAACACCGTACTTGCGTATGACGTCACCTAGCGGCAGCATGTAGATGCTGAAGAGTACAGGGCGAAGGACCGAACCCTGGGGAACTCCACACGTTACCTTAACATAGTCCGAGGTCACACTGTTGTGGGAGACGCACTGCATCCTATCAGTAAGATAAGAGTTAAACCAAGACAGGGCTGAGTCCGACATACCAATTCGTGTTTTGATACGCTCTAATAAAATATTATGATCGACGGTATCGAAAGCAGCGCTAAGATCGAGGAGCAGCAACATAGATGACGCATCAGAGTCCATCGTTAGCAATAGATCATTAGTCAATTTTGCGAGGGCTGTCTCAGTCGAGTGATTTGCCCTGAAACCGGATTGAAAGGTTTCACATAGATTGTTAAACGCTAAGTGTTCATTTAGCTGCTCTGCAACAATTTTTTCGAGGATTTTCGAAATAAAGGGAAGGTGAGACACCGGTCGGTAGTTTACCATGAGGTCAGGATCGAGGTTAGGTCTTTTAAGGAGAGGATGAATAACCGCTTTTTTGAATGCTAGGGGAACAGTGCCCGAGGAAAGTGATAAGTTTATAATATTTAGCACTGATGGACCTAATAATACAAAAACTTCCTTGATAAGTTTCCCAGGAAGTGGGTCAAGTAAACATGTTGTTTGTTTTATTCCATTTACACGTTGTAACAATTCTTCTAGTGTTATTTCATCAAAACGAGTGAAACTATTTTGGATATTTGCAGTATCCGCCGTATATACAGTCGTATCTGTGTTACTATAACCCAGTTGTAGCTGGGACGCATTGTCTTTAATCTCCTTTCTAATAAGTTCAATTTTCTTATTAAAGAACTTCATAAAGTCATCTGCCGAATGGGTGGAGCTACTGGAAGGAGTCCCTTGTTGGGTTAGCGATGCTACTGTACTAAACAAAAATTTTGAATCGTTTTTATTAATGCGGATGAGATTTGAGTAATAATTAGTTTTAGCTAAGGTAAGCATGCGTTTATAAGTTATTAAACTATCACTCCATGCTTGATGGTGCACCTCAAGTTTAGTCGTGCGCCATTTGCGTTCCAGCTTTCTACATAATAATTTCTGAGCTCTAGTTTCTTCAGTAAACCATGGCGTACGCCTTTTTGGAGCCTTTTTTAACTTCAGCGGTGCTATACTATCAATGGTTTCGCGCAGGGCGTTGTTAACGTTGTTAGTGAGGTTATCAATAGAGCCCACATACTTTGGGAATGGTGCCATTACCGAGGGCAGTAGGTCAGCAAGAGTCGTCGTTGTGGCAGCATTAATATTGCGGCTGCTATAGCAGTTTTTATTATTATTAGCTTGCCGAACATGAGTCTGAACTTCGAATTTTATAAGGTAATGATCGGACATTACTTTAGTATACGGGAGTATCATAACTTTGGAAACGGTGATACCCCTGACAAGCACTGGGTCTATCGTGTTACCGCTGTGATGCGTCGGTTCATTTATTATTTGTGTAAGACCACAGCTATCAATTAAAGTCTGGAGCGCCACGCACGGTGGGTCCAATGGGGTATTCATATGGATATTAAAGTCCACCATTATAATTATATTATCGGCATGTGTCACTAGATCAGCAACAAACTCTGAGAATTCACTAATAAAGTCCGAATAGGGCCCTGGGGGGCGGTAGATAACGGCCAGGCACAGAGGCAGAGGTGTGGCAGACATCATAGAAAGCACCTCAAACGATTTATATTTATTATTTAAGTTAGGACTAAAGTTAAAGTTTTCGTTGTATATTAGTGCGACCCCCCCTCCCCTTTTAAGGGGACGGGCAATATGCACATTCGTATAGTTAGGAGGGGATGCCTCATTTATCGCAAAAAAGTCGTCTGGTTTAAGCCAGGTTTCGCTAAGACCGATGACGTTAAGGTTGTTGTCTCTAATGACCTCATTAACTAATAACGTTTTGGGAGACAAAGATCTGATGTTTAGAAAGCCCATATTATAGGTAGTGGGCTGTTTTAAGGAGTTGTTGATAAAATTATCTGTAGTAGCAATATTAATAATGTTGCGTTTATTATGCGCATTGTACTTTAAATAATTACGACCATATCTAGGAATTGATATGACGGGAATTTTCAGATTGTCTACTTGGTGCTGCGATAAATTGAACGCATCATAATTTGCCACCTCAGTAGAACGCATGTCTAACTCTGACGTAGTCATAGTCATAGCAGAAAAAACATTTTGTGAGTTGTGTATTATTCTACGAAAATTGCTCTGTGTACAGGGATCATCCAGCCTGGCGCTGGCTAGTTCTAACTTAACTGACTCCATACCCAGGCTAGCAGGCTCTGTAATTGCCTGTGACCGGGCTTGCTCTAGTGCAGTTAGTCAAATGTGGCTCAATGCGAAATCTATGTTCCGAGACAAGAGGATAGCGCCTTCCTGGTTAGGTTGAAGGCCGTCTCTCCTCAGCAAGCCAGGTTTGCCCCAGAAAGAGGGCCAATTATCAATAAACGTAAATCCCTGTTGTCTACAGAAGCTATCCGGTGTTTATATTAGCTATAATAGCCTACTATCAAAATTACTTTAAAAGTCTTATACAAGTGTTATAATGACGACAACACATGATATAAGTGTCTATTAGCTAAAATAGCCTACTATCAAAATGACTATGTGTTGCAGGCTGAAAGAAATCTTTGTTGACAAAAAATCAATATTTATTCTTCACATTTTTACAACATTAGAAACCATTAGTAAGAGGCTACTCAAAAGGTGAGGTAACTCCTGGAATTTACTGACTTTAAAGGCCAAAGGAATAGATATGTGTGTCCAATAATAGAATTATTACAATATTTGGCAAGCTGGGTAAAGTTTGCTGTGGTCTGGAACAACATGGCACACAAACAAATATCTGAAATGCAGCCAATATTACATACAGATAATGTGTCATGAGACATGCAAATATCAATCATATACAAAGAGGATAAAAGTAAAGGATAATTAATGAGCTCAAATATACCAACAAATGAGGCATAATGATGCACTATGTACATACAGCTAGCCTAAATAGTATGTTAGCTTGCAGTTATGTTCTGACCAAATACGCCTGATTAGCACTCCAACAATTCAATAACATGAACAGAGTGCACCATTGTGCATTCAAGCACAGCATAAAACGTTTGGAGGACAAAATGAGACAAAGAAGGAGTGGAAGATTTTACATGAAAACAAACTGTGGTGAGTTCAAGAACCACCAAAATTAGTAGGCCAAATACTCTCATCAGTGAAGCATACACACAAACATATTAAACAGTGGGCTTTCTAACAATTAGGAAGGTTTGTGTCATGCTTGTCCTGAAACTAAAACATTTTTTCCCCCCATCTTTTTCCATTTTCAATCTTTCTTTAAAAAGTGCTCCTGGGAGCCACTAAAGAGCTGCATGCGGCTCGAGAGCCACGGGTTGTTGACCCCTTCCCTCGCTCAATCACCTTTAAGGGTTATAAAATCAATGCAAAAATATGGTGACTTCAATGTTGTAAGAATTGAATATTGTTGTGTAAACATTAATTATTTAATCTCATTTTACATTTGATTGGTTTTACTCTTTTTTTTCCAACCCTTCTTTCTTTTATTTTCACATTTCATTGTGACCACCACCTCAGTTACCCTCAGTAAAGAGGGCTCCATGTCATGGAGAGAAGCGTCACCATGACACTTCACCTGCTGTTTTTAACATTCCCCGCTTATCTTCTATAATCCCCGGGCCATTGTCAATTCAAGCAGAAAAGTGGATCGAACTGAGTGTGTGTGCGTGAGTGTGTGTTAGGAGGGTGTGGAAACTGATGACTATTCTTGGTGCAGAATAATCCATGAGCTGATCTCTCTCTTTTTCTTTCCCTCTATTTTTCTCCCTCTCTCTCTCTCTCGCTCTGTCTCTCCCTTGCTCTCACACTCTCTCTCCCACACACATCTGTGTACACAAACCTTGTAGATCCCCAAGCAGGCACACTCAATCATAACCTCATGTACTGTATATATAAATTCTGTGTGCTCCTTTTATTCCTGACTGGATTGTTTTGTGGTTTTGTTTTTCACCATCTCTAATCTTTCAAGATCGTATTGCTAAAATAGTGGAAAATGTAAATGCATTTCTGCACACAAAAACACACAAGACACAGAGAGGCCCACCCAAAGTCAAGTAATGAAGCGTGCACATATCCAGCGTTCCGAGTATGTCACTTTCACATGCATGAAAACCATTGATGTGGAAGTTTTGAAGTGAGGGGCAACAAGAAGTAAAGGAAAAGCTTTTCTGTTTGTGTATGGTGTTGAAGAGCAAAAAAGTACCTAAAATATTCATACATACCTCATCCACTCGACTCTGGATTTTGTTGAAGATACTTCAGCCCGACATAATACATAATGTTGGATATAGAGAACATACAAGCCCTTTGTTTATTGAATCACAAATATTGAAATTCAACGATTTGGTGCATTTGCAAACAGCTAAAATTATGTAAAAAAGCAAACTATAACATGCTACCCAAGAATGTACAGCAATCATTCTCAACAAAAGAGGAGAAATATAACCTTAGAAGAAAATCTAATTTAAAACATGTGTATGCTCATACAACACTTAAAACCTTTAGCATATCTGTATGTGGAATTAAATTACGGAAATGATTAACCAAATGGATAAAACAAAACACCAAAATGATTTAGTTTAAGAGAGTGTTCAAACTACAAGTGTTCACAAAGTACACGGAACAAAAATTATGATGAATATCTTGAACCCATCCATCCATCTTCTTCCGCTTATCAGAGGTCGAGTCGTCGGGACACCAGCCTAAGTAGGGAAGCTCAGACTTTCCTCTCCCCAGCCACTTCGTCCAGCACTTCCCGGGGGATCCCGAGGCGTTCCCAGGCCAGCCGGGAGACATAGTCTTCCGAACATGTCCTGGGTCTTCCCCGTGGCCTTCTACCGGTTGGACATGCCCTAAACACCTTCGTAGGGAGGCGTTCAGGTGGCATCCTGACCAGATGCCCGAACCACCTCATCTGGCTCCTCTTGATGTGGAAAAGCAGCAGCTTTACTTTGAGCTCCTCCCGGATGACAGAGCTTCTCACCCTATCTCTAAGGGAGAGCCCCGTCACCCGGCGGGGGAAACTAATTTCGGCCGCTTGTACCCGTGATTCTGTCCTTTCAGTCATAACCCAAAGCTCATGACCATAGGTGAAGATGGGAACGTATATTGACCGGTAAATTGAGAGTTTTGCCTTTCGGCTCAGCTCCTTCTTCACCAAAACGGATCGATACAGCGTCCGCATTACCGAAGACGCTGCACCGATTCACCTGTCTATCTTACGATCCACTCTTCCCTCACTCGTGAACAAGACTCCCAGGTACTTGAACTCCTCCACTTGGGGCAGGGTCCCCCCCCAACCCGGAGATGGCACTCCACCCTTTTCCGGGCGCGAACCATGGACTCGGACTTGGTGGTGCCGATTCTCATCCCAGTCGCTTCACACTCGGCTGCGAACCGATCCAGTGAGAGCTGAAGATCCTGGCCAGATGAAGCCATCAGGACCACATGATCTGCAAAAAGCAGAGACCTAATCCTGCAGCCACCTAACCGGAACCCCTCAATGCCTTGACTGCGTCTATAAATACTGTCCATAAAAGTTAAAGTATGAACAAAAGTCCTACCCTCACTGGAAACGTGTTTGACTTACTGCCGGCAATGCGGACCAAGCTCTGACACTGACCGTATAGGGAGCGGACCGCCACAATCAGACAGTCCGATACCCCATACTCTGAGCACTTCCCACAGGACTTCCCGAGGGACACGGTCGAATGCCTTCTCCAAGTCCACAAAGCACATGTAAACTGGTCGGGCAAACTCCCATGCACCCTCAAGGACCCTGCCGAGAGTATAGAGCTGGTCCACAGTTCCACAACCAGGACAAAAAACACACTATTCCTGTTATGGTTTACTAAGGACGTGACGGCAAACGGACACCAGATGGCAGTAATGTCAAAAGATTTATTCTTATACAAAAGTATATATATGTATATATATATATATATATATATATATATATACATATATATATATATAATACTAAATATAATAATAATAACAATACTAATAAACTAGAAAACGAACTAAGGGAATGGAATGTGAACTATAGATTCAAAAGTGTATGTGGTGTGAGGCTATGTGTGTAGGTTAACTGAAGTGTGTGTTACCAATGTGTTGACGAGAGCGAAGGAACGGCCAAGGGAACAGGCAGGTGATCCGGGATACAAGCGGGGGTCCGTGGGGCTGAGAGGGGCGTCAAGAGATCCGAGTCCAAAGTGGGGGGGTCGAGGATAGAGGGAGGCAGTCAAAGTCCAGAGGGAGAAGGGAGACGCACAGCTCTCTTTCCAGGCAATGGGGGGGGGGGGGGGGGGGGGGGGGGGGGGTTTGGACTTGCAGCGGAGGGAGACGCAGAATGCGCATGTCCCACAACAATTCCTCCTGAGTCCGAGGTTTGACTATCCACCATAGCCTCCTCACCAGTACACCTGAATAAACCTTACCGGGAAGGCTGAGGAGAGTGATCCCACGATAGTTGGAACACACCCTCCGGTTCCCCTTCTTAAAGAGAGGAACTGCCACCCCGGTCTGCCAATCCAGAGGTACCTTCCCCGATGTCCACGCAATGCTGCAGAGTCTTGTCAACCAAGGCAGCCCCACAGCATCCAGAGCCTTAAGGAACCCCGGGCGGATCTCATCCACCCCCAGGGCCTTGCCACCGAGGAGCTTTTTAACTACCTGAGCAACCTCAGCCCCAGAAATAGGAGAGCCCACCACAGATTCCCCAGGCACTGGTCCCTCATAGGAAGACGTGTTGTTTGGATTGAGGAGGTCTTCGAAGTTTTCCTCCACCGATCCACAACATCCGCAGTCGAGGTCAGCAGAACACCATCCGCACCATACACGATCTGACAATGCCCTGCATCCCCTTCCTGTGGCGACGGATGGTGGTCCGGAATCGCTTCAAAGCTGTCCAGAAGTCGTTTTCCATGGCTTCCCCGAACTTCTCCCATGTCCGAGTTTTTGCCTCCGCGACCGCTGAAGCCGCACACCGCTTGGCCTGTTGGTACTTGTCCTCCGCCTCCGGAGTCCTATGAGCCAAAAAAAACAAATAGGACTCCTTCTTCAGCTTGCCAGCATCCCTCACCGCCGGTGTCCACCAATGGGTTCTAGGATTACTGCCAGAACAGGCACCAACTACCTTGCGGCCACAGCTGCAAACAGCCGCCCCGACAATAGAGGTGCGGAACATGATCCACTCGGACTCAATGTCCAGCACCTCCCTCGTGATATGTTCAAAGTTCTTCCGGAGGTGGGAATTGAAACCCTCTCTGACAAGAGACTCTGCAAGATGTTCCCAGCAGACCCTCACAATGCGTTTGGGCCTGCCAGGTCTGACCGGCACCCTCCCTCAGCCATCGCAGGTGATGATCTGTAGAAAGCTCCGACCCTCTCTTCACCCGAGTGTCCAAAACATGAGGCCGCAAATCCGATGACACAACTACAAAGTCGATCATGGAACTGCGGCTTAGGGTGTCCTAGTGCCAAGTGCACATATGGACACCCTTATGTTTGAACATGGTGTTCGTTATGGACAATCTGTGACGAGCACAAAAGTCCAATAAGAAAACACCACTCAGGTTCAGATCCGGGCGGCCATTCTTCCCAATCACGCCTCTCCAACATGAGCGTTGAAGTCCTCCTGTAGGACAAGGGAATCTCCTGAGGGAAGCACTTTCCAGTACTCCCTTCAGTGTCTCAAAAAAGGGTGGGTACTCTGAACTGCTGCTTGGTGCGTAAGCACAAAACAACAGTCAGGACCCGTTCCCCCAACCGAAGGTGGAGGGAGGCTACCCTCTCGTCCACTGGGTTGAACTCCAACGTGCAGGCTTTGAGCCGGGGGGCAACAAGAATTGCTACCCCAGCTCATCGCCTCTCACTGCGTACAACGCCAATGGAGAAGAGAGTCCATCCCCTCTCGAGAGAACTGGATCCAGAGCCTTTGCTGTGCGTCGAGGTGAGTCCAACTATATACAGGCGGAACTTCTCCACCTCGCGCACTAGCTCAGGCTCCTTACCCCCCAGTGAGGTGACGTTCCACGTCTCAAGAGCTAGCTTATGTAGCCGAGAATCGGACCGCCAAGTGCCCTGCCTTCGGCTGCCGCTCAGCTCACACTGCACCCGACAGCTATGGCCAATGCTATGGGTGGTGACCCCATTGGAGGGGTGACCCATGTTGCCTCTTTGGGTAGTGCCCGGCCAGGCCCCATTGGGGCAGGCCCGGCCAACAGGCGCTCGCCATCGTGCCCCAACTCCAGGCCTGGCTCGAAGAGGGTGGCCCCGGTGACCCGCATCCGGGCGAGGGAAATCTGAGTCTTGATTGTTGCATTCCCATAGAAGTCTTCAAGCTGCTCTTTGTCTGATCCCTCACCTAGGACCTGTTTGTTTCGGGAGACCCTACCAGTGGGCATGAAAGCCCCCGGACAACATAGCTCCTAGGATCATTGGGACACGTAAACTCCTTTACCACGTTAAGGTGGCAGCTCAGAAAGGAGTATCTTGAACCCTTTTTTATTTGTATTTGTTTTGTTTTGTTCGTGTTTTTTATTTTTTTATTTATTGAGACAAATATAATTTATAAATTAAATATGTGTTTACTTGCTATAGTATATTATTTGTTTATTATTTATTTGTTCGCTGTTATGTTACAGAGAACAAGGAAATAAAATTGCTACGTTATGAAAAGGGGTAGGATTAAATAAACTCAGCTTCTTCCTACTCCTTTTCGTACGTGCTTTAATAAAACAGAAGGAAATATGTGATGAATTACAATGTATTCTATGCATGTTTGAAATAAACTAAAACTGAACTGAACTGAACTTCTTACCAGTGTTGGGCAGTAGCTTGCTACAAGTAGCAATGCTATAAGTAGCAATGCTACATCGGTCAACAAAATTTCTCAGTAGCTCACTACAAGTAGCATCGCTACTTTTTAAGCCAGTGGTGATTCCCATTTCGTAGCTATTCTTAGACCCATGTACTGAGGTGGCTTACATCAAAACTACAAGCAACCAAGAAGGAAAAATCCGGGGGGGACAAAAACACACAGAAATAATCCATGATGATTGTGGTTTACAAATGATGAGTCACTTTTGGCTAAGGTTAGGGCAAAACATTATGAACTGGCCAATCACAGGCAAGATAGGGCAGAAGCCAGGAAGAAAATTAATAACACACACACACATGCCAAATGACAACCAGAGAGTCAGAGAAAGAAATAAGTTTCAAGCTGATGACTCAAAAAAACTAACAAAAAAAAAACACTTGAAAATGGCAGAAGAATCCTTTCCCGATAATTACATTGGATTTTTCCTTTAGTCATGAATTTGACCTCCAAGAGACCCACAAAAATGTGTGTTTCCTTGGCCATATTTAGACACATTAGTGTGTTTAGAGAAAACAATGCTAAATCCTTTGTTTTTACTTGTTTACTCAGTAAACCAACATCAAAACTGCTCTTGACATCTAAGACGTCCAAAACAAATTCAAGAAGACACACTAAGGTGAGTTTAGTTCATGAAAAATGTTTTACTGCACATAATAATCATTAGATAGATAGATAGATAGATAGATAGATAGATAGATAGATAGATAGATAGATAGATGGATAGATAGATAGATAGATAGATAGATGGATAGATAAAATAGATAGATAGATAGATAGATAGATAGATAGATAGATAGATAGATAGATAGATGGATAGATAGCAGTGTACAGAGTTGAGATCAATTTAAAAGTAAATAATGGGGGTTTAAATGGAACCAAAATGGAAAAATATTACAATAAGAATACAAATAAAAAGAAAAAATGGGAATAAAAATATAACAGTAAAATAAGAATATAACAAGAGAAACTAGGCAGTAGTGGACATGTTATGAAAAAGTATTGCACTGTTATTGTTTTGCATTACCAATTGATCCAAAAACACACAAGTCAATGTACTTATTGGTTAAGATCGTGAAAGCTGCAGTTGTAATTCACAGTATGTAGAGAAAATAAATAATATTATAGGGGTCGGCCGAAGAAAACGCAAACTGTGGACTCCCAGAGGGAGTTGTAATGTGTCCCCAGCTAAATGACAGATAGTTAATAGTAATGGACCCTTATTGGGTCCATTTGTACACTCTCAGTTACATTAACATCGATATTATGCATGTGGGCCCAGACATATGAATGTCGTTAAATGGGGGTCTGAAGCTTAATACATGCAATACTGAGGGTCCTTAAGAATAAAATAGGTGAGGATCATCACTGCTAGAGCCATAAAACTTGTAAATATTCTCTGATGTGAGTCCCCGGCATATCTTTTCAAATGGGGGTCCGTGGAGCTAATGATTGTTACCGTATTTTTCAGAACATAAACCGGACCACTACACTTTTAGACAGAACATTTATTTTCCATTTGTTAGCCGCACCGGACTATGAGGCGGAGATCCGTTGTGAAATGAGTTATTTACACAGAAGTATTTTGTGTATATTTATTTACCTTCATTGTTTCTTTCACGTTTGCAAAATAATTTCTCGACAATAATACTTCCATAACTTTTTGGATAAATTGTACCCGTGAGAGTCGTTTTAATACAACATACTTTTTAGTTTTAAGTGAGTGTTTTAGTGAAGATTAAACGTTACTGTCATGATCCGTTGCCTGGGTCCTGTTTCCGGTTTTGGTGCACCCTTGGGTTTGTTTTAGTTGCCATGGGTGCAAATTAGTTTTACCTGCCTCTGATTAGTGTTCAGAACGCTCACCTGCTCCCAGGCACTAATCAGAGAGCTACTTATTCACATTGTCCGCCACACACTGTCTGGCTTCTTTATTTGCTGTAAGCAACACGTTACGTTGGTATATTCCTGATTCTTGATTCCTGTGCTAAGTTTTAACTTAGCTTCCACGGGCGGTCGGCACGGATCCCTTTTGTTTGTTTACTACATGTTACTATCTCTTGTATGACTTATGACAACTAAATTATATCCTACCTACACGCTTTGTCCAGAGTTGTCTGTCTGCATCCTGGAGATTGACCATGCAGTAACCGTGACAGTTACTTTTACTTTATTGTTTTTATTTATATGATCTCTCCATTTATTTTTCAGAATTTACTACTTGCAAGGACGCAATTACTTTGCTCGTAAGTGAGACAAGCTCTGTCACATGAAGGATCTGCTTGTATGAAATCCAATCCAATCCAATCCAACATAAACCCTCTTGACATTTGACTACATTTCACCAATCAAACGGAGCCTGGTAGTCACATGACCACACTATACTGTGAAAAGTGACGTGATGTCAGACCTAACAATGACAATGTAAACTTAGAAACAAAAAAAACAACAACATTACATCATGCGTTGTCATTTGTGTCAGTACAAATGTCACACAGCCTACAAGAATACTATTTGTAACTAAAGTAAACATGTTGCGTTTAATTGTAGATTATTTTTATGTTTTAGCTGTGCATATGCTAACATTAACTCTGTTATAACATTATAAGTGAATGTAAAATGTCCATCTTTTGTAGTACATGCTGTGGTAGGGTCTCTGTCTCTCACTTGTCCACACAAACACACACACACACACACACACACACACTTGTAATGTAATTACCATCAAAGAATAGCTACAAAATAATCTGAAGTTACTCACCAGTTACTCAGTACTTGGATAGTTTTTTCACTACATACTTACTCTTACTCAAGGAAGGATTTGGATGATTTATGTTTGGTTTTATTTAAATCACATTACTGCATCTGCCTCACAATACAAAGGTCGTGAGTAGTCCTGAGTTCAATGCCGAGCTCGGGATCTTTCTGTGTGGAGTTTGCATGTTCTCCCAGTAACTGCATGGGTTCCCTCTGGGTACTCCGGCTTCCTCCCACCTCCAAAGACATGCACCTGGGGATAGGTTGATTGGCAACACTAAATTGGCCCTAGTGTGTGAATGTGAGTGTGAATGTTGTCTGTTTATCTGTGTAGGCCCTGCGATCAGGTGGCGACTTGTCCTTCTGCCCGAATGCAGCTGAGATAGGCTCCAGCGACTCCCCGCGACCCCAAAAGGGACAAGCGGTAGAAAATGGATAGATTACTCCAAAGTAAAAGTACTCTTACTTGAGCACAATTTTTGTGTTGCAAGAAATCCTCCAAACTAACTTTCATTTCATCTACTACGACTAATATATCTTTGTTTATGTATTCATGTGTGCGGCTTATAGTGACAGGTGAAAAAAATCAAATGCTATTCCACTAAATGGCAAAAGGTACATAATAAACTGTGTATCACCTGTTAACATTCATACATTCTTGGTATAATAATGAGGGGCTAATTCAACCAGCCAAGGGGAAAATACATATGAATACCCAACAGATAAACATGTCTGAAAACAACATGATTCTTAACAGTATAGGCAGCAGTGTAACAACAATAGATGAAAGACTAGTTACATAAAACTTTTTTTTTTTTCAATTGACAAAAATTAGCAAAAAAAAAACACTGGCTCGTCCAGTCAAAAAAATGTGGAACGATAGAAAGCTTTCCCAAATTATGAATGAATATGTTTACATTAAATTGTGTGGGCTGTACTGTATAGTTGCAATGCACAAGAAATATAGTTTCATGGTAAAGACACGAAGTATAATTTGGCCAAGCAGAGTAAATTCTTGTCAAGCCTATTTTATTATATAGTAATACTGTGTATATGATATAATAAATTAGTATAAAAACTGTCCTAATTTATTTTATAACCAAGGTATAAAACAGCCTTGGTTGCTGAACCCGGAGTGTACTCTGAACTGTTACACGTCTCTCCACAAAACAACAACTCAGATAGGTTGCAGATGTGGTTCCAGTTGACTACCAAATTAGTTGTAAACACAGAAGTCATGGGGTGGGGGTGAGGGTAGGGTCTGGACCTTAGGGGGTAGTTTGCATGTGTGTGTGTGTGTAAAAAGTGTACATGATCTATCATGTATGACAGTCCTTCTCAAACAGGCAACGTGTCAGTGGGGGGCAGGAGAGGCACAGGGGCTTTCTGTATTATAATTTTTTTTCATGCTTGAACCATACAGATATCCTCTAGCTAGGGGGCTGAGGTGTGCAAACTAAACAATTCATGTTAATAATTGATGTTGATAATTAGGAGATTGTAGGCAGAATGCTGATGCCACCTACATATAGTGTGGACTGGTTTGTACAGATAGATCTTTTCAAGATCTTTATGAAATTTTAATTCAGGAGGGGCATACAAAATGTCTGTCCCCTAATGGGAAAGATAAAGCACAATTAGTTCCAGGATGTTGGTAAACCTCTAAACTAGGGGTCACCAACCTTTTTGAAACCAAGAGCTACTTCTTGGGTACTGATTAATGCGAAGGGCTACCAGTTTGATACACACTTAAATAAATTGCCAAAAATAGCCAATTCGCTCAAGTTACCTTTAATAAATAAATCTATATACATAAAAAATGGGTATTTCTGTCTGTCATTCCGTCGTACATTTTTTTTTCCTTTTAAGGAAGGTTTTTTGTAGAGAATAAATGATGAAAAAAACACTTAATTGAGCAGTTTAAAAGAGGAGAAAGCACAAAAAAAAATTAAAATACAATTTTGAAAACATAGTTTATCTTCAATTTCGACTCCTTAAAATTCAGAGAAAAACTAGTTAATTCAAATCTTTTTGAAAAAATAAAAAAAATATTTATGGAACATCCTTGGTAATTTTTCCTGATTAAGATTAATTTTAAAATTGTTGAAGACATGTTTTAAATAGGTTAAAATCCAATCTGCACCTTGTTAGAATATATAACAAATTAGACCAAGCTATATTTCTAACAAAGACAAACCATTATTTCTTCTAGATTTTCCAGAACAAAAAATTTAAAAGAAATTCAAAAGACTTTGAAATAAGATTTAATTTTGATTCTACAGATTTTATAGATTTGCCAGAATATTTTTATTTTATTTTAATCAGAATAAGTTTGAAGCAATATTTCACAAATATTCTTTGTCGAAAAAACAGAAGCTAAAATGAAGAATTAAATTAAAATGTATTTATTATTCTTTACAATAATGAAAACCAAAAAATACTTGAACATTGATTTAAATTGTCAGGAAAGAAGAAGAAGGAATTTAAAAGGAAAAAGCTATATGTTTTTAAAAATCCTAAAATCATTTTTATAGTTGTATTTTTTCTCAAAAATTGTCTTTCTGAAAGTTATAAGAAGCAAAGTAAAAAAAAATAAATGAATTTATTTAAACAAGTGTAGTCCAAGTCTTTAAAATATTTTCTTGGATTTTCAAATTCTATTTGAGTTTTGTCTCTCTTAGAATTAAAAATGTCAAGCAAAGCGAGACCAGCTTGCTAGTAAATAAATAAAATAAAAAAAAATAGAGGCAGCTCACTGAGATTCCACTAAAAAAATGTTTTTATAAATTTGTTTCGGTTCGAACTGCTCTAAGACTGCAAAGGAAGCTCAGCTTTCCCTAACATATTACGCCCCCAAAAAGTGGTCAAACATGTATTTTTGTGTTTACATGTTATTAATTAAATATATGCTAAATGTGTTGAACTTTTGTTGAAATGTGTTGAACTGTTGCAACAGTTGACATGACTTTCTTCTCATTCATTGTGGCAGCATCGCAATCACAGTGTCATGATCCGTTGCCCGTTTCATGTTTTGTTTTAGTTTGATATTTACTTAGTTGGTGGTTAGTTCAGTTTCGGCACCCTTGTTTGTTTTCTTTGTTGCCATGGGTGCTGATTTTTGTCACCTACCTCTAAAAAATGGTCGGGACGCTAACGTGCTCCTGGTCACTAATCATAGAGCTATTTATTTCTGCCTTCGAGTCTTATTCGCAACACGCGACAGTTACGTTGGTACTGCTTGCTTCTTGCTCTTTTTGTTGACTAGTCTTTTGCTCAGCTTTGCTGTAGCTTCCCGTGCCATCCGCACAATTTAATTTTTTCGTGTTTTTGTCCTGTTTATTTGAATAAATAATCCTTTCTTACCTGCACACTGCTTCCGTATGTCCATCTGCATTTTGGGGAAACGATCATTGTATAAACATGCAACCCTGATGTGACAACAGTAGTGAAGATGAGTGGCCATTGACTTTAATAGGGGAGCATAGGGTGAGTTGTTCCACTGCAACAAACCTAGACAACTATTGGATAAATGCCGGGCTTTGTACCGCCCATCTCTGGAAGTGACGGAGAAGTGGGCTCGGCCTAGGCTGGCCGGGACGCTTGGCTTTTGTGTAATGGTTGGATGATCAATTTGAGGCTCAATCCCCTTTTGATTGACAGCAAAATGAGCAAATCAGCGATCTTGAAATATAAACCACTGTCACAGCATTTTTAAATTTATATCCTGTTGTTCCTTAATTGATTTGGAAAATTTTACAATCCTCTAAGACAGGGGTCACAGTCTGGTGTGGATGAACTTGACTGGCCTGTACAGAGTCCTGACCTGAACCCGATAAAACACCTTCAGGATGAATTAGAATGGAGACGGAGAGCCAGGCTTTCTCAACCAACATCAGTGTGTGACCTCACCAATGCGTTTTCGGAAGAATGGTCGAAAATTCCTATAAACACACCCCGTAACCTTGTGGACAGCCTTCCCGGAAGAGTTGAAGCTGTAATAGCTGCAAAAGGTTGACCGACATCATATTAAACCCTATGGGTTAGGAATGGGATGGCACTTCAAGTTCATATGTGAGTCAAGGCACGTGGCCAAATACTTTTGGCAATTTAGTGTATCTTATCTGTTATTGGAGAGTGTACTTGTGTTTAGAGTGTAGCTTGAAATGAGCTTTCCCTACTTGAAAGACCAGCAGCTGCAACTGTTTTGAAAGCATCAAATATGAAAACGTGTTTTGTAAAGCACTATGTGCAACACAGGTTCTGGATCACGTTTTTCTTTTTATGTGAAAAGGCAATTTTGCCACACAGGATTTTGACTGTCAGCAGTCGGATTACACTGGGTTCGCTTTTAACTTTAACTGTGTTCACACACCATACAAATCATGCACCTTAACCTGACAGCACACATACTCACTGTTCAAATATGTCCCTGCTCGCACACCAACACGCACACAAACACATACACTCTATGAATAGAGGCAATGATGTTTTCTGCACTACAACAACAATGCCAAAACTGTGCTTGTGCCAAGTTTTGGAAGGCAGCACATTAGCCTCATTACCCACTTCAGAACACACATTCACGTACACGTATACACACACACAGAATACACATGCACACACAAAACGTTTGGGTCCAAATAGACCATGTAAACACTGGGAAGATTTCCCCGATTGCACTCTCAAATGACACATATACAACTCTGTGTGTGCGTATGGAGAGAAAAGGTTTGGTGACACAGTTGACAGGGATAGGGCAGAATAAACAAGGTGCTGCCCTTCAAACGTGTCAGTCCAAGAGCGTACTATAGCAGTATCAGCAGTGTTCATCAGTGTCCTGAGGCTAGGGGCACAGGGTTTAAGAGATTAGAGGGATAGGCAATTGCAATATGAGTATTTTAATATACACTGATGTAGGTTGATTGGCAACACTAAATTGGCCCTAGTGTGTGAATGTTGTCTGTCTATCTGTGTTGGCCCTGTGATGAGATGGCGACTTGTCCAGGGTGTACACCGCCTTCCGCCCGAATGCAGCTGAGATAGGCTTCAGTAGTCCCCGCGGCCCCAAAAGGGACAAGCGGTAGGAAATGGATGGATGGATGAAATGACACACAGTGAAAAGTTAGCGTTTAAGTTCCCTAACATGGACTATATGTTTTGTAACAAACATGTATCGTTCGAACTTTACCAGTCTCAGATGTACATATGCAAATTATTTGTTCCCATGTCTTATTCCTGGTTTGATCCTTTAATTGACGTATGCACACATGTTTTGATTTTTATAGATCCTAGCGCAATTAAACATAGTTTCTCTATCTTAAGAGTGCACTCACACTGCAGCTGTTTGGTCTGCTGTAGTAAAAAAACTTCACACAAACAAAGGTCGTGACCCAAAGTGGGTCATAGGTCGAACTTGAATTAAGTTGTGGGTTATCTGCTATAAACCAGAGGTGTCAAATGTACAGCTAAACCACGCTCTTAGAGAGTCCCTTTGATTAATTTCAAAAGTGAAAAAATGCATGAACATCACGCTTTTCCTAAAGTATTCACTGACTGGAGAAGTGTGCATTGTTGTTGAAAAAATGCATGAACATCACGCTTTTCCTAAAGTATTCACTGACTGGAGAAGTGTGCATTGTTGTATTAAGATGCACAACTTTGGCATACAGCAGTTGGTAGCCATGCTAATTAAGGTGTATGATACCTTTGTTCCTACTATCTGTATTGGCAAACATATCACAAAGGAGAAAAGTGGATAACAAGAGTAAAGTTTTCTGCAAAAAATTGACCGCTTCCTATTTATTAACAGAGATTATTGTCAAACCTGTGAAAAATATGATGATGACTGTGGAGAGACGGAGCCGAGCCGATGAGCCAACAGCGGGCTGGGAGAGACGGTTGTCCTGACCAAGATGGCGGCCAGGAGGCGGGGCATGCAGCAGAGTGGAGAGCCGGGGCACGCCTGGAGCGACACTGCAGCCGTCAGCGTCAGGTGCGTACACCACACACCTGTGCTCAATCCCATTATTTTCTGCTGCAGCATAAAAGGGGTGATAGAGGAACACTTGAGGCAGAAGTAGGAGAGGAACAACCCGACACCAACAACCACGATAGTGACAAGAGAGACCCCGAGCGAGATGAGTCCCCGCAACAGACGCAGCCAGCGGACACCGAAAGGTGTGCCGCGACCAGCAGGACGAGCCATCGCACTAGAAATAGCCGCGCCCGACTGGCCAGACACAAGGTTTATTGAAATAATAAATCAGAGTCAAACCTGCAATGATGCGTCGTGTATCAATCGGCACTGCACCCCACACGATGACGGCAAGAGACGCGTCACAGTGGCGCCCAACGTGAGGCAAAAGCCATCGGAAGCGGAGGGCGATGACGTCATCTGGGCTCTCATTGCCAGCAACACCATGCTGCTTAAAAAGAAGCGCCAGGAGACCCAAATCCTGCAGGAGCTAATGGAGCGGATGGGGGGGAGCGGTGAGTGCACCCCAGACGAAGAAGCAGAGGAAGCCGGCGCCGGGACCGCCCACTTGGGACGCGGACCTGGCCAGGCGGCAGTGGCATCCGCAGACCACCAGGGCGAGCTGTCAGCCAAGAAGAAGAAGTTGATTCTAAGGTAAAGAAGTTAAGGAGGAAGAAAAATTAAAGAATCTCAAGAAAGTGAGAAAGAAGAGAAAGTACCTGGAGAAATGCAGGACAATGATGAAGATAATGGGATTGAGCGCAGGTGTGTGGTGTACGCACCTGACGCTGATGGCTGCAGTGTCGCTCCAGGCGTGCCCCGCCTCTCCACTCTGCTACATGCACCGCCTCCTGGCCGCCATCTTGGTCAGGACAACCGTCTCTCCCAGCCCGCTGTCGGCTCATCGGCTCCGTCTCTCCACAATGACCTTGAAACTGTAAATGTTGACCAGGTAGAGAAGTGACGTACCTTTATTTGACCTGGCTGCTTAGTATGGATAATAATAAAAGAAAAGGACCCTTACGATACTCAAATGATATTGCATCGTGATTGCTATCATATGTTGTCTTGTATGACCTTAGATGGACGTGGGTGTGCATTCATGCAATCATATATCTGAGATCAGATTTGTGTATTGTGGCTTTAGGTGTGCGTTTAGCTCTGATCCAGTGTACCACCATAAGGCATCTATTTGGCAGGACAGGAAATTGTACTGGAGTTCGGGGCGTATTTCCCATAATGCAGTTTAAGGACAGGGATTACAGACAGAATTACAGAAATCTGAACATTTATGAGAGTGAAATCCACCTCACAGCAGACTCCAACTCTTGAGTGTTCCAATTCTATCAGGCAACAACACACAATGTGGGCTCATAAATCGAAGTAGTACGCCTCAACATTCTAGGAAATTCTTTCCATTTCTTGTAAAATTTGGACACACTGAACTGACCTGTATCTTTGCTTAGTGTACTCATAAAATAAGTAGTTTAAAAGTCTGTTTTCAAACATCAGTAATACTGTTGGCAGCACAGTGGTGTGTGTGGCTTAGCAAAGTGGCGATTGCAAGGGAAGCTCAGATTCCCCTAAAATGGCAAAAATAATTAGTGGTCAAATATGTACTTTTGTGTTTAATTAATTGACTTTATATATATATATATATATATATATATATATATATATATATATATATATATATATATATATATATATATATATATATATATATATATGTGTGTGTGTGTGTGTATATATATATATATATATTTATATATGTGTGTAAACATATACAATGCGTTCAACTTTTGTTCAGAATAAGCTATTTTCGCGACAGTTGATGCAACTTTCTTCTCATTCATTGTGGTCGCGTCACTGTGTTGAAGCTGAGCGTCCATTGACTTCAAAGGGAGAGTTTAGAGTGGGTTGTGCCACTGCTGCCAAACGAGATACATATTGGATAAATGCTTGGCTTTGTCCAGCCCATCGCACGCCGAGCCTTTCTGTAAGAAAATGGATAGTGGGCGGGGCCTTGTCTAACCAGGATGCTGCGCTTCCACATGATTATTGAATGATTTGTCTGAGGCCAAATCTTGTGTCCCTTTTGATAGACAGTAAAATGAGCAAATCAGCAATTTTGAAAAACTGTATAAACCACTACCAGAGCGTTTTTGAAGTTTCATTCTTTTTGGAGTTAATATGGACACTTTAACAATCCTTTAAAATGTTTTCTTTGTAAAAAATCTAGCATCTTTACATCTGTTATGTGTTATTAGAGAAGTACTCTTGTTTAGATAATAGCTCAAATGGAGATTCGCCCACGTGAAACACATTCACACCATCAGGCACCAGTGTTTTGGCACATCTGCCAAATAGCCAGGTAGTTCTGGGTTTGAACCGCTCTGTAGAGTTACCAGATAATATTTCCTCCCACAGTGCAAAGCGTGCTAACATGTTATCCAACGGTGTAAATGTGAGTGTGATGGTTGTTGTCTTTATTTCTAATTGACCAGTCACCAGACCAGCGTGTACCCCGCTCATCTTTGAACCTGAAATGGACAAGCAGTATATATTAATTTAATTTACAGCTGGTCCTTGGGTTACAAAATCATTCTATTCATTTGATGCATTTAAAGTCGAATTTGACACTTAAGGATATAAAATATAAGCTAGTAACTTTCTATGTCAATAATAAGACCTCTATGATGCTTAGTTACTAGTAACTATTTCATACGAGCAGATCCTTCTACATGATGAAGGATACCATCTTTATCATTAATAATGTTTAAATGATAAAAGGGTTGTACTTGTATAGCGCTTTTCTACCTTCAAGGTACTCAAAGCGCTTTGAAACTACTTCCACATTCACCCATTCACACACACATTCACACACTGATGGAGGGAGCTGCCATGCAAGGCGCTAACCAGCACCCATCAGGAGCAAGGGTGAATGAAGTGTCTTGCTCAGGACACAAGGAACGTGACAAGGTTGGCACTAGGTGGGGATTGAACCAGGGACCCTCGGGTTGCGCACAGCCACTCTCTCACTGCGCCACGCCGTCCCCATGTTTGCGACAGTCGATGTTCGTTTTAGCTTTCATGGTGAAAGTGTTCCCTTTTTTTTTAGCACACTTCCACCAGAGGAGCCGATCTTACACTTTGGAAACATAATGAAGTGCAAAAAGTTAACTAATAGACAATGTTATCGTTCCAAGGCTGCGTTCTTGCACCGACACACCTCAACATGGTGTTTTAAGCCATGCCGACCGTAAATGTCAAGATGAAATACCTATCAAATTAAGGACAGATTGAGGGCTGTTCATACCAAGACTTCCTTGGGCTGTTACAAAAGTGAAGGAGACTGACATCAGAGACTTCTTGTTTGCTGATGACGGTGTCATAAATGCCAGCACAGAGCAAATGATGCAGCATGAAATTAACTGCGTCTCAAAAGGAGAAACCATTTTGGCATCAACTTTAGTACCAAAAAGACCAAAGTTAGGTACCAGCCTGCACCTAAAGTACCTTTCAAAAACCCACGTATTATTGTCAAGGGGCAAAAGCTATAGGCCACTAAAAACCTAATCTATCTGGGCAGCACACTTTCAACTGAGGTGAACATTGACACAACAATCAACAACAGGATTGCAATGTCAAGCACTGCCTTAGGAAGAATTTGTATGATCGCCTGGGAATGTAGAGGCCTTAGCCTTACCACCAACCTGAAGGTCGACTGAGCAATGGTACTCACCACCCTCCTGTATGCCAGTGAGACCTGGCGTTCTCCAGCAAAACATGCCAGACAACTCAAGTAGTGTTGCATGGACTGTCCCACAAACCTCTTCACATCAGGTGGAAGGACAAAACCCCAGACACAGAGGTCCTGGAAAGTCTCAGCATTCTCAGTGCCTACACCATTTTCCAGAAACCTCAGGTCAGATGGGCAGGTCATGTCATTAGAACGCCTGTCATTCGACTGCCAAAGCTGCTGCAATATGGTGAACTGTGTTAGATCAAGCATGCAGTTGGAAGTCAGTAGATGTGGTTCAAGGACTGTCACTCAAGGGTTTGGACATCAACTCTACCCCACGGGAGTCACGTATTTGTGAACATCAAAGGCAAAATCACTGCAGGGTCCCGTGCTGCAGAAATCAGATGGATTGCAGAATCAAAAAGGAAACAGGCAAGGCTAGAGTGAGCTCCACCTCCACATAAGCACCAACCCACACATCTTACGTGTGGGCAAGCCTTCCAGGCCCAGATTAGTATATCCAGCCATCTACGGATTCACAAACAATGATTCTCAATCTGGAACTGAAATTGTGGTCATCTTTGAATTCGAAGGATGAACATGATGACATTGGGCATACACTGGTTTCTTGTGTGCGCTGTACATAGTTCATGGGTTGGTCTTGAATTAAGGGATACATTTTTACAAAAAAATTAATTTATGAAATAGCCATGGAATGTTGTAACATGGACATCGTGAAACAAGGACCATCCTATTGACTAATTGTTTAATACAGAGAGATTGCAATCTCATGCAATCATCATAGCATGACATTGCATGAGTTCATCCATCCATTTTCTACCGCTGATTCCCTTTGGGGTTGCGGGGGGTGCTGGTGCCTATCTCAGCTACAATCGGGCGAAAAGCTAGGGTATACCCTGGACATGTCGCCGCCTCATCGTAGGGCCAACACAGATAGACAGACAACATTTACACTGACATTCACACAATAGAGCCAATTTAGTGTTGCCAATCAACCTATCTCCAGGTGCATGTCTTTGGAGGTGGGAGGAAGCCGGAGTACCCGGAGGGAAGCTACGAATTCACGGGGAGAACATGCAAACTCCACACAGAAAGATCCCGAGCCCGGGATTGAACCCACGACTACTCTGGACCTTCGTATTGTGAGGCAGACACACTAACCCCATGCATAAGTTCATTCATTATTCAATGCAATATGGAGATCCCCGAGGATCTCCATATTGCAGATTCCCAAGACAACCTTGGGGATCTCCATATTGCAATCCAATAAATTAGAGGAATGCATTCGGAAGTCCAGTCGGCATAACGACTAATACTAATTGCATGAGTAAAAATATGACGATACGTATTAATAACTAATTGGAAAAGCCAAAAGAGAATAAATTGTGTAGGCAGGAAGCTCAATAATGAAGTAAACAAATCGTATTTGGCCTCATACTGTACTGATGCAAGACATGACCGATAAATAACAATCCTAAATAATATAACAAAAAAATTAACACACTGTAGGCAGTTTGCATCTGCAAGTATGTCTCAATCAAATTCTGATGGACCACAGTTTGTTGTGCTTTGAATGCTTCTAAAGTGTGGATTTCCTTCCACTGTGTATATAACAGTTGGATTACTATTTATTACGGGTACATCAGATTCTAAACCCACATAATAACGTAGCACAAAAAATGATGGCATTTGGGTATGGCCTAGGGCTGGGCAATATATCGATATATACGATATATCGCGGGTTTGTCTCTGTGCCATATAGAAAATAACTATATCGTAATATTCGAGTATACATTCCCACGCAGTTGCTTTTAGCTGCGGGCATTACACTTCAGGCTCTTCTCACTCTTTCCTGTCTTTCCTTCTAACAGATAAGCAGGCGCACTATATTACATACGTCACAAACTGTCACGTCGTACGTCACATACGTGTCCGCCCTTGCAGAGCAGAGAGGTAGCAGACTGGGCTACGTTAGCTGCTAACATAGCCGTACGAAAGAAAGAAGGTGCGGATCTGGTAACAAATGAAGGAAGACTTAATTCCCAAGAAAAACAGCAGGGTTTCCATTGTCTGGCAGTGGTTCGGCTTCAAGTGGGAATATGTCCAATAGACAACCGTAATTTGTCAAGTGGGGGGGGGAGCGTTGCTATAAAAAGTAGCATTACTGCTAATATGTAGCATCATTTTAAAAGTCACTCGCTAGAGAATGAAAATAATTTCATAACCTTAGTCTCCTTCACACTTTTTCCCTGTTATCCAACTTCAATCATCCAATCCACCAAACAAAAGTCAATGGCAGAATGAGCTGTTTGGCATAGGCAAAGATGACAAAGACATTTTTGCCTCTGCTGCTCATATTAAAAATACATGTTCCTAACAAATGTGGCACTATCTATAAGGGTAACAAGATTACCAACAGTATTGGATTCATTGCCAATAAGTACTTTTACAACAAAGACAATCTACTAAACACTCACTTTTTGTACGTAATTAGTTTTAGATGGGAAAACTACAAACCCTGTTTCCATGAGTTGGGAAATTGTGTTAGATGTAAATATAAACGGATTACAATGATTTGCAAATCCTTTTCAACCCATATTCAATTGAATGCACGACAAAGACAAGATTTTTGATGTTCAAACTCATAAACTTAGTTTTTTTTTTGCAAATAATAAGTAACTTAGAATTTCATGGCTGCAACACGTGCCAAAGTAGTTGGAAAAGTGCATGTTCACCACTGTGTTACATCACCTTTTCTTTTAACAACACTCAATAAACGTTTGGGAACTGAGGAAACTAATTGTTGAAGCTTTGAAAGTGGAAATCTTTCCCATTCTTGTTTTATGTAGAGCTTCAGTCGTTCAACAGTATGGGGTTTCCGCTGTCGTATTTTACGCTTCATAATGCGCCGCACGTTTTCGATGGGAGACAAGTCTGGACTACAGGCGGGCCAGGAAAGTACCCGCACTCTTTTTTTTACAAACCCACTCTGTTGTAACACGCGCTGAATGTGGCTTGGCATTGTCTTGCTGAAATAAGCAGGGGCGTCCATGAAAAAGACGGCGCTTAGATGGCAGCATATGTTGTTCCAAAACCTGTGTGTACCTTCACAGATGTGTAAGTTACCCATGCCTTGGGCACTAATACACCCCCTTACCATCACAGATGCTGGCTTTTGAACTTTGCGTCGATAACAGTCTGGATGGTTTGCTTCCCCTTTGGTCCGGATGACACGATGTCGAATATTTCCAAAAACAATTTCAAATGTGGACTTGTCAGACCACAGAACACTTTTCCACTTTGCATCAGTCCATCTTAGATGATCTTGGGCCCAGAGAAGCCGGCGGCGTTTCTGGATGTTGTTTATAAATAGCTTTCGCTTTGCATTGTAAACCTTTAACTTGCACTTACAGATGTAGCGACAAACTGTATTTAGTGACAGTGGTTTTCTGAAGTGTTCCTGAGCCCATTTGGTGATATCCTTTAGAGATTGATGTCGGTTTTTGATACAGTGCCGTTTGAGGGATCGAAAGTCATGGTCATTTAATCTTGGTTTCTGGCCATGCTGCTTACGTGGAGTGATTTTTCCAATCTCTGAACCTTTTGATGATATTATGGACCGTAGATGTTGAAAGCACTAAATTTCTTGCAATTGCACTTTGAGAAACGTTGTTCTTAAACTGTTTGACTATTTGCTCACGCAGTTATAGGTAAAGAGGTGTACCCTGCCCCATTCTTTCTTGTGAAAGACTAAGCATTTTTTGGGAAGCTGTTTTTATACCCAATCATGGCACCCACCTGTTCCCAATTAGCCTGCACACCTGTGGGATTTTCCAAATAAGTGTTTGATGAGCATTCCTCAACTTTATCAGTATTTATTTCTACCTTTCCCAACTTCTTTGTCATGTGTTGCTGGCATCAAATTCTAAAGTTAATGATTATTTGCAAAAAAAAAAAATTAAAAAATGGTATCAGTTAGAACATCAAATATGTTGTCTTTGTAGCATATTCAACTGAATATGGGTTGAAAATGATTTGCAAATAATTGCATTCTGTTTATATTTACATCTAACACAAATCCCAACTCATATGGAAACAGGGTTTGTAATTGTTGTGTATTTATGTAGTTTTTTTTTTTTTTGTTTACAAAGTCACATTGCCAATTACTGACCCAAACTGGAATCATTTTAGCAATAGTGTGTAAGCAAAACTTTTGAAAAACACAATGAAAAACATGTTATAACCATTAAATCACAATAAATGTGGACTTGAATACACCACCTGTCAAAGATACAGTAAGAGTTGCTCTTGTCCCAGCATGCAGAGGTTCTGCCTACTCAGATCAAACAATTGCGTCACTTTGTACATGGGTTGTGAAACCTTGGCATAGTACCACTAAAGTACAGTTCCACATGAATTGACTGTTAGTGACTTAGCATGTATGAGCTGCCTCAGGGTCACGCTCCCACCTGCCCACTTTTTCTTCCACCGTTCCTGCTTCATGCTCACCACGTCCTGTTTTACTGCACTGTCAGTAATCAAAAAATCTGCCATAATCCTACCGACTGCCGGCACACAACCCTTCTTTGTTTCAGTGCAAAGAAACATAGCTCAGTGCAGACATAAAGAAAAATCTCTAGTCAGGTTTGTAAATTAAGCTTTGAAAATATTTTTGAATGTGGTGCACTGAGGCCAGTTCTCTGTACTTCAAATGAAAATCATCAGTAGGCTTACCACTGGAGTAATCTGTAAGGGTTTGAGTTGGGGTTGCACATTAATGACTTGTTCATGTGTGCATGTGTTTATGTGTGTCTGTGAACATGCATAGTTTATCCACGGCTCAAATCTTAACCAGTGACACTTTATAAAGTAAGGCTTGCAGGCTGTGAAAACCTGTGGTCCAGTTCCAGAATAAATATAGGAAATGCAGTGTTAATTTATTTCAGGTTAAGTAGAGCCAAGGCCATGCTCCTAATGTACTGCTTTCATCCTCCCTCTTTGTGCGTGCGTGTGTTTGCATAGAACTGGACCTGTCAAGCAGCAAAATGATAAGATTGTTCATATCCGTTCGGTTATATGAGTATGACCTGCCTGTGCAGACACATTAACAAACCGTATAGTGTGTCACCTCATTCCAAAAAAAACAAAAAAAACATCAAACATTGTTTTACCAAACCCAAATGTCAAATTACTCAGCTTTCTGATTTTGTCAAACATACAGTAATAAGGCAAGAAACAAGGGTACCAGAAGTAGGGGTGTTACAAAGCCAAAATTACAGTAGGCGATATCGATATCGATGAATTTCCTGAAAAAAAACCCCTCAACAAATGTACTTTTAAAAGTATTACTTTTTTCAAATTTGTCTGTTTTTAAGCTCACTGTGCTTCAACATCTTTTTGCACAGAATTCCAATTGCAGTGGCAGCTGCCAAAATGTAACTATACGTCCAAGAAAGAACAGCAGGGGCCTTAACCTCCCAGAAAGTCTAAAGACATTAATGCTTATAATAGAATAGAATAGAATAGAATAGAATAGAAAGTACTTTATTGATCCCTGGGGGAAATTCAGCACCACAGTTCGCTCACAATAGACAATAATAATAATAAATAATATAATATATATCCTATATTGTATATATAGTATAGGAATAATATACATTTATTCTGCATATATTCTACATTATATACATACATAATTATGCTCAAAAATAACAATAGTCAACTAGTTTACATTCTAAAAAGAACAGTAATAGGATGGAGCTAAAACAATCAATCAATGTTTATTTATATATCCCTAAATCACAAGTGTCTCAAAGGGCTGCAAAAGCCACAACGACATCCTCGGTTCAGATCCCACAAAAGGGCAAGGAAAAACTCAGAACCCAGTGGGATGTCAATAAACAATATACTACTTGATATTTTTCAGCCCTTTGAGACACTTGTGATATAGGGCTCTATAAATAAACATTGATTGATTGATTGATTGAATATAGCGAAAGCATGATGTCATAATGCCCTCTGTAATGAAACAGGTTAATAAAAAGGCTAAAACATATATTTAAAGACACATATTTGTGGTTTTATTTGTTATTAGTATCAAATCTTCAGCCTATTCACATTAGATTTAGCCTTTTATTCTCTTTCAGCAAATGCCCCACAGCACGCTGTGGTAATGCACACTCTCTGGGCTTTTGGTGGCGGATATCCGCACGCACTCCTGCAGCAAATACGTTTGTGACGGCTTTTATTTTCATTAAATGCATGATGCAAGGTACACCTCTCTTGTCACTTTTAATATGTACCTCTATTCGCTGAATATAGCAACAAAGTCGCTAAAGTCCATCACAGATCATTTCTGCTAGGTTTTATTCTCTGGTAAAATAGGCGTATATGAGATGTGTTGTGAAATGGAGTTACGCCATACTTACAGTTACAATTACAATTCCTGCAAGTATGAATAACTGCATATTTGGAAACATTTTATCAAATAAAGAAAGCTTGTTTCTTTGGCGCTGACTCAGTTCTCAACGCCTTGAGACAGCTAGCCAAGAAAAAACTGTTGCACAATATTTGGTTCTGACGATACTGAAAAAGCATGTATCAACGCATTTTTTGCTTTTTGGTATCTAAGTATTGATACTTTTTATAAGCCATTATCAGTGTGTGAACAAAGCAGGCAGATTTTTTTGTAAGAATGAGCCCATGAACTCTGGCTTTTTTTTAACGTCTGAGCAATGGTAGACCTTAATCACTGCCTTGTTACATAATTCATGTTTGTTGATAATGATAATACATCAATGATTAATTTAGATACGCACAATAATAACTCAACCTTGAAAAATAGAAGTGAGTTAAAAGCAATACTCTGTTTCAAGATTACAGTTACGCAATACAACATGTCCAAAAAGGAGTAGGATGACGCAGAGCTTTGTCCATAGCCAAACAATCACTAATACAATCATTGGTACTTTAACTTTAACTTAACATTTGTTCACTTTCTATGTTCAGTACACACTACAGTACTCACAATCTACGGGCATTAGGGGTTGGGCGAAACCCCATCACGAAACTCAAGCGCACTACTTTGGTATGCACAAATACTAACACCCAATGGCCTGAATACTGTTTAAAAATCCCCTAAAAAGGAGTAAGGCCCATGGACAGACCAAGAAATCTGATGGTTCAATCAAAACTGTCACTTAAACGCTCCCTGGTTTGGTATATTGGGATTATTAGTGTGTTAATTTATTCCAATAAATCATTCATTGTACAATATATGTATAATGCTAGCATTGTTACAATAAAAAGTTGTGGGGAGTTTATTCTAAGATTTCGACCCCTAGTTGTGGAGGTCAGTACTTGAGGTCAGTGTTGAACTTAATTTCATTTTGCCAAAAACATACAGTAACTCAACACTACCGAAGCCTGCACAGTTGGGTAAACATCCAAACGATTTCATATAAACCAAAACAAACAAACATTTTCCTGGCTCGCTAACCCACGCTAGTTACTGTAAAGACGGCAAGACAAGCATCATTCATTTGCTTGTCTGTCTCGACATGTTCAGGGTTTTATCTGGCTGTGTTTACTGGATGATTCTCCCATTTTACAGAGCAGACCGCAAGTTTGTTTGTATGGCTGCTTCCTTACCGACACAATTTACCACACACACCCACATGTGAACACACACACCCGGAGGAGATAAACCAGCATACAACCGTGCTTGCACAGACATGCAAAGACACCCACGTGCATTGAAACCCTCAACCATGGTATGAAGTGTGTGTACAGGTATGCTGGTAGGCTAAAGTGTGTAAATGTGGGAGTTTTGTGTTTTGTGTTTGTGTGTGTATGTATTTTTAGGGTCCTGTCTTTATTGTTCCCCGATCTACCAAGGCTTTGGGAGGTCTGATGACAAACTGCGAGGTCTTATAACATGTTTCCTGTTAACACTGTTGTATACAATAACTTCCCAGCTGGCACATTGTGTGCGTATTTACTGTTGAAGTTGTCTACACTATTGTGTGTCTTGGTTTGTGAGTTTTTGCTTGCCCGGTTGTGTGTGACTACAGGACTGCCTCAACATTATTTGTTGACTTGTTATGCTGGAGTGCCAAATGTTTGGCAATAATCCATAATGCTAATTCGAAATCTATTATTCTATTTAATGAAGGTGATGTGTTGAGTTGCACTGCAGCAGTTTAATTTGTGCTGGAAAGTGTCTCGCATGAGGAAAGATGAAAAACACCTCTTATCATTCCATGGATCATTAGAAACAATTTTCACATTAATGTCAGGGTGTTTTAGCCTCTGTAGGGTTAATTTGAGGTTGTTCTATCCAAGACATTCCAACTCCGTGCAACAAAGTCATGACAAAATAACCTGATCTCGGACTAAATAATTTTTAAATCGTTAAGAACCATGCTAGTAGTGACATGGTGCTTTAATCAGGGGAAGCTTAAGACTTGACCTGAATGCTGATTGAACTTCAGGCTCAAAGCTAAATCACACAGTGGAATGCAGTAATTAAATGATAAATGATAAATGGGTTGTACTTGTATAGCGCTTTTCTACCTTCAAGGTACTCAAAGCGCTTTGACACTACTTCCACATTTACCCATTCACACACACATTCACACACTGATGGAGGGAGCTGCCATGCAAGGCGCTAACCAGCACCCATCAGGAGCAAGGGTGAAGTGTCTTGCTCAGGACACAACGGACGTGACGAAGTTAGTACTAGGTGGGGATTTAACCAGGGACCCTGGAATTGCGCACGGCCACTCTACCACTGAGCCGCGCCATCCCTAATTAAGCGACATAAACAATCGCAGTCTACTTATACTTTTTGAATATGTCTCCTATCAATTGGTTTTCTTAGTCATACATATACTGTACATAAGTTTGTTAAAAGAAATGTGCACTGTCTTTGGAATTTTGTATATATTTCACAATCCTTATGTAAAACAAGAACACACTTTTTCTTTGTTTATGCATTCTAGCTCATAAATGAAAACTAGCAAAAGTCATTTAACATTAGAGCTAAAGTGCTCTAAAAACATCCAAAAGTCGCCATCATCGTTTTATATACACAATGTAAATATATATGTAATGTAGTAAAAGGTACAATTATAATTGATTGATTGATACTTTTATTAGTAGATTGCACAGTTCAGTACGTATTCCGTACAATTGACCATTAAATGGTAACACTATGAATAAGTTTTTCAACTTGTTTAAGTCCATGTTAATCAAATCATGGTAAACATGATAAATAACATGTAATATTTACTGTATGTATTTTGCTTATTTTAGTTCGCTTTTCCCTTCAACAACAGCAACACTACTTATCATGACGGACTTTGTAAGAGACAACTACTTATGTGCGACTAATGTTGATCCTTATACTAAATCAGTGAAGTTGGCACATTGAGCAAATCGTAAATAAAAACAGAATACAATGATTTGAAAATAATTTTCAACCTATACTCAATTAAATAGACTGCAGAGACAAGATATTTAACGTTTGAACTGGTAAATTTTGTTAATTTTTGCAAATATTAGCTCATTTGGAATTTGATGCCTGCATCATGTTTCAAAATAGCTGGCAGAAACTGCAAAAAAGACTGAGAAAGTTGAGAAATGCACATCAAACACTTATTTGTAACATCCCTTAGTTGAACAGGCTAATTGGGAACAGATGGGTGCCATGATTGGGTATTAAAGCAACTTCCATGAAATGCTCAGTCATTTACAAACAACGGTGGGGCGAGGGTCACCACTTTGTGAACAAATGCATGAGCAAATTATGGAATAGTTTAAGAACAACATTTCTCAACCAGCTGTTGCAAGGAATTTAGGGATTTCACCATCTACGGTCCATAATATCATCAAAAGGTTCACAGAACCTGGAGAAATCACTGCACTTAAGCGGCAGGCCCGAAAAAACAACATTGAATGCCTGTGACCTTCGATCCCTCAGGCGATACTGCATCAAAAAACACCATCAGTGTGTAAAGGATATCAGCACATGAGCCCAGGAACATTTCAGAAAACCACTGCTAGTAACTACAGTTCATCGTTACATCTGTAGGTGCAAATTAAAACTCTATTATGCAAAGCGAAAGCCATTTATCAACAACACCCAGAAACCTCGCCGGCTTCTCTGGGCCCGAGCTCATCTAAGATGGACTGATGCAAAGTGAAAAAGTGTTCTGTGGTCTGACGAGTCCACATTTCAAATTAATTTTGGAAACTGTGGACGTCGTGTCCTCCGGATTAAAGAGGAAAAGAACCATTCCGGACTGTTATAGGCGCAAAGTTCAAAAGCCAGCATCTGTGATGGTATGGGGGTGCATTAGTGCCCAAGGCATGGGCAACTTACACATCTATGAAGGCACAATTTATCCTGAAAGGTACATACAGGTTTTGGTGCAACATATGTTGGCTTTCAAGCATAGTCTTCTTCTTGGAGGCCCCTGCTTATTTCAGCAAGACAATGCCACGCCACATTCTGCACGTGTTACAACAGCGTGGCTTCGTAGTAAAAGAGTGCAGGTACTAGACTGTGTGGTACTGAAATCTGTGGCGCATTATGAAGCGTAAAATACCCCTACGGAGACCCAGGACTGTTGAACAACGTATGCTGTACATCAAGCAAGAACAGGAAAGAAATCCAGCGGAAAAGCTTCAAAATCGGTATCCTCCGTTCCCAAACGTTTACTGAGTGTTGTTAAATGGAAAGTGGTAAAAATGCCCCTGTGCCAACTTTTTTGCAATGTGTTGCTGCTATTAAAATCTAAATTAATGATTATTTGCAACAAAATAAAATACATTTCTTAGTTCGAACATTAAATATAATTTATTTGCAGTCTGTTTTTTTAATTGAATATGAGTTGAAAAGGATTTTTAAATCATTGTATTCTGGGTTTTTTTATGATTTACACAACTTGCCAACTTCACTGGTTTTGGGTTTTGTATTTCTAAGCCTGAATATAAGAAAGATGAGCTATAAGATTTGGAAGCAGTTTGCTAAACAGATCTAGCTTTTTTGAAACTCTAAAAATCATACAGCATTATTTTAAGTGCGGAACAAGATGTATAAACTGCCAACATCATAAAACAATCACTTAGAGTACAATGTCGGCTTTCACTGGGATGCCAACAGATAGAATGTTTATATCTTCTCGTTTGGAAGAATTAGTTATAATTCTCACATGGGTTAAAAATAAAAAAAGGTCCCCCAGGTCCTCCACATCTGCGGTCCCTCCCAAAGTCTCTCATTGTTCCAATTGAGTTTTTTCTTGCCCGGATGTGGGATCCAAATCGAGGATGCCGTTGTGTTTAGTGAATCCTTTTGAGGCATTTGTAGATAAGGGCTAAATACAAAAACTTTGATTAATCGATTGATTGAAGTATTTATTAAAAATAAGGCAGGGGTTTTATTTAACAAGTATATTTAATATTTTTGACCACTGAAACATTAGACACATTCTGAACCGTAACACTGTTTTTGAATATAGGAAAATAGAACACTGTATTTTAATCAAGTGATTTATTTTTTTGGAATACCACTAAATAGAGCTCACGTACCACCACTAGTGAATTTGAGATTCACTGCTGTTGCTCCATAACCTAGTTAGCCCTTTCTGAGCACGGTGCCAAAAAAAATAGTTTATAATAACACTGTTCCTTATACTTGGTTAATTTTTCAGGTCACGAGTTGTAAAAATAGTATTGTTGGTGGTTTGAGGATGTTTTTTTAGAAGGCTTTATGGGCCAAATAGTGTACTCCCATTAGCTGCATTGTTTGCCACCTCGTACTTGGCACATTTTATGAATTAAAAATGTTTTTAAAAAATCCAAACATATATTCTTGGCCTCTATAGGGATTGTGAATGGTCGGCAAAATTCAGCTATGTTTGTAAACACAGCTGCCCTGGAGTGTTTGCACCAACGGCCTCTCTGGCCACCATCAAACATTCATATACCAGTGTGAGTGCCACTGGGAGCAAGGTGAGTGATGTATCTTTCCCAAGCTGGAGTCTTACAAGGAACCCCTAAAGTTTCTGGACGACCGCGCTACCATCTGAGCGACGACAAGTGATATAATACTTGTAAGAAACATGGTTTATATGCCGCCTGCGGGACTCAACTACAACACGTCATCAACATGTATTATCGTGATATAACAATTATTTTAAATACTATTCAAAGCTATATCATATCATACATATCATTCATATAACATATCATTTATGTCATATAAGTAAAATTGTATGTTGTTAATGTCACACAACCCTAGGCTTTACATGATGATACTGAGGTACCTCGGGATATTCGCTTATCGTCGAGATTTTCAGGATAAGAACTGTTTCTCGGCTAATTGTTACGCTTTGGATTGCGAACAATAATTGGGAGTTGCGAGCATCCCCACCGCTAGTTGGTGTAGTGATTGCCACAGTGAATCCCATAAAATCAGACCAAAACATCCGGTCTTAGTCATAAACAATAGCCTATAACTAGAGCTAGACAAAGCTTTGTTTTTCCAACCAACAAAAAATTGGTGATATTTCTTGAATTAGAGAAAGAAACTATCAAAACATGACTGATTATTAAGTATGAGCTGCATCACAGCACCAAAGTAACTTGTATCTCTGTATGTCAATACTAAGTGTACCAGTAGTCTGTTCTCTGACTGTATGAGTTGCTCATTCTTGTTCTTTGCGTGGTTCAATGAGAAATGTCTGTTGCTGCTGCTGACTGATGCTTTTCTCTTGACCAGATGGTCTGTAGACCTGTGAGAGGATTCTGTCAGAGGTACAGATGTTTCACCTAATTCCAGCGTGCAGTCATGAGGCAAACTTGGTCCAAACTAAACATCTGTAAAGGTTTTGATTTCAAACCTGCTCCAGCCTTTAATGGCTAGTCAACATGAAGTCAACTGTGGAGTATTACAGCTGCTGAAAAAAGGTGGGCCTTTTTTTTACACTGAACCTCTTTTGTGTGCTGAAGGTTGTGGTGATGGAATTTAAAACATGGTGATAAAGTATTGTTTGCCTTGGATTCTGAGCAGTGCGAAAGACATTCCGCTGCGTAAAATCAAAGGTAATTAGAATATCCCTCAGCACATTCTGCTGTTCAAGCACTGACTGCGGCATTAAGTTTCTTTTTTAAGAGTTTTTGCCTGAGAAAGTAGAAGTTTTACATGCATTCGGTTCAGAGAGGTGAGGTTACATACTACCTGAACACAGGCCTTGCGGTAAATTTTGCAAGACCCAACTTGAAGTTCCAATATGGCACTTTTTGCCTTGTGGTATAAAGCATATCGTTTGTTCTCCTCTCTGTCAGCTGGTCAAGTTCCCACTCCTGGTGTTGTCAGTCATGTTGATGAGCTGTCTACCTGGGTAATGTCACCTGAGGCTGACGGAGCTGGGTTGGTAGAAGCAGAATAAATAAACAATTAATTTTCTTGACCGTTGCCCTTATCCGATGCACATTAAGAGTGGATTTACTCTGTATGTTTCAAATGACTCAGCTATGATAGACTACAACTCCCCATGACACCGGATAGCGGTATAAGATGGATGAATCCGTAGACTAATTTGGGCATGCACAAACAAAGATTGTAGTATTGGTTGCTACAAAAACATAATTGCATTCTGAGATGAGCAGGAAGGAAGCAAAGGAACTGTCGCAGTGGATTTGTTCATTAACCCAATGCTACTGCTAACCATATCAACTGCCCTGACTTGACTGAGCTCATTCTTCTCCGTAAGGGCACGTTTTTCCTAGGGACTGTGGACATGATGTTCGACACTAAGCCAAAAAGCTTTACACCCACTATTGACTTTGAAAAAAACATCTGTTTACCTTGTTCTATAATCAAATTGGCTTGTTTAGTGTCTTCTTTGCATGCACACTTCTGGGAAGTTGCTTGACCTTGCTTAATGCCGGTCTACAGTAGAATGAAGAAGTAATACAAGTAGCTTCTGTATAAGCTATATATTGGCCAAATGTTTGCACATTCTTGGTCTCCCTCGGCCGAGGATACGACTCAGTTTTATCCAGTGCGCTGTCATGAAAGTCACTATGCGTTAGTTCTGGAAAATTGAGAGTTATGTAGCCGACATGGTTTCAGTTCTGGCTTCACGTTTCCAATGGAGGAACAGGCAATAGACAGGCAGCAACTCAAATGGTCCATGAAAGTGTGGCCTCATTTTGTTTTTTAAAAACACACCACAACCCAAACACATCAGCAGCCTAATTTATTTGAGGCGCAAATAATAGCAAACCACACAGATTACCAGGAATTATTTTAAATCTTGGTAGAAAAAAGTTTATCTTTCGCTTTGGCACATGTTTGGAATGTATTTGGCATGCTATTGTTTCAAAAACGTCAATTGCTTAACCTACGGATCTCAAGGCAGGTTGTGAGTTCAAACCCCGGCTGAATCATGCCAAAGACTATCAAAATGGGACCAATTACCTCCCTGCTTGGCACTCAGCATCAAGGGTTGGAATTGTGTGTTAAATCAGCTAAAAAGGTTCCCCGACGCGGCCACTGCTGCTCCCCACTGCTGCTGCCCACTGCTGCTGCCCACTGCTCCCCTCACCTCCCAGGTGGTGATCAAGGGTAATGGGTCAAATGCAGAGAATAATTTCGCCACACCTAGTGTGTGTGTGACCATCATCAGTACTTTTTTTTTATTGGGTTCAGGAGACCGAGACGATATTTTAATTTTACGAAATGACAACGAATAAAAAATAAATTACATGGTCTCAAAACATCACAGGAGCATTTTAAAATGTTACATGGTTTTTCATGCACAGTATTACCTTAGCATGAGCTTTTTACTTCTACGTTCTACCTTGATCTTCAGTGGCACAATGAGAGACCCAGTGGGACTTTTCTTCACACACAACACTGAATGGCTGTCCTACAATGTCTTCACAAGGTCTTAGGCTTCCACAGTAGAGTGTTTTAAGTCTCGTCTTAAGACCCACTTTTATTCTTTGGCTTTTAACACTAAGTGAGTTGTGTGGTCTTCTGTCCTCTGTGTTTTTATACTTTTTGATTTCTATTTTACTGTTTTAATTGATTTTACCCTTTAAAATTGTTTTTAATCATATGTATTTTTATATTGTTTTTATATTGGTTTATATTCATTTATTTTTTGTTTTTATTGAGTTTTTGGTGGAGCATAATATTGTTTTTTAACATGGCTGTGCAGCACTTTGGAAACGTTATTGTTGTTTAAATGTGCTATATAAATAAAGTGGATTGGATTGGATTGGATTAGGCGTCTTTATTAATATAGCAGTCAAGCCTATCAATGATTCGCCTGTTATAAATATGCGCCACACTGTGAACTCACACCAAACAAGAATGACAAACACATTTTGGGAGAACATCTGCACCCTAACACAATTTAGACACAAGATAACAAATACTCAGGACACCTTGCAGCCCTAACTCTCCCGGGCTACAATATACACCACCTCAACCGACGCAAGTAGGAAGGGAAGGGGCGTGGGGGGTTGGTGGTTGGGGGCTGCGTGTATATTGTAACCCGGAAGAGTTTGGGGTGCCTGGGATTCTGGGTATTTGTTCTCTTATGTTTATGTTGTAGTACGGTGCGGATGTTCTCCGGAAATGTGTTTGTCATTCTTGTTTGGTGTGGGTTCACATTCTGGCACATATTTATAACAGTGTTACTGACACCCTCAGTGTGACCTGTGTAGCTGTTGATCAGATATGACTTGCAATCGCACACGTGCGTATAACACATTCTGATGTAACATATATTTGGGCTTGCATGCTGTTAGTACAGGTTGCATGGTCACTTATTTTGTGCATTATCAGTCACAATAGTCATGACATGAGTTGGTCTTTTGAAACGCAAGTCATTGACTATTGGATGCCAGAAGTTCAGTCACACCATTCTAGCAGATATAATTCTCAGATTGAATTCACATCTAACACACTTCTCACATTTAGCTCATTTTAATCACAGTTAGGTTTAGATTAAATATTTAATAAGTTGTTCAGTATAAAAGTGTAAAAAGTGTTTTGCTTTGGTCATGAAATAATGGTCTGCCAGGGCATACATACATTTTATATTTAATGCTTAAATCTTTGGAGTCTACATCAACGTCAGATCCATCCCTCATTTCAAAATGTTTTAGTTATTTTATGTTGTTTTTTGTTTGTTTCTTTTCCGCCCTTTTTTGTCAAACAAAACAGTTTTTTTATAGCAAACCCACAAAATATGCAAAATATTCCACCAAAAATATTTTTTAAAGTGGAATATCTGATATGACGTAATTGGGGTTGAGGTGGGGTTGTGGGGGTTGGGTAGCGAGGGGTACTATACTGTAGCACCTCGGAAGAGTCAGTGTTGCAAAGGGTTCTGGGTATTTGTTCTGTTGTGTTACGGTGCAGAGGTTCCTCCGAAATGTGTTTGTCATTCTTGTTTGGTGTGGGTTCACAGTGTGGCGCATATTTGTAATAGCGTTAAAGTTGTTTATACGGCCACCCTCAGTGTGACCTGTATGGCTGTTGCACAAGTATGCCTTGATTGACAATCAATTCGCCATCTTGCTCTCGCTCGCTCTGTGTCTGCCCCTCCCTCACAAATGTTGTTGCGTGCGTACACCTTCACAGTATATTTTATTTTTAACCGCTCTTAACCTTGTACGTACATTGCAAATATACGCAACCTTGACACAAAACGCCGGACATTTGAGACATTTAAGAAACCCCGCCTGGACAGTCCCGCAAAAGGGGACGTATGGTCAGTCTAACAGTAGGCAAGTTAGGTCCAATGTTTCAGTGTCATGGGGACATTGTGCATGTTATGAGCACATGATCCATTTTTGAAGTACTTAGTTCTTGATAATGAAGTGCAAACTGCTTTGTATACATTATTAGCAGTGTTTTGTTATCATTTAAGGTAGAGTACAACTGCCAATTAGATAACTGTTTGTTTTCGTTATGTAAATAACTGCTTCATTGGCATTTGTCTGCATAGCAGTGTCACAAGTTGTTGGAAGCTGATGATGTCAACTGTCGAGTAACACACAGCAAAAAACAACATTGAATGAAAGAGCCCATTAGCGTGTCACTGCTGTCAGTGTTCAAGCCACCTCGTGAGTCCTCTGAATTCCTGGGTTGGAAAAACACCTTTTGCGGTTAACTTGCTGCTCTGTTTTTGATATAAGGTAATTAGTGTTCTCCATCATAAATTACCTGAGAGAGGAAAGTGAAAGTGATACCCTATGGGTACCCTCATCTCTACAGCTCATGTTGGCAGCAATTGACTTCCTTTTCCTATACACTGGAGGAAAAAGACACATATGAGACCAACTCTGACTTTAAAGCTCAATATATCATCACCAATAGGATACACTTTAGCTTACCCAGAAGATCAAAGTTAAGTAGGTGGTCT
The DNA here is from genome assembly GCF_033978795.1 of Nerophis ophidion. Classification (NCBI taxonomy): domain Eukaryota; kingdom Metazoa; phylum Chordata; class Actinopteri; order Syngnathiformes; family Syngnathidae; genus Nerophis; species Nerophis ophidion. Next base: position 36,624,451 of record NC_084619.1, read on the forward strand.
TTCAATGTGGTCAGATCATATTTGTGCTCACACTGCAAACAGATATCAGTCTCAAGTGGCCAAGACCACCTTCAAAATCGTTCTGAGTGATTAGATGTGCTCCAAATGTGTTGTAACTGCACTCACACCAGTTTTTAAAGCCCACATGGGATTGGATCACTCAGGATACATTTGAACAGCAGGTGGAAACAGATTTTTCAAGCAGAACCAGGAAACTAGCCAGGAACTTTACAGACCTGCTCTACTTCACAGGCCACAGTCATCACAATAACTCACCAAAAGGTTATTGATATTACTGTAGAGTGTTGGTGAATCAAAAGAGTTTGAACAAACAAGCTTTCAGTATCAGCATCACAACTGGTAAAGATCATTAAAGTGCCAACTAGTGCCAAGGTGGAACACAAAGGATTCCAATCCAAGAAATGTTTAAAACGAATATTCTTTATCCGCATTGTGACATGTCTAAAAACACAACATTGATAAACAAGATTTAAACACTTTTGAATCGAACAAACACTGTTAGGATCAAAGATTAAGGTACTACAGATTAAACAAATAATTTTTAGATACTCTATCTACTTTGTTGAATACATGTGTATATTAACCAACCTAAGGCACACCTCTGTATTAATCATGCTGTCTAACCACCATATTGGTATCCCACACCTGTGAGGTGCATGGATTTTTTCCGGCAGGAAAAAGTGCTCACTAACACAGATTTAGACAGATTTGTCAGCAACATATGTGAGCAATAGGTGTTTTGTGTGCATAGAAAAAGTTTAGATTATAAAAAATGAGAGCAAAAAAAACCCCATGTGTTATGTTTTTGTTGCATATATTTATGTTTTTGTTGCATATACTTGCTACTAGCTGCTCCACGATGGTACTTGAGGCTGCAGTTGACATGTGCCGCTAATGTTGGATTGATTTCCGCTCAATTTGTCATTCACAAATGCCCTGCAATTAAAGGCCTACTGAAATGAGATTTTCTTATTCAAACGGAGATAGCAGGTCCATTCTATGTGTCATACTTGATCATTTCGCGATATTGCCATATTTTTGCTGAAAGGATTCAGTAGAGAACATCGACCTTAAATTCGCAACTTTTGGTCGCTAATAGAAAAGCCCTGCCTTTACCGGAAGTCGCAGACAATGACGTCACATGTTGAGGGCTCCTCACATCCTCACATTGTTTTAAATGGGAGCCTCCAACAAAAATAGCTATTCGGACCGAAAAAAACGACAATTTCCCCATTAATCTGAGCAAGGATGAAAGATTTGTGTTTGAGGACATTGATAGCGACGGATTAGAAAATACAAAAAATCAAGATAAAAATAATAAAACGCGATTGCATTGGGACGAATTCCGATGTTTTTAGACACATTTACTAGGATAATTCTGGGAAATCCCTTTTCTTTCTATTGTGTTGTTAGTGTTTTATTGAGTTTAATAGTACTTGATTTCGGAGGGGTTTGTCCACGGGAGTCTTGAGGCCAGTGTCTGATGGAAGTCGATGGCAGCTGTATGGACGGCACAAGCTCAGCTGATCTCCGGTAAGTGGCGAGTTTTTAACACAATTTTCTCACCGAAAACTGCTGGTTGACATTTGGTCGGGATCCATGTTCGCTTGACCGCTCTGATCCATAGGAAAGCTTCATCTTTGTGAATTTTAAACAAAGAATCACCGTGTGTTTGTGTGGCTAAAGCTTCCCAACTCCATCTTTCTACTTTGACTTCTCCATTATTAATTGAACAAATTGCAAAATATTCAGCAACACAGATGTCCAAAATACTGTGTAATTATGCAGTTAAAACAGACGACTTTTAGCTGTGTGTGTGTGTGTGCAGCGCTAATATTTCCTAACAGTCCGTGACGTCACGCGTACACGTCATCATTCCGCGACGTTTTCAACAAGAAACTCCCGGGAAATTAAAAATTGCAATTTAGTGAACTAAAAAGGCCGTATTGGCATGTGTTGCAATATTAATATTTCATCATTGATGTATAAACTATCAGACTGCGTGGTCGGTAGAAGTGGGTTTCAGTAGGCCTTTAAGTGGTGAGAAGTTCAGGGTGTACTCTACCTTTCAGCCAAAGTTTGCTCGGGTGAACTCTGAATATGATAAGTTGATAGAAAGATTTGATGCACTTGTTGCTTTTTAGGGTCAGCTTGTACCAGCTTCAGCAGAGCTCTTCTGTTGTTTGTCAATGCCATTTCATTTACTTACCTTACAACCACAACTATTAGGCCACAGACAAATGCGATGTGGCCTCTTTGCCTCTTATAGTTGGGTACATTTGACATGTTCCAGATAAGCTAACAGAAAAAAAAACCTCCTCTGCTATACACATATGGAGTTGCAGCTTATTACTGCAGAGTGCTTTCCTAATTGCCTGTGGTGGTGAATCACTCCCTAATACTCGTCAATTCACATAAGTATTCTATTTATAGCTCTGTGCTGTAAAGCACATATTCCTCTGTCATCATACCTTTTCCACACCGCCTGAGTAATAACTGAAAGAGGCTGTTACTGAAATGTTGCGTTTCCAGGCAGAACATTTATAATGGCTGTGCTGGATAATTCCATTCTACGCTTTTTGGGCTCACCACAGGAAGTTAATCACATCAGAGGGCTTGGTTTAGTTTTGACACCGGATTCCTTTCATGATGCAACAGGACAGGAATCAAACCTAGCCCTCTGCTGTGAAAGGCATAAGTGTGTACCATTACATCACCAGGGATAGTTAATAGAATTGTGTTGTGACAATCACTTCCTAACTTTAACGAAAAGTTTCAATGAAAAAATACACACAATCTCACAGATCTGGGGTGCTGGCATGTTGTTGATTGCAATGGTATTGTTTTGGCTTTAATGATATCATTTGTATATCTGTGCTCATGAGTGTGTCCTCTAATGTAAGTGATAATTACTGTGAAATATAAAGTTACAATGCGTTGTATTTTATTGTAAAATATGCAGGAACCTTACAAAAGGGATTGGCTGCTAAAACCCCTTCTTCCCTGAACGAGCATTTACTCTCCCAGAAGTAGTGGGTATCTGTCTTGTTTGAGACCTAAGTCTGTGCAGTAGCGGCTGTTGGTCTTTCAAGAAGGGGAAGCTCATAAAATGTTCCAGTTTATTCCTACATAAATTATTCCCTCCATTATTTATTAAGAAAAGTATTTATTTAAACATGAATACAGTCTCCGAATAAAGCCAGAAAAATATGCTAATGTGTTTCTAGTAATTTTTAACAAAGAAAAAAATCAATAGATTGGAAAAGTCTCAACAAAAAAATCTATTTTTTTTTTAATATGTGCTGTCCAGCCCAATCCATCCATTTTCTACCACTTATTCCCTTTTGGGGTTGCGGGGGGTGCTGGCGCCTATCTCAGCTACAGTCGGGCGGAAGGCGGCGTACACCCTGGACAAGTCGCCATCTCATCGCAGGGCCAACGCAGATAGACACACAACATTCACACTCACATTCACACACTAGGGACCATTTAGAGTTGCCAATCAACCTATCCCCAGGTGCATGTCTTTGGAGGTGGGAGGAAGCCGGAGTACCCGGAGGGAACCCACGCATTCACGGGGAGAACATGCAAACTCCACACAGAAAGATCCCGAGCCTGGGATTGAACCCAGGACTGCAGGACCTTCGTATTGTGAGGCAGACGCACTAACCCCTCTTCCACCGTGAATCCGTGCTGTCCAGCCACTTAGGTTAACAATATAGTTGATGTAGATACCCAAAATTGCTGTACATAATTACTTTACAAGAGAGAAGTGTGGGATATTTCCCTTATTTGTATTTGACTTTAGTAAATTGATTCATATTATTATTTTGCGCACCCGTACCAGAGGAGGAGAGTATAAAAAGAAGGAAAAAAAAGAAGACAGAGGGGCAAATTGCGGTGACAAGAAAGGGATAACACCGAGAGACAACAACAAAAGCAACAACAGAACAACATCTGCTGTGCACCCGCATGGCTGCGATGTTTTTGACCCCAAATTGCCGGAACCAGGAAAACGATGAGCAGGTAATTCCAATACTCTCAAATAGAGAAGGAAGCAGTCGTGCATTAAAGTTTCTCAAACATTAACCAATACTCGAGCCCTGAGGATCAGACGCGGCAGGCATAAATAGCCGCCTGATTGGCAACTGCCTCCAGTTGTGCCCGGCTGCCAATCAGGAAAAAGTGAGGAAAACGAGCGCCCAGGTAGACATGCAGGAAATGGAACAAAAATACGAGCGCTGACAGGAAATAAACATCAAACAAGGAAACACAAACAGAAATGATGTGACAGATCGTCACAACATCAGCTCATACGACATGTACAAATATGATACGCAACATGATAGCAAAGGACCAGTTGGTGAATTAGACAGTCTTTGCTAGTCCGTCAGGTCGACGAGGACCACTCAAGTCATCGTAGGGTTTCTGGGACTGGCTCTGTCTGTGCGTGAGCAGACGGATGACGAGGCCAATCCTGGCACGGAAGGTTCGGGTACAAAAGGGACATGGGACGAGTGAGACGTCTCCAGGAGGGTTGATGGCACGAGCTTTTCGGGCTTGCCTTTTCTTTTCTGCGGTGTTGGTCTTGTTTGCTTCGCACAACTTGGCGCCTTTGTGGATGGAATGGCGCCAAGTGGCCCGATCCATTGTGGACTGTTCCCATGTGTCTGGGTTGATGGCAAACGCCTTAAGTGAGGCTTTGATTGTATCTTTGAAGCGTTTCTTCTGCCCATCCCGGGAGCACTAGCCATGCTGCAGCTCTCCGTAGAAAAGTCTTTTGGGCAGCCTCTTGTCTTGCACACAGGCTACGTGACCTGCCCAGCAAAGCTCGGACTGCATCAGGATGGTGAAGATGCTAGAGAGACATGCTTTAGCCATAACTTCTGTATCTGGGACTTTTTTTCCTGCCACTTGATGCTGAGGATGTTCCTGACACGTATTGTGTCGAAGTGATTTAGCTTCCTGGCATGTCTCTGGTACACGGTCTATGTTTCGCATGCATAGAGCGGCGTGGGGAGCACCACTGGTCCTTACCCTTCCAGTTTGGTCTGGGTGGTGATGCCTCATCTGTTCCAGACTTTCACATACAGTCTGCCGAAAGTGGAGCTGGCTTTCGCTATGTGGGTGTTCACTTCGTCATCGATGGTGACATTTTGAGACAGTGTGCTGCCAAGGTAGGTGAAGCGGTTCGCTGTGTTGAGTCTCTGGTCGTTGACAGTGATATTGGGCTCAACGTAAGGCTTTTCAGGCGCAGGTTGATGAAGGACTTCAGTCTTCTTTGTGCTGATTGTAAGACCAATGTTTGTGCAGGCGCTGGAGAAAATGTCAACACTGCGTTGCATGTCGGCTTCTGAGACAGCGTTGAGGGCACCGTCATCAGCGAACAACAATTCTCTGATGGTGTCTGTCGTAACTTTGTTTTTTGCTTGAAGCCAACGAAGTTTGAACAGTTTGCCATTTGTGCGGTACCTCAGGCTGACACCAACATTCACGTCTCTGAAGGCGTCTGTAAGCATGGCGTAAAACATGAGGCTGAACAGTGTGGGCGCCAAGACGCAGCCTTGCTTGACCCCGTTTGTGACTGGGAATGAGTCAGAGGATTTTCAGCTGTCCTGGAGTCTAGCCTGCGTGCCCTTGTGGAATTGCGCCCAAAGCGATGAATTTCTTTGGGCAACCATGCTTTGCCATAATCTTCCACAGACCCTCTCTGCTGACATAGTCAAAGGCTTTGGTCAGGTCGACATAGGTGGAGAACAGATCGGAGTTCTGCTCTTGAGACTTCTCTTGAAGCTGCCTGGCAGGAAATACCATGTCAATGGTTCCTCGCTCCTTGCGAAATCCACACTGGCTTTCAGGCAGAAGTCCTTGGTCAAAGTGGGCTGTGAGGAGGTTAAGCAGGATCCGGGCAAGGACCTTTCTTGCAATGGAGAACAGGGATATGCCTCTGTGGTTGTCTCAGGCCTGTCTGTTTCCTTTGCCCTTGTACAGATATATGATGGAAGCATCTTTAAATTCCTGGGGAATTGTCTCTTGCTCACACATCAGAAGAAACAACTGGTGAAGCCTGTCGGTCAATGCTGTTACCCCCTCCTTGTAGACCTCAACTGGAATGGCGTCGATACCAGGTGCTTTGCCACTGGAGAGTAGACGTATTGCTTTCTGGGTCTCAAGCAAGGTTGGAGGTTCTTCCAGTGTTTCGTTGATGGGCACTTGGGGGAGACGATTGATGGCTTTGTCGTTAATGGTCGAGGAGCGGTTCAGGACGTTGCCAAAATGTTTAGCCCATCTCTCTAGGATCTTTTCTTTTTCTGTAATGAGAGTGTTCCTGTCTGCTCTAAGGAGGGGGTTTGATCCTGAAGATGTGGGGCCGTACATTTCTTTCAAGGTGTCGTAGAAGTTCTTATAGTCCCGCCTGTCTGCATTACCTTGGATTTCGTCAGCTTTGTCACTGAGCCAAACGTCTTCCATCTGACGGAGCTTCTGCTGCACAGTTCTGTGTGCGTTGATAAAAGCATCTTTCTTTGCTATGGACTTGGGGTTACTAAGGTAGGTTTAGTGGAGGCGGGGTTTTTTATCCAATAGCTGCTTGATATCCCCGCAGTTCTCATCAAACCAGTCCTTATGTTTCCTGGTTTGGGGCCCCAGAGTCTCTGTAGCTGTGGTGTAAATCAGCTCTCTGAGTGATGCCCAACCCGCTTCCACATTCTGGTTGACCGTAGAGGTGGACTCCAGGTGCTCTTTCAGAGCCTTCACAAAGGACTGCTTGCAGCTGGCAGTCTTCAGCTTGGCAATGTTAACCGTTTTGAGGCCTTCTCACCTTGTGGGCGTCATTTGGGTTGAATGCGGATGTTGAGCTTGGTGATAATGAGGCGATGGTCCGTCCAGCATTCAGCACTGCACATGGACTTGGTCACGCGTACATCCTGCCTGTCTCTCCTCCTAATGATGATGCAGTCGATAAGATGCCAGCGGGGGTGCATCCATGACATTAGGTTACGAGTAGGGAGACGGAAGATCCTATTGGTGATCAGCAGTTCATGCTCAGCGCAAGTCTGGAGAAAAAGAAGACCTATGCTGTGGCAGTGACCCACTCCATGATGATGTCCAAGGACTCCTTCCCAGGCAACGTTGTCAGTGCCAACTCTTGCGTTTAAGTCACCAAACAAGATGAGCTTATCCACCTTTGGAACGTCAGCAATGACAGTGTGAAGGTCTTCGTAGAACTTTGCCTTCACTTCACCTGGATTTGTCATGGTTGGCTCGTAGGCACTTTCTTCCAGCAATCAATGGGAGTTTCATGGTCATGAGCCTGTCATTCACTCCCTTGGGAGGTCCAGCCAGCTTGCCAACAAGAGTTGTCCTTACTGCAAACCCAACGCCTGCTTCACGCCGCTCCTTACTAGCTCTGCCAGTCCAGAATAATGTGTACCCAGAGCCCCTTTCACAGAGCTCTCATTCTCCTGCGAGTCTGGTCTCGCTAAATGCTGCGATGTCAATGCCGTATCTAGCGAGTTCCTTTCCTATCAAGGCTGTTCTCCTCTGTGGTAGTCTGCATCATCTCTGTCCAAAGGTGTGCGCACATTCCATTCCCCCAATGTGAGAACTCAAAAAAGAATTGAGCCTCAGACAGATCATTCGATCACCATGCAGAAGTCCAGCATCCAGGCCAGCTGAGCCCAGCCTACCACTCCATAGACCCCCAGAGACACTGAGCTTTTGATAGGTGGGACAAAGCCAAGCATCTATCTAATGACAAGTTTCTCTACAGTGGAATAATCTACTCCATGCTGCCTCATGGAAGTCTTTGGACGCTAAGAGTCAACACTGCTAAATGCCTTATGGCGCTACAAGAATGAATGAAAAGAAAATCAGTGACCTTTTGAAAGATTTAGAATAAAAGTTGAACACGTTCTACTGTATATTTAGTCAGTGAAATGTAAATGCAGAAGTACATTTTTTTACCACTTATTTAATGACATTTTAAGCAAAGTTTAGCTTCCCTTGGAGTCACTGCTCAATAGATACAGTGCATATTTACACACAAAAAAATGTTGGGTTAAAATATTTTAACCCAACTTCTGGTTTGGAAAAGGACGAACCCTTTATTTGAGTTATTTAACTCAACATTTTGGGTTAATTTTTTCAACCCAACTTTTTGATTTGAACTATTTAACCAAAACGTTGAGTTATGATAACTTAATGTTAGATTATTCCCAACCAAACTATCGGGTTAAATTATTTAACCCAAAAGTTGAGTTATGTTAACTCAATATTGGCTGATTCATAACCCAACTATTGGGTTGAATGTATTTAACACAATAGCTGAGTTATGCTGACTACAATGTTGGGTTATTCCACACCCAACTATTGGGTCGCACAATTTAGCTCTCCTTGAACCAATACTTGATTAGAAATTAGAAATGTTACTGCTAGTTTGTCGTACTCCTTCCTAACCACTGATCAAAATAATTTTTATCCCATTAAAATATACCTAAAAGCAAGATATGAGTGACATTTTTATTCTTTATTTTTTACAAGAATTGCCGTGTATGGTTCTAGTTGTCATGGCGGGGTCGCATTTTACTGCGTGGATCGTTCTCCCAGGATGCAGACGGGACTCTGGAGGCAAGATGCAGGTAAGGAAATTATTTATTGTCCATAAATCATGCGGGATACAAACAAAAGAGCACCTAAGAAAAGCTTAGCATGTAAACAGGCAAACAAAAAGGCGAAGCTTAGCACAGGAATCAAATTAGTAGCCATTGTAACTGTTACGTAGAAGAAAACAAGAAAGGCCAACTGAGTGTGGAAAAAAGCATGGAATAAGTAGCTCTCTGACTAGGGTCCAGGTAGAGTTGAGCTTCCTGAACACTAATCAGAGGCAGGTGCAAACAATCTGCAGTCATGGCAACTAAAACACAAACCTAGGGGTGCTCAAAACAGGAACTGAGGGAGTCAAATACTAAACAAACATGATCCGGGCAGCGTATCATGACAATAGTAGTTCTATACAGCATGCTCAAATATTTTCATAAACATAAGATGTGTGATTGTAAATAATGTTAATGAGATTAATCCTTATTAAAATTCCCTTATAGAAAAAAGTACCTTTTTAATTAAAAAAAGCCTTTTAACCAAAAATGTGTTACTCATTGATAAATAACCCAAAAATGGTTCATAGTTTTGAAAACACAGAAATTGAGTTCAAATAATACCCTTATAAACCCAACAATGGATTGCTCTACATAAAAATAACAGCAGGTCTGGTACCGCACTCCCTATACATAAGCCAGCACCAGCCGCGTCGCCAGACAGATTTCACTGCGGCACGTGCCCCAGTAATGATCTGCAGTGCCCCAGTAAAAATTTCACCAATAAAAAAAAAAACGCTTCAGAGTTTTAAGTGTACATAACATAGACTACAGCGCACATACTACTTAGTATGGTAATTGATGCTACTGTATTCACTGCATGTAACAATGAGCACATGGCTAATTAATATGGTAATTTATTCACGTGTGGAGACTTCAGTTGAGAGAGAGAGGATGAGAATCACTGGTGAGGTAGGTGAGGTTAGCCAACAACAATTTCTTAATTATATTATTTTGATTTTGATTGGACTCAAACTGTAACTCCTAGATGGATACCAGAAAGTTATTCGCCCGCAGCAGGGAAGAAGCACCGAGGAATGAGAGATGTAAGTGAAGTCCTAGCTAGCTAGGCAACATCATTGTCTTAAGTTCATGCTAAGTTAGCTAACGTTATTCCTTGTATCAAGACACACATATTCATTTGCTGTACGAGCTGTCGGGGGAATTTCCAATGAACATGAAACATAATGTTGGTTATTGTCTACTGGTTCTGCTCAGGACCTCTGCATCAATGATGATTTGGAGTAAGCATGTGTGAGTTGAGTGCTTCTCATATGGTTTATCTTCCGGAAGAAAAAAATGTTTCCATATCATCAAGTCATCTCTCAACAGTCAAGTTTTAAAAGGTGTTCAGGCCTGTAATTCAGGATCTGACAACTTCCTCTGTGAGGAGGACCTCAGGGGTCTGGCAGATCATTACAATGTTGATCTAAAACCTGTAGAGGTGTTAGTGGCCAAAAACTATCCGGCCAGAAAGCAGGAAAGCCTTCCAATCACAGAAATGCAAAGTGTTTTCAGCTTGCTGGATCAAGTCATGTTCCCAACCTTGACACAAGTCATTCAGATCTCTCTGACCATCCCAGTGTCCAGCTGCAGTTGTGAACGGATGTTCAGTGTGCTGAGACGGTGCCACACTTGGCTGAGAAGCACAATGGGGCAGGATAGGCTTCACCATCTTGCCATCATGTCAGTTGAGAGGGAAGAACTTTCCAAGTTAAGTCAGAGTGAAGTGATTGACCACTTTGCAAAAATGAAAACGAGACGTTACAGTTTACTTCTCAGAAAATGATTTCCCTGAACAGACACACAACAGTTGTTTATTTATTCTACTACTGTGGCTTTATTGTTTTGGGTATATTTTATAGTTTTGTGTATCAGAAGTAGGATTAGCCACATTGCCAAAAATGGAAATTAAATAATATAAAATAACCCAGAGATGTAGGGGTGCTTTATTTTTTGTTTTACTTGTGTAGATGTTAAATTTGCAGATGATTACTGCAAAACATATTTCAAACAGACTCATTGCTCTTCCTTTTTGCTTTTACCAGTAGCAGTTTAGAAATCTGGAGTAAAAAAGTGCACAAGTAGGTCAAATGCATTAGTTAATTTCAGGTGCTTAATCAAAGATCCATACAACATAATCTGATATGATTTCATAGTTTAAAGCACTATTCATGTATTTTTTATGATAAATAAGTGCTAAAATGTTTTAGCTTGCGTGCTTATAGTTTATAGTAATGGACCCATTTGCACACTCAGTTATCAATCAATCAATCAATGTTTACTTATATAGCCCTAAATCACTGGTGTCTCAAAGGGCTGCACAAACCACTACGACATCCTCGGTAGGCCCACATAAGGGCAAAGAAAACTCACACCCAGTGGGACATCGGTGACAATAATGACCCAGTGGGACGTTGGTGACAATGATGACTATGAGAACCTTGGAGAGGAGGAAAGCAATGGATGTCGAGCGGGTCTAACATGATACTGTGAAAGTTCAATCCATAATGGATCCAACACAGTCGCGAGAGTCCAGTCCAAAGCGGATCCAACACAGCAGCGAGAGTCCCGTTCACAGCGGAGCCAGCAGGAAACCATCCCAAGCGGAGGCGGATCAGCAGCGCAGAGACGTCCCCAGCCGATACACAGGCGAGCAGTACATGGCCACCGGATCGGACCGGACCCCCTCCACAAGGGAGAGTGGGACATAGAAGAAAAAGAAAAGAAACGGCAGATCAACTGGTCTAAAAAGGGAGTCTATTTAAAGGCTAGAGTATACAAATGAGTTTTAAAGTGATCTTTAAATGCTTCTACTGAGGTGGCATCTCAGACTGTTACCGGGAGGGCATTCCAGAGTACTGGAGCCCGAACGGAAAACGCTCTATAGCCCGCAGACTTTTTTTGAGCTTTGGGAATCACTAATAAGCCGGAGTCCTTTGAACGCAGATTTCTTGCCGGGACATATGGTACAATACAATCGGCAAGATAGGATGGAGCTAGACCGTGTAGTATTTTATACGTAAGTAGTAAAACCTTAAAGTCACATCTTAAGTGCACAGGAAGCCAGTGCAGGTGAGCCAGTACAGGCGTAATGTGATCAAACTTTCTTGTTCTTGTCAAAAGTCTAGCAGCCGCATTTTGTACCAACTGTAATCTGTTAATGCTTGACATGGGGGGACCCGAAAATAATACGTTACAGTAGTCGAGGCGAGACGTAACAAACGCATGGATAATGATCTCAGCGTCTTTAGTGGACAGAATGGAGCGAATTTTAGCGATATTACGGAGATGAAAGAAGGCCGTTTTAGTAACGCTTTTAATGTGTGCCTCAAAGGAGAGAGTTGGGTCGAAGATAATACCCAGATTCTTTACCGTGTCGCCTTGTTTAATTGTTTGGTTGTCAAATGTTAGAGTTGTATTATTAAATAGAGTTTGGTGTCCAGCAGGATCGATAATCAGCATTTCCGTTTTTTTGGCGTTGAGTTGCAAAAAGTTAGCGGACATCCATTGTTTAATTTCATTAAGACACGCCTCCAGCTGACTACAATCCGGCGTGTTGGTCAGCTTTAGGGGCATGTAGAGTTGGGTGTCATCAGCATAACAGTGAAAGCTAACACCGTATTTGCGTATGATGTCACCTAGCGGCAGCATGTAGATGCTGAAGAGTGCAGGGCCAAGGACCGAACCCTGGGGAACTCCACACGTTACCTTAACGTAGTCCGAGGTCACATTGTTATGGGAGACACACTGCATCCTATCAGTAAGATAAGAGTCAAACCAAGACAGGGCTAAGTCTGACATACCAATTCGTGTTTTGATACGTTCTAATAAAATATTATGATCGACAGTATCGAAAGCAGCGCTAAGATCGAGGAGCAGCAACATAGATGACGCATCAGAATCCATCGTTTTACATTAATTACAGTTACATTAATATTGATATTACACATGTGGGTCCATTGATATAAATGCCGTTAAATGTAGCTTTGATGTAGCAAGCTACATTTGCCATGTATCTTGTTACAATTCTCCGGGTATAGCTTCCCCTGTAGCTTAGCTACATAAAATTGAGAGTAACTTTTAGCTTAGCTTACTACATTTTCACAGTAGCTTGTGCATGTTTGACTATAATTCACAATCCTTATGTATGACACGGACACATATGTCTGTTTTTAATGCACACAAGCTCATAATAAACGTAAATAAAAGTCGCTTACAATGAAGCCAATAGGGTCCATGACAACATTGCATATATTCCGACCATAAAACCCAATAAATACTAACACTTAATTAATATTTTGTGACCTTAATATTAACTAAATATTAGCAGTATCTTTAGTAAAAGCACTAACATTAAGGACCTACATTTAGCGGAAAATTGACCAGAGAGAGGCAACTTTCTTATTCCGTTTCATTGACAACAGCAGGTGGTGAGTTGCTTTCTCATCCAGGAGCTCATAAAAATGTATTCTAGATTTTAAATCATTCAACATTCAAGATTGTTTATTGTCTTAAGCACAGTTAAACAGACAGTTTGCCGTACAATGAAAATCTATCTTTGCTAGTCCACCCTTCAACAAGTCACACGGTACTTAGCTAAAAATAAAAGTAAAAATGTATATACAAGGCACAGTAAGTAACATAACATTACTGCACATTCTGATTGACAGTCAACAGTATAAATATGGAGGTGACCTTGGGTCACAGCAGCAGTTAAAGTGTCTTTAGTGATCAGAGGTGAAAAGTGTCTACAGTGATGGTTCACAGTTGGGGGGTGGTCAAGGTAGCTGTCTTTTGTTCAAAAATACAAAGTAAAAATGGGGGTTGGGGGGGCAGGGGAGATAGCATTCACAAGCCTGATGGCCTGTGGGTAGAAACTGTTTGTCAGTCTCGTAGTCCTGGATTTCAGGCTCCTGTATTGTCTGCCTGATGGTAGGAGGCTGAAGAGACTGTGCTGGGGGTGTGTACTGTCCTTTATGGTGTTGTGTGCTCTCCTGGTGGCCCTGGTAGAGTACATGTCCTGTAGTGAGGGGAAGGCTGCTCCTGATATGTGCTGAGCAGTTTTAATCACTCGCTGGAGTGCCTTCCTGTCCTTAGCAGCGCAGTTTCCATACCAGACCGTGATTGAGCTAGTAAGGACACGCTCAACCGTACTTCTATAGAAGTTGCTGAGAATTTTGGGTAGCATACCACATTTTCTCAGCCTTCTTAAGAAGTTCAGTTGCTGCTGGACTTTCTTTATTGTTTGTTGGGTGTTGTGATCCCAGGTGAAGTCCTCGCTGATGTGGGTCCCGAGGAATTTAAAGGTTTTCACCCTGTCCCCCTAATCCCTCCTATGTACAAAGGTGTGTACTGTGCCCTCCTTCTCCGTGGGTCAATAATCATCTCCTTGGTCTTGTCTGTGTTCAAGGAGAGATTATTATCCTGACACCAGGCCACCAGTGCCGCTACTTTCCTTCTGTACGCTGCCTCAGCTCCCCCGGGGATCAGTCCGACGACCGTAGTGTCATCTGCAAACTTGATGATACTGGTGTTGTTTTGGGAGGCCACGCAGTCGTGTGTGAAGAGGGTGTACAGTACGGGGCTCAGCACACAGCCTAGGGGGGTCCCTATGCTTAGAACCTCTCACCTTGATGTGGACATAAACTAAGAAGCTGACAGACAACTTAGATGATAAAGACGATAAAGACACACGAAAGGCGCTGGTTTTCACCCACCCTTTATTTTGTAAACCTCTGCAAAGATTATGAGTCATTCTTAATCTAAACGGGAATACAGTATATCAACATCCAAACAGTCGGCATGCCATCGACAGCAGACATTGTACAGTAAAGTATGCTTTATTATGTGGTTTGGCTCTCATGAAGTCAGCGTGAGTAGTCAATGTTGTAGTTGAAGGAAAAAGCAAAAGTTTTTTAATTTAATGGGCCGCTAAATGCTTAAAATGACCAATAAACGTAAATATTACATGTTATTATTAATAGATAGATAGATAGATAGAGAGAGAGAGAGAGAGAGAGATAGTACTTTATTGATTCCTTCAGGAGAGTTCCTTCAGGGAAATTTAAATTAAAATTGCCTGGTACTACATTATACTTACTGCAAAACCTTGATGGGAGTGTTTGGATGTTTTTTTAAAGTACTTTACAGGCAGAATAGATCAGTAGTGTGCTTGTCTTGCGTTAGGATTGTGAACGATAGGCAAAATTCTAAAAAAATGCAGTTCTCCTTTAAGATTGTGTTCAGGTGTGTATGTACATGGACAGGCATAGGATAGGAAGCTTATTCTCTATCCCCCCCTCAAACAGAGCAGAACAGAATGTTCTTGGCTGATGGCCAGATGGTGAATGAAACACATATCTCTTTCCCTCTCTCACTCTGTGTTTACCTCTCTTTTCAGTGAGGATGGTCGACAGCAGAATGACGAACATATCCAGCAGCTTGTGATGTCATTGGCTTTGTGTCACTGTGATAGAGTAGAACCTCGCAAATGGTAAGAGGTTATTAAAGGGGTCGGCACCCCACGGCTAGCGTCACCCTCGTGGCTCCGTGGAGCTTTTTCAAAAATGTTCTAAAATGGAAAAAGAATGGGCTGCAATGCATTTTTTGTTTTAATATAGTTTCTGTAGGAGGACAAACATGAAAAAAAAATTCATAATTGTTAGAAATCTAACTGTATATTAATATGCTTCACTGATGAGAGTATTTGGCCAGCGCCGTTTTGTCGTACTAAATTCAGTGGACCTTGAACTCACCGTAGTTTATTTATATGTACAACTCTCTCTGACGCTGCCACAGAAAGACGTGTTTAATGCCATTACTTGTTTGTCTTAATTTGTCCACCAAACCTTTTATGCTGTGCATGAATGCACAAAGGTGAGCTTTGTTGATGTTATTGACTTTTGTGGAGTGTTAATCAGGCATATTTGGTCAGTGCATAACTGCAAGCTAATTGATGCTAACATGCTAATTAGGACAGGTGTAAAATGCGGCTGCTAGACTTTTGACAAGAACAAGGACGTTTGATCATATTACGCCTATACTGGCTCACCTACTCTGGCTTCCTGTGCACTTAAGATGTGAATTTAAGGTTTTACTACTTACGTATAAAATACTACATGGTCTAGCTCCAGCCTATCTTGCCGGTTGTATTGTACCATATGTCCCGGCAAGAAATCTGCGTTCAAAGGACTTCGGCTTATTAGTGATTCCCAAAGCCCAAAAAAAGTCTGCGGGCTATAGAGCGTTTTCCATTCGGGCTCCAGTACTCTGGAATGCCCTCCCGGTAACAGTTTGAGATGCCACCTCAGTAGAAGCATTTAAGTCTCACCTTAAAACTCATTTGTATACTCTCGCCTTCAAATAGACTCCCTTTTTAGACCAGTTGATCTGCCCTTTCTTTTCTTTTTCTCCTATGTCCTACCCTCCCTTGTGGAGGGGGTCAGGTCCGATGGCCATGGATGAAGTACTGGCTGTCCAGAGTCGGGACCCAGGTTGGACCGCTCGTCCAAAGTCAGGACCCAGGATGGACCGCTCGCCTGTGTATCGGCTTGGGACATCTCTGCGCTGCTGATCCGCTGCCGCTTGGGATGGTTTCCTGCTGTGTTGGATTCGCTTTGGACTGGACTCTCGCGGCTGTGTTGTATCCACTATGGATTGAACTTTCACAGTACTTTCATAGTATCACGTTAGACCCGCTCGACATCCATTGCTTTTGGTCACCAAGAGGGGGGGTTGCCCACATATGTGGTCCTCGCCAAGGTTCTCATAGTCATCATTGTCACCGACGTCCCACTGGGTGTGAGTTTTCCTTGCCCTTATGTGGGCCTACCGAGGATGTCGTAGTGGTTTGTGT
The DNA here is from genome assembly GCF_033978795.1 of Nerophis ophidion. NCBI lineage: Eukaryota > Metazoa > Chordata > Actinopteri > Syngnathiformes > Syngnathidae > Nerophis > Nerophis ophidion. Next base: position 36,640,984 of record NC_084619.1, read on the forward strand.
TGTGGTTTGTGCAGCCCTTTGAGACCATAGTGATTTAGGCCTATATAAGTAAACATTGATTGATTGATTGATGTACATATTGCATCATTATGCCTCGTTTGTAGGTATATTTGAGCCCATTAAAGTTTATTTTACTTATGTCCTCCGTGTGTTTAATTTAATTTTGCATGTCTCCACAACATCTGTGTGTAATATTGGTTACATTTCTTATAGTTGTTTGTGTGCCGTTATAGACCACAGCAAACATTACTAAGCTTGCAAAGATTGTAACAAATCCAATAGAAGAAGACAGCCTGCCATTTCCTTAAACTTGGACACACACATCTATACCTTTGGCCACTCTAAGCCAGTAATTTCCAGGAGTTATATCGTACCTTCTGAGAAGCCTCCATTTTACTAATGTTTTCTAATGTTGTAAAAAATGTGTAGAATAAATATTAAAATGTCAACATTTCTGTCAACGAGAGAAACGGAAAACTGGGGGATGCATGAGGAACAAATTGTGTGTGAACCCTTGTGTCTTAGTATGTAGTGATGTATCCAGCTCCTCTGACATGAACTCACAGGGGCAGGGCAAGGTTAAGTTGCACAGGAGACTAACTCCTCTCACCTCAAGGCTACATGATCTCTCCCCCACTCCAGTTGAGCTCAACCTCTCTTCCTCACTCTGCTCAGCCTTTTGCAGTTTATTTATGAAGGTCTCTCACTAATCAGCCCCATGTTTTGTCTCCTGATTGGTTGCAGTAATGAGGTCCGGGAGGTCAGTGGTAGAGAGATCTTTATCCTTGTTGTGTGCATGTGTGCTTTTGTGTGTTCATGCAAAGTACATATTCTGTAGAATAATGCGTGTAATTCATATACACGCATCTCCACTGATTGATGGCACAGTTAACATGGTTGTGTGAAGTAGAGGAGTAAGGCAGGCCACCGCCATCTGACATCCATCCATCAACATGACTCCTATGGACAAACTGCTAAGTTAAACATGCAGTGAATTGCTAGTGCATGTGTGTATGATTGAGCATACACATCCTACTACCTTACATTTTGAAATTTCCAGTTTGTTACTCTTGTAAGGAAGTATTTCAGGTCAAATGATGAGGAAAAGCCTAACTTTCCGTCTGATGTGCTTGGTATCAAATTACCACTTTACTAGTGTTGGGTACCGGTACTAAAATTATTTTGATACTTTGATACTTTTCTAAATAAAGGGGACGACAAAAAATTGCATAATTGGCTTCATTTTAACAGAAAATCTTAGGGTACATTAAACATATGTATCTTTTTGCAAGATTATCCTTAAATAAAATGGTGGACGAACAAGACAACTTTTAGTAGTAAGTGAGCAAACAAAGGCTCCTAATTTAATCTGCTGACGTATGCAGTAACATATTGTGTCATTTTCCATTCTATTATTTTGTCAAAATTATTAAGGACAAGTGGTAGAAAATGAATTACCGTATTTTTCGGATTACAAATCACTCCGGAGTATACGTCGCACCGGCTGAAAATGCATAATAAAGAAGGAAAAAAAAATATATACGTCGCACATATATAAGGCGCAGGCTGGTCTCCATGATTCTGTTCGTGTGTGGTTGGCGGTCCCAGTTTTTTCTTTTCTCGATCACTTTGATTTGATGGGGGCTGCTGGCTGTCTGGGGCTTTTGCAGCTGCCTCTTCTGATGCTGTTTGTTTGTAGTGTGGGCGCCCGTGGTTGCTGGGTCCGGTGCAGGGGGGTGGTTGATGTTGTGACTGGTGGTAGCGGGCACTCGGGACTGACGGACTAGCCGGCTTCATACTTGTTAATTGTGTTGGTTGGCTTGTCGGGTGTGGGCCTGGGGTGCCCTTGTGTCCTGCCGCGTCATCCTGGCGTGCCCGGTTTTGCACTGTTGTCTGGGTCGGGCTTGTTGGGGGTTGTCCCTGGGTGGCGTGGGTACGCGGCCAAACCTGTGGGGCTTGGAGGTTTGGCTATTTCTCAGTGGGCAGTGGATGGCGGGACTTAATTGCTGTCCCTCCGGCCTTTGTATGGATTTGTTGTCGTATACAAATGTGTGTGTGTGTGTGTGTGTGGATGGATGGATGGATGAATGTGTGTATGTATGTATATGTGTGTGCATGTATGGTTACAGGTATGTGTGTGTTCATAGATGTGTATAGGTATGTGTGTATGTGCATGTGTGGTATGTATACATATATATGTATGTGTATGCGTGTATATGTATGTATGTATATATTTATGTGTATATGTATGTATACATGTGTGTGTATGTGTATGTATATGTGCATACATATGTGTATATATATATATACAGTGGGGCAAAAAAGTATTTAGTCAGCCACCGATTGTGCAAGTTATCCCACTTAAAATGATGACAGAGGTCTGTAATTTTCATCATAGGTACACTTCAACTGTGACAGACCGAATGTGGAAAAAAAAAAAACAGAAATTCACATTGTAGGAATTTTAAAGAATTTATTTGTAAATTATGGTGGAAAATAAGTATTTGGTCAACCATTCAAAGCTCTCACTGATGGAAGGAGGTTTTGGCTCAAAATCTCACGATACATGGCCCCATTCATTCTTTCTTCAACACGGATCAATCGTCCTGTCCCCTTAGCAGAAAAACAGCACCAAAGCATGATGTTTCCACCCCCATGCTTCACAGTAGGTATGGTTTTCTTGGGATGTAACTCAGTATTCTTCTTCCTCCAAACACAACGAGTTGAGTTTGTACCAAAAAGTTCTATTTTGGTTTCATCTGACCACATGACATTCTCCCAATCCTCTGCTGTATCATCCATGTATTCATTTTGGTATAAACTCAACTCGACGTGTTTGGAGGAAGAAGAATACTGAGTTGCATCCCAAGAACACCATACCTACTGAGAAGTATCCTACACTTATCTTTTGTAAAGTAAATCTGAACAGCCGATATGGGCATCTACATCAACTATATGATTTGTCTGAGAAGCTGGACAGGACAAAAAACAAAAAAACATATTTAAGTCGCATTTTGGGAGGAAATTTATTTGATAAAATCCTACACCAAGAATAGACATTTGAAAGGCAATTTAAAATAAATAAAGAATAGTGAACAACAGGCTGAATAAGTGTACGTTATATGACTCATAAATAACCAACTGAGAAGGTGCCTGGTATGTTAACGTAACATATTATGGTAAGAGTCATTCAAATAACTATAACATATAGAACATGCTATACGTTTACCAAACAATATCTCACTCCTAATCGATAAATCCAATGACATCTTCTTCCTTGATGTCGCTTCTAAACAACTCTGCCAACTCCAAAGGTATGCGCCGCTTCCTCTTGTCATTTTCTGATGCATATTTCACTACGTCCAGTAGTGAAATACATAATTTCCTTTTCGGTCCAATTTTTGTTCAGCCCTTCTCAGTTTTTTATAAGTTACCGCCAACGATGAAATTATCCATTTTAATAGCTACGGCAGTAGCATATAGCATATAGCAGTTAGCATTCCATGACCCACAATGCACTTCTGCCATGACCCTCCCCCGCCAAGTTCTTATTGGTTGAGGTGTGTGTGACGATTACTGACGTGTGTTTGACGATTGCTGACGTGTGTGTGGCGATTGCTGACATTTTCTTTGTCTCTTCCGCGAATGAGATGAATAATATTATTTGATAGTTTGCGGTAATGTGTTAATAATTTCACACATAAGTCGCTCCGGAGTATATGTCGCACCCCTGGCCAAACTATGAAAAAAACTGCGACTTATAGTCTGAAAAATACGGTATTAATCTACATGTTCATTTACTGTTAATATCTGCTGACTTTCCCCTTTTAACATGTTCTATCTACACTTCTGTTAAAATGTAATAATGACTTTACATTAGTTTTGGGTGATACCACAATTGTGGGTATCAATCCGATACCAAGTAGTTACAGAATCATACATTAGTCATATTCAAAGTACTCATGTGTCCAGGGACATATTTCCTGAGTTTTTAAACATAATATTAATTTAAAAAAAACAAAAGATGTGATGCCAAAAAATATCGACGTAATCATAGTAGTATGGACTAGATATGGTACTGTACTTTGCATCATTACAGTGATTGTTAGGTTTAGATCCACCAATGGTGTTTGTTTACATTTTGACGCCGGTGAGCTACGGTGTGTAGTGAAGCATGTTTAGCTATTCCTCGTCCTGCAGGGTACTTTTCATAGGCGGTATAGTACCGAATATGTTTTTTTAGTATAGCAGTACTATACTAATACCGTATACCGTACAACACTACAGTCTACTACCTGCACTTTTTTGGGAAGTTTGCCCATCATTTACAATCCTTATGTGAGGCAAAAACATACATCGTTCCCTATTTCTGTGCCTTCTAAATAGTGAAAACCTTCTAGTAGGAGGCGGCTTACAATACAGGTAGGCTATATGGGATTCATCTATTCCGTTTTTAAAGTACTCTAAAAACAATAAAAACAATGCAAACAACGCTCCATTTACATGCCGTGACCTGCATATTAACTAAGCTGTAGTGACATTGCTATTGCAAAAGCGAACACAGAAAACTACTTTTCTAGCGTAGTGACACATCTCCTTGTTCACACTGCTCCTTCAACTACTAGCAAGTAGCACACTACTAGCTATATATAGCGTTGGTTGCGACTCACCGTAAAATAATGAAGAAGAGGAAGCTTGAGCTGCTTCTATATTGCTTTTGCATTTGGAAAAAAATGATGCTAAGTTATATCATGCAGATCGCCTGTATAGTAGAAATTGGTGGCACCAATCTGAAAAGTTGGTCAACTTTGAAAATCCACACGCTACCAAGTTGACACTATATGGCTCTCTACAAATGGAATGCAGCATAAGGCGATCACAGCTTTGTATCAGAGGAATGAAGACTATTCTGAATTTATCAGCTCAGGGACAAAACAACAACCCGTCAGTCGACATCCGAGAGAGAGTGGACATTACATGTCACTGTTTTTGTTCTTATTTGAAACATTTAAAACATAGTGCCACATGATCACGCTCCAAGGCACTCACAAAGTCTCCCATTAATGATAGCCAACACAGAAAATGCTCTCAATGTTTTTGTTGACATTCACTACGTTTCCATGCACTAAATTAGACTGATTTCTCAAATAGTGCCTCCCGTACACTGGGGAGCGTCTTATTTTATGAACAAATTTCTTTTCCAGTTGACCTATGATGTCACACTAGCCATCTGCGGATCCTTACAACTTGTTTAAACTGATGTCCGCTGTAATATTGGCACAGATTACAAATATTATGTCTGTAATGGCTTTGTTGATGTTTAACAGCAGACAGCATCAAGTATTGATCTTGGAACATGACACTACTACCAAGACTGGCAGAAGAGTTATTTCAAAAATATTTTTCAGTCGAAGAATCATGGAAACAAAACTTTTAGATGTCTCGGAGTTTAATCATAAGGCTTTCGATTGATAGGAGTTTTAAATCCGAAGAAAGACTGTTTGTGCCACAGTCGATACTGTTCCATATAGAGTTTGCAATGTGCAGGACTATTTTGCCAGTTGTGTGGAATACAGTGGGAGGGCACAAATACATTGTGAAGAGGTTTATGTAAGCTTTATAATTTGCCTTTAATATCCCTTCTTCATTCAATTTCATCTCATTCATATTTTGTTCGGGAGTCTAAATTAAGCCGCCATTCTACATTTCTCAGCTACATTCTTAAATAGATCTCTATAAATGTTTTCTACCATCGAGTCCCTTCAAAATGTTCTGTTCTTTTGATTTGTGAAGCAAATAAAAAGTATCCTCTTAATGACAATTGTTGCTATGTTTTTATTTAATAGTGTCTGCTTCCACGTTGTATTCCGCCCGTTGAGACTGGGGCATGCGTGATATGCGGAGTCCTCTCTGGCTGCACACACCCACTCAAGAGATCTGGTTTCCAATCGCATAATCCAAGTGTTTTAGTCCAATTTTTCCAAAACCAAACCCAATCCCATTAGGGTGTTGCCCTGGGTTGTAGGAGGCTTATTTAGAGCTAGACTATTTGAGAAATTGCACTAATTTAGTGCATGGACACATAATAAGTGATTTCACAGAACATTGTGAATCCAATGTGTCCAAGAAATTATTTATCTGATTGCCTAAACCGACCAAAATACTGTAAATATTACATATTACCATGAATGTGTCTGTGACAACATTATATAAATACTAATGGCATGCACATGAACAGTGTTGGAAGTTTTCGGATGTTTTTAGACTATTTTGTAGGCAGAAAAGATCGTATCCTCATTACCTGCATTGTTAGCCGTCTCGTACTTTACTATGCATAATGCATATTAAAGGGAAATACATGCATTTTTGTCTCACATAAGGATTGTGGATGATGAATAACATTTTTTCTTAAATGCAGTTTGCCTCCAACAAGTAGTTTAAGGAAAAGTAACTGCAAACACACAATAAGGGCACTCTGAGTTATGTTTATGTATGTGTTGCATCCACTGGTGTACATCAATATCTTGTTATTTGTTATATTATTGCAGAATTTTTCAAAATGTACACTTTATACTATACAGTTACCATGGTTTAAGCAAATTAATAACATTCAAGTAAATCATTTAAAGTTGTTCCTGTATGACATTCTGCCAATAAAATGGCATTTCAGTCAAACTATCAGGGTCTGTTTTAAAGGTCATTTTAATTATGTAAACAAGTAATTAACTGTGATTAATCATGATTAATCAAAATTCCAATCTGATTTGAAATAATACAGTTTTACAGCACTAGTAAAAACTGAATTGTGTGTGAGAAACATCTAGCTTCTATAATGTCAATGTTTTACAGCAGGAACGTGTGATTTTTTCCGACTAAAAGAACATAATTAATTGACTGTTCGATAATGAAGTACCTATAAAAAAAACACTAGTTAACAGCATTGCTGTTGAATTCAGTCCGTAAGTAATATTACTTTATTTTAGTTGTATTCATTTTAATTGTTAACATCTCCTTAGTATGACAGGGATCATTAAAGGTTAATAAAGAAATGTATCCCATACTGGAAATATATTTACCTGCTTTCTGCCAGAATGCCGCTGGGATAGGCTCCAGCCACCCCTGTGACCCCAAAAGTGACATGCGGTAGGAAACGGATGGATGGATTGCATTTTATGGTCAAAGTCCCATGTCATAAAAACTTTAATGACTAGCATCTGAAATATTAATTTCTCGATAAAGTGTGTCTGTATAGTTATACTTCTATATAGATGAATAGACGAGTCAATGTGGAAGAACAATGGTCGATATAAATACAATCAACAAGAAGGAAATGTGCTCACGTGTCAATAAGGATTCAATGTAACTGTAAGGATTCATAACTGTCAACATTGGAGACCAGGGGTGTCAAACTCATTTTAGATTGGGGGACACATTGAGAAAAATCTACTCCCAAGTGGGTTAATAGGTAAAATCACGGCACGATAACTTAAAAATAAAGACAACTTCAGATTGTTTTCTTTATTTGAAAATAGATCAAGCACATTCTGAAAATCTACAAATCATAATGTTGTTGGTTTATTTTTACACTTACATGTTGCGGTTAATAGTAATCTGTCTTTATAGGGGGCGGCATGGCGTCGTGGGTAGAGCGGCCGTGCCAGAAACCTGAGGGTTGCAGGTTCGCTTCCCACCTATTGACATCCAAAATCGCTGCTGTTGTGTCCTTGGGCAGGACACTTCACCCTTGCCCACGGTGCCGCTCACACTGGTGAATGAATGAAGAATGAAGGATTGGTGGTGGTCGGAGGGACCGTAGGCGCAAACTGGCAGCCACGCTTCCGTCAGTCAACCCCACATATGCAGCTTACCACCACTAGGTGTGAATGAATGATGGGTTCCCACTTCTCTGTGAGCGCTTTGAGTATCTAACAATAGAAAAGCGTGCTATAAATCTAATCCATTATTATTATTATTATTATTTGTCGTTATTTATATGTTATGAATAAATCATGTAATAATGTTCATCAGTCAACTCACTGGCAGTAATTTTCAATCTATCAAGATAAAAATGTTTTATCAAAATCACATTACAGGATGTTATTTATGTTGTTTGATCATTTTCCTCGACTAATGTACTCCATCATCATCAAACTTTATTGCAGACTCCAACCTCCAAGTACACATACAATCACTTACGGTACATAAAACCCACAAACTACAGTATAAAAGGCATTCCCACATAATATTAAAAACAGTGCTTGTGCATGTTTAGTAAAATGCATCCAATTAATAAAAACAGCAACATAATATATATATATATATATATATATATATATATATATATATATATATATATATATATATATATATATATATATATATATACTTTAAGAATGTGTCTGCACATTCTATAAAATGCACTGATACTAGTGTTACCATTTATCCGATTGGTACCTTACACAAATACACCTTGGATTGGTTATCTGTATAACAAGATCATTCTTGGACCCCTGCAGTCTATATATGAACTTAAACATCTTTTTTCAGGATGGCGTGGAAGCTGTTTATTCCTAAATCACAAAAAAAGCTTGCTGGTACTACTGCCCCAGGGCTTTCCCAGCAGGATTGTGAGGCAGTCATTATATGCAACCTGGAGTTTGCGCAAGCTCTCTTTTTTTAACCTCACCTGTACTAACATTTTGTACATACCGTATTTTTCCGACTATAAGTCGCAGTTTTTTTCATAGTTTGGCCGAAGGTGAGACCTATACTCAGGAGCGACTTATGTGTGAAATTATTAAAGGCCTACTGAAACCCGCTACTACCAACCACGCAGTCTGATAGTTTATATTTTAATGATGAAATCTTAACATTGCAACACATGCCAATACGGCCGGTTTAGTTTACTTAACTGCAATTTTAAATTTCCCGCGAAGTATCCTGTTGAAAATGTCGCGAAATGATGACACGTATGATGACGCGTGCATGTGACGTCACCGATTGTAGCGGACATGTTCTTCCAGTACCGATCACGGCTAAAAGTGGTCTGCTTTAATCGCATAATTACACAGTTGTAGAAGGTCTCCGACCTGGATCCTCCACTTTGTCACGGACACAACACACTTTGTTCAGTGGTTACACTTTCTTTTTAATGTTTCTTAATTTATACAACACAGTCACTTTGTTCAATACTCTTTTTGGCTTTTCAGCTCACTCATATTATACAGTATTGTCTCTTCCTTCCACTCCCCCGTCCGTCCGCCAGTCTCTCCCTCCTGTCGTTCCTTTTTCATGATCTCCAGCCCTGCTGATAAAGGATCAGGTGATTAGATAACTCGTCCCAGCTGAGGTATCTGCTCACCTGATTGCTGCTTCGTGACCGGCTCCTGCGCATGCCCCGCCCGCAGGGAACGCGTAGGCCACGCCCCTCTCCACAACAGTATTCTGGTCATCTGTGTTGCCGAATCTTTTGCAATTTGTTCAATTGATAATGGAGACTACAAAGGAGAAGCGAACAAGGTTGGATTTGACCACACACACAAAGTACAGTGTATTACAGGTAAGAATTAGGCTGATCGCCTGTCGGTGGTGTCGGTGGTTACCACCTGCCACTACGACTTTGGCGGCCAGGGAGCAAAATACTAGAGCAGTGGTTCTCAACCTTTTTTCAGTGATGTACCCCCTGTGAACATTTTTTTAATTCAAGTACCCCCTAATCAGAGCAAAACAATTTTGGTTGAAAAAAATAAGAGACAAAGAAGTAAAATACAGCACTATGTCATCAGTTTCTGATCTATTAAATTGTATAACAGCGCAAAACATTGCTCATTTGTAGTGGTCTTTCTTGAACTATATGGAAAAAAATATATAAAAATAACTAGTGTTTCAATTCTAAATAAAAATTTCTACACAAAGAAGTAATCATCAACTTAAAGTGCCCTCTTTGGGGTATGTAATAGAGATCCATCTGGATTCATGAACATAATTCTAAACATTTTTTCACAAAAAAAGAAATCTTTAACATCAATATTTATGGGAGATGTCCACAAAAAATCTAGCTGTCAACACTGAATATTGCATTGTTGCATTTCTTTCCACAGTTTATGAACTTACATTCATATTTTGTTGAAGTATTATTCAATAAATATATTTATAAAGGATTTTTAAATTGTTGCTACAAAACATTTTCATTATTGCAGGAGATCAATCTTTAATAGCTGACTATAAACAGTTCAATACACAAACATTTGTATTCAAATTTACAAACAATTTATAAATTTACACACACATTGTATGGACCCATGACTCAATAAAGTGTCTTTTATCTTATACAGTTCGCACCGAAAATGTATGTCTTCTCATACATCGGAATGCTGTGCAGGTATGTTCCCACACTAATTTAAGTGTCACTAATGTGTGCCATACTTTAGTACTTTTGCATATAATAATACAGTATATGACATCATTAAACACACATGTTCAAATGTATCTGTTCTCCCTGCTGAGTAAAGTACACAATGTCTAATTATTACATTATTCTGTTACCCCACCTAGGAACATGCTTGCTGGGCTGCACTGGAATGAAAACTCGAGCCGCCCTATAGCCACTACACAAGCAAGTGCTTGTGTAGTGGCTATGCAGTACGCTACCCGAAGTATAAAACAGGGGGCCATGTGGTCAAGAAAATCCGGACAGAGTCAACATACCGAAAGTGTAGAGGACACAAAACATTGTAAACACTCGACACTTTGTATCATGATAATAATACTGTCAAGTTTCACTCTCCATGAGTTTATCAGGGAGGTTGATGCTGGCTGCAGACAGACCCCTGACAAGAGAACACCAGTCAGTGTCACTGTGGATGTGCCTCCCTTCCTCTGAGATGAACTGGAGAAGCCAGACAAGGAGGAAGGCATCGCCAAGCACAAGAGTCGCTTCGCTAAGCGTTAACTACAGTGGCCATGTGGATTCTGTTGCAGTCACTGCACGTCTTGGAACCCGGTGTAGTCCAAAAAATACGACTTACACCCCAGTACGACTTGTATATGTTTTAATCCTTCTTTATTATGCATTTTCGGCAGGTGTGACTTATACTCCGGAGCGACTTATACTCCAAAAAATACGGAATGTAGCATCATCTGCAATGATACAAATAATTGCTAGTGCAACATCCATCCAGTGGACATTTATAACAGCTGTTTCTTTCATAAAAACATTTCAGGTACATTTTTATGCTTAACAAACTCATCCCGGGAGCCAAATAAAACCTGTTCGCGGGCCTGATCCGGCCCTCCGGCCGTACGTTTGACACCCCTGTTGGAGACTATACGAAAAATCTGTGTATTTGATATAGACTTAAATGATGCACATTTAGTTCTGCTCTAAGAATGACAAACTGGCTATACTGTCAACAACATGATCATCCAGTGACATATTGGTCACAAGCAATTTAAATCAAGTAATAAATTAAGCTTCAACTTGTTCAACATCCTATTTCAGCCATGCACACCCTCACATGGTCCAAGCAATACATTCCCCTGACTCCCCGAGCAAGTTTCACTTTCCTAATTGAGTGGATTGACAGCACATAAAGTCTGAGAAAATTCTCGCAGCCAAAGACCAGAGAATGAGGGTTTGGAGAGTTATTATTGCATCCACATCTGTTGGTTTCACTCAAGCCAAGATTCCCTGGTGCTAGTATCTGTCAGATAACTCCATGCATGAAGCAGAGTGGGGCAGAAGGACATGAAGAACCACTAGGGGGCAGCCTAATACAGAGCAAGGTGGATGGAGGCACATTAATCAGAAGGACAATTACTGAGGTCTATAGCTTCATAACATAAAAGTAAGGAACAATCATTGCTCTTGTTTATACACATAACTATTCCATGGCAATCAACCAATTTTGTAACCAGTAGTAAATTGGTCTATAATGACTGTGCTCATTATGCCTTTAGTTAGTGCTGGGCAGCTGAATGGCTGCAGAATGCTTTAGTCTACTCAACCAGTCAAAGAATAATCTGTTCTTTCTTCTTTATGTTCAAGTTCACTTTCATCTCCTCTTCATGGCAGCGGAAAAAAAAACAACTGAGATTGCTCGCCACATCCTCACAGTAAAATTCCATTCAATCTGCATATAAAAGTCTGTGGTGGTTGTACTGCGGGGCGGTGGGATGCCTCTCCTCTCTGTGTGAGGGACCCAGCGGTAGCGTTGCCGGAGCGTCAGCGCAACCGGCTCACCTTGATGTGGCGACAGAGGAATGAGGACTGCGGCCGCAGATGGAGATGCTTCTGCATGCTACAATTTCATTCAGAAAACAACAGCAGACGCTTGCAGCTCTACTCGGTCACAGCGTGTGTTTTTGTAAAAGAAATGTTTTGGGGTTTTTAAAAAGAAGAAAAAAAAACCTCTCTGCTGTTCTTGCTGATTTATTGGGGTACATAAGTGGGTTTTGCAATGTAGATTTTGATATTAGTGACGTATGGCCAGTGGCGGGCCATGCGTGTTTCCACCTCGGCCTTCTGTGATGTCCGACTTCAATGATTACCTCTCAAAAAGCCACTACTCCTTCCTTCCAAGTGGCGGGCCATGCATTTCACATGTATGCCTTCAGTATGTCCTACTTAGTCCCACTTAAATAAATGCCTCTTATAATTTCATAGTTTATGATATCACATGACCACCGCTGGAGAAATACAATACAGAAAAACACTTGCCCACTGCTGGGCATTGAACACCTCATTAGTGCACAACACAGGCTACCGTATTTTTCGGATTACAAGTCGCTCTGTAGTATACGTCACACCGGCCGAAAATGCATAATAAAGAAGGAAAAAAACATATAAACGTCGCACAGGAGTATTAGTCGCATTTTTGAGGAAAATTTATGAGATAAAAACCTGTTGCGATCCACTGCACGTGTCACAGTTATTTGGTGTCGAACCCCAAGATGCCGAGAAGGAGGCAGGCATTTGGTAAGTAAACATGATTTAATTAAATACTAAGACAAAAACAAAACCAAAAGGGTACAAACAAAAAGCGCGCACATGGGCGGACTAACAAACTAAGGGTCTTTAGCATAGAAGCTAGCAAGAAACAAAAAAGGACCTAGCGTGGAAGCTAGCCGGTAGCAAACAGGAAAAACTGGAAATGGCTAATGCTAACAGAAACAGCTTACCGCTACGACGACCAGGACAAAATGTAGCACGGCAGGTAGTAGCTGTAACAAAACGACACGACAAGAGCGACATGTGGCAACGACAATACAAATGACAATACAATGATCCAGCAACTGACACAAGACAAAGCAGGTACAAATAGGAGCGGGCTGATTGGCAACAGGTGTGGCCAGGTACCAATCAGCCGCAGCTGAGGAGGAACACAGCACTCAGGGAACAAGACAGGAAGCTGACAAAATAAGAGCACTAGACAGGAACTAAAGACAGGAGATACTAAACACAAAGGAAACAGACTAATGCAGAGGAAAAAAACTAAAACATAGACAAACTGTCAGGGGAAAGCCTGACAGCACGGATCGTTTGTGGTTTAGATTTTTGAGTTTGTTTGTGCACTTCCTGATTGGTTTCTGTCACCATTGTTGCATATTTGTTTCTAGAGAATGTTGCACCACGGTACTATTATTGTGACACACACGCAAACAGGAAGTGGATGACGTGTTGAAGTTATGCCAGACGGCACTTAGGAATACGTTGATGACATGTTTTGTTATTGTATTTCACTGCTATAATTTATCAAAGCAATGTGAACAAATGGAAAATCGTTCTTATTTATAACAAAACATGGACTTTATCAAACGGAGTTTGCCGACATCGGAATGCAAACAACACATGAGCGAGCGGCGAATGCATTCACGCCATTGACCGAAGAGTGAGTCATCAAAACAAAGAAGGTGAAACGCAAACCAGTAAAACCAACAATGGAGGTACGTTGCCCTATCGCAAACTGTGAATACACGGCTCGGCACGAAGAGGCGGCAGTGGTGGCGGCGATGCTGAACATCCATGCGACCACACACACTGCACCCCCCAGGGAGCCACACATGAATGCTAAGGTAGAGAAGCTCAAGCGACCCTCCATCGCGTTGGCGGGAACGGCCGAGACGTGGTCATATTTCTTAACCCGCTGGGACGAATACAAAAGAGGAACCAAATTAACCGGTTCTGACGTAGTCACGCAGCTACTTGAGTGCTGCGAGGAGGAGCTAAGAAAAGACCTCACTCGCGCAGCTGGCAAAAGCCTCGTGGATAGTGATGAAAAGGATGTTCTTTTGGCTATGAAAGCACTCGCCGTCCGTGCAGAAAACATCATGGTGGCTAGGGTGGCCCTATCCAACATGCGGCAGGGACACGAGGAGCCCATCAGGTCATTCCACGCTCGTTTAAAGGGGCAGGCTGGCACATGCAAATACGAACTGAAATGTACAAAAGAGGACTGTGGCCAAATGAATGATTTCACAGAGGAAATACTGTGTGATGTGATCGCTCGGGGCATAGCAGACCAAGAGATACAGCTGGATTTATTGGGCGAAAAAAATCAAAATATGCCATTAAAAGACATGGTAGAGTACATTGAAGCTAAAGAATCAGGGAAGCGCTCAGCCTCACGCCTGCTTGACGCCCAAAATACAGACTCGATCAGCAGTTCATATCAGCGAGGGAAACAACAAGACGTCCGCAGCAAAGGGGGCCAAAGGGCAGAAAAAACTAAAACGAAACCTGAGGAGCCCTGTGTCTATTGTGGTGGAACAGGTCATGGCAAGACACCGCAGTGGCGCGTCCGGCGCGCTGAATGCCCTGCATATGGCAAGACGTGCAAGAAATGCAATCGGCAAAATCACCTCGACAGAGTCTGTCTGGGCGGCCGCCCATCCAGACCCCCACCAGAAGAGGCTGATGGGGCGCACGAGGAACAACAGACAGCAGCGCACGTAGAACTGTGCACACTCACAATGGACAGCGCCCACGACAAGATCTGCACACTGCCCTTGGCCCACCACCTTTATGATGATATGTGCGACAAGTGGACGAAACGCCCATCCAACCCACAGCCATACATCCGCCTCACCCTCGCCATCGAGCGTGAAGATTACAAAGCGCTGGGACTCGACCTTCGAAAGCACACCCGTGCTGTAACCCTACCCGCAATGGCTGACACAGGGTGCCAGAGCTGTCTGATTGGCGTCAAGGTCGCCCAGCAACTAGGTCTGAGCACAGACGACCTCATCCCTGTATCAATGACCATGAGAACCGCGAACAATGAAGGTATACGCATCCTTGGGGCCGCCATCATCAGATTCGCCGGCAGCAGCAGCGACGCCCGGAGGCTGGAAACGCACCAGATCGCATATGTGACCGACACCTCAGACCGCATATTTCTGTCTCGCACAGCCTGCGTGGATCTCGGCATGATATCTGACAAGTTCCCAACTCTGGGTGAGGTCAACCTGGCGACCTCGGAGCCATGTAACTGCCCCCGACGCGCAGAGCCTCCAGTCACACCTACTACGCTCCCCATGCCAGCTACAGAGGCCAACAGGGAGGCGCTACGGGCGCACCTCCTGAGGCTATATGCTCAGAGTACGTTTAACACATGCCCTCACCAGCCCCTGCCCAGGATGTCTGGCCCACCACTTTGCCTCATGCTCGATAACGAGGCAACGCCAGTGGCCCACCACACACCCATCCCAGTAGCCATACACTGGCAGAGCGAGGTGAAGGCTGGCCTCGACCAAGACGTTCGTCTCGGCGTACTGGAGGAGGTGCCGGTTGGCACACCGGTAACATGGTGTCACCGCATGGTAATATGTGCAAAAAAGAACGGCAAGCCACGGCGCACAGTTGACTTCCAAGCCCTGAACAAACATGCTGTTCGTGAAACTCACCACACACAGTCCCCCTTCCACCAGGCGAGGCAGGTGCCCAATGGCATGTACATAACTGTATTCGACGCCTGGAATGGCTACCACAGCGTCCCAATACACGAGGATGATCGCCACAAGACAACGTTCATCACCCCATTGGGGAGGTACCGATACCTCTCAGCCCCGCAGGGATACATAGCGTCAGGAGACGGCTACTCACGGCGATATGACGAGGTAGTCACGGACATTGGTAACAAGACCAAGTGTGTGGACGACACGTTACTGTGGGCTGACGACATTGAAAAAGCCTACTTCCAGGCCGTGCGATGGCTTGACGTCTGCGGCAGGAATGGGATCATCCTCAACCCTGAGAAGTTCGTCTTCGCCTCTCCCACAGTGTACTTTGCCGGCTTCACCATCACCATGACCGACGTACGGCCATGCAGTCGTTACCTGGACGCAATCAGAGACTTTCCCCAGCCACGAAACATCACCGACATCAGGTCATGGTTCGGCCTTCTCAACCAGGTGGCTTATGCCTTCAGTATGGCCGAGCGCATGCAACCGTTCCGGAAGCTCCTGCAGCATGGCGTGCGCTTCGAGTGGTCCCCAGAGCTGGAGGAGGTCTTCCGCGAGTCCAAGGCGACGATCGTCCAGGAGATCGAGCGAGGCGTCCGCATCTTTGACAAATCGAAGCCCACATGCCTCGCGACGGACTGGTCAAAGGAAGGGGTCGGCTTCTGGTTATTCCAAAAGCATTGTTTATGCCTCCCAGTCAAACCCTTCTGTTGCACTAATGGCTGGAAGGTGACCCTAGTTGGCAGCCGATTTACCCACGCAGCTGAGTCCAGATATGCTCCCATAGAAGGCGAGGCACTGGCAGTCGCCGACGCCTTGGATAAATCACGATACTTCGTGCTGGGCTGCAAAGACCTCATCATAGCAGTGGACCACAAGCCCCACCTCAAACTCCTTGGCGACAGGGCGCTGGACGACATACCCAACCCCCGCCTCAGGAACCTCAAGGAAAAGACCCTGCGTTACCGCTTCCGCATGATACATATACCAGGCATGAAGAACAGAGCCTCTGACACGATGTCACGCAGGCCAGTTGGCACTCGGAACCCATCACCCATGGTCTTGCCGGACGACAGTGTCGCCATGATGGGCCACCTTCCACCCAGCACACACACCGACATCCTGTCCCTCATACGACAGACAGGGACTGCAGACAATGGCGATGAGGATGACAACGGTGATGACGAGAGTGGTGACCATACCTGGTGCGCTGCAGGACTCGAGTCACTACGGTCCGTGACATGGGACCGCGTCAGAGAGGCTACCAGCAGCGATGACGACATGCGCGCACTGGAGGAGATAGCGATGGACGGCTTCCCGGAGTCCAGGACAGAGATGCCCACAGCGATCTGTGGCTTCTACCAGTACCGCGAGGACATCACGTCGATGGACGGAGTAGTGCTATACGGGGACAGAGTAGTGATACCACCCTCCCTCCGCGACAAAGTACTCGACGGCCTACACGCCGCTCACCAGGGCGTCTCCATGATGACTGCCCGTGCGGAATCGTCTGTATTCTGGCCAGGTATGACGGCCGAAATCCTCATAACCCGGGCTAACTGTGAACACTGCAACTGTATGGCACCTTCTCAGCCTGCGGCGCCACCAATTCCACCCATTTTACCTGTGTACCCCTTCCAAGCTATATGCGCAGACTTCTTCGTCCATAGGGGTGTACACTACCTAGTAATCGTGGATCGTTACTCCAACTGGCCACTCATATCCAGGTCGACTGGCGGCGCAGCAGACCTCATATGCCACCTGCGCCGAGCCTTTGCCACGTATGGGACGCCTGAGGAGCTAGCATCTGACGGTGGACCAGAATTCACCTCTGCCGACACCAGATCCTTTCTATGCATATGGGGCGTGCACCACCGCCTTTCGTCTGTAGCCTTCCCCCACAGCAACTGCCGCGCGGAAATCGGCGTTAAGACTATGAAGCGGCTGATCACGGACAACACTGGCCCGAAGGGGGAGCTGGACACTGACTCTGTACAGAGGGCGATACTACACTACCGCAACACGCCCGACCCTGTCACAAAGCTCTCCCCTGCGATGTGCATCTTTGGCCGGCCCATACGGGACTTCATCCCGATCCCGCCCGGGAGGTACAGGCCCCATGCAACATGGCGTGAGACACTGACGCTGAGAGAGGAGGCCCTCCGCAAACGCCACATCCGTACAGCCGACAGTTGGGCGGAGCACACTAAGCGCCTGCCACCCCTCAAAGTGGGGGATCACGTACGCGTGCAGAACCAGACAGGGCCTCATCCCAACAAGTGGCACAGGACTGGCCGCGTCGTTGAGGTGCGCCAGCATGACCAGTACGTCGTCAAGATTGATGGGTCGGGCAGGGTCTCCCCTCGGAACCGGAGATTCCTGCGCAAGTTCCTTCCTGTCCACGATGAACTGCCCACCCCCCGATCCATTCATGACGACCTGGCAACCCATACTGGCATCCCGCCACTTGTTGCACTGCCTCTGCTCCCTGACCCCCTGAGTAGTTTGGCGTTACCTGCAAAGGTGTCGAAACCCCCTGTATCATCACGGCTCACCCTGCCACCTGCCCGGCCTCCCATGGACCCTTCCCAACTCACTGAGAGGTCCACCGCGCCCGCGACCCCAGATCGCAGTACCCCCGCCAGGCCATCGCCTGCTCCTGTGGCCCCATCGACTGCCCCTCCCCAGTCGCCCGCTACACCATCAGCCGTGGGCCTGCGCCGGTCCACCAGGAAGCCCGGCGCGCCTGCCTGGCATAAAGACTATGAGATGGGGTAACATTTAAGGGGTTTATGGGTGGTGAATTTTAGTTCTATGTTCCTCATCACCATTTGTTATGTTCTCATTAATGATTATCACATCATTTCTGCTTATTATTACTTTTCAGCCTTGGTTTACATATGTTAAAGGCTCAGGGGGAGATAGAGAATGTTGCACCACGGTACTATTATTGTGACACACACGCAAACAGGAAGTGGATGACGTGTTGAAGTTATGCCAGACGGCACTTAGGAATACGTTGATGACATGTTTTGTTATTGTATTTCACTGCTATAATTTATTAAAGCAATGTGAACAAATGGAAGATCGTTCTTATTTAGTTTCACCTGTTTCTTGTTTCCAGACTCTCACCTGCTTGTTGATTACCATCCTTATTTAAGCCTGCATTTTCTGTTACTCGCTCTCTGGTCCTATTCTTGTTTCCTACAACAGTGACGACGCTATCTCCCGACTTTCGTAATCCTGTTTTGTACTTGTTAGCCTCCACGCTATTCCTGTGTTTAGTTCCCTAGCCTCCATGCTAGCGCTTTTGGTTTGTCTTTTCTACCTAGCACCAGTGTTTTTGTTCTTAGCCTGTTTTTAGTTAAATAAACCATTGTTTCTGACCTTTACGCTGTGTCCGAGCCTGAACTGCATCTTGGAAGAAGCACCTTTACCACCATGCCAAGCGATCGTCACAAAAACCAACACCAAGAATAGACATTTGAAAGGCAATTTAAAATAAATAAAGAATAGTGAACAACAGGCTGAATAAGTGTACGTTATATGACTCATAAATAACCAATGGAGAAGGTGCCTGGTATGTTAACGTAACATATTATGGTAAAAGTCATTTAAATAACATAACATATAGAACATGCTATACGTTTACCAAACAATCTGTCACTCCTAATCAATAAATTCCATGAAATCTTATTCCCCTGTATCGCTTCTGAACAACTCTGGGTATAGCGGCCGTGCCAGAAATCTGAGGGTTGCAGGTTTGCTCCCCGCCTATTGACATCCAAATCGCTGCCGTTGTGTCCTTGGGCAAGACACTTCACCCTTGCCCCCGGTGCCGCTCACACTGGTGAATGAATGATGAATAAATGATTGGTGATGGTCGGAGGGGCCGTAGACGCAAACTGGCAGCCACGCTTCCGTCAGTCTACCCCAGGGCAGCTGTGGCTACTGATGTAGCTCACCACCACCAGGTGTGAATGAATGATGGGTTCCCACTTCACTGTGAGCGCTTTGAGTATCTAACAATAGAAAAGCGCGATATAAATCTAATCCATTATTATTATTATCATAATTCCAAAGGTAGACAATGCGCCGCTTCCTCTTCTATCGGTACATCGCTTACGTCAGAGTCATCGTCAGTTGCAGTTACAATTATTCCTCGATTGCCGTTTTCTGCTGCATAATTCACAACTTCCAGCTTGTAATCTGCAGTATATGACTCCCTTTTCGGTGCCATTTTTGTTCAGTCCTTCTCACTTTTTATAAGTTAGCGCCAATGTTGAAATGGTGGAAGCGGTAGCAGGTAGGATCTTTTTTTTCCCACAATCCACTTCTGCCATGACCCGCCTCCGCCGAATTTTCATTGGTTGATGTGTGTGTGACGATTGCTGATATCCACCTAGTCTCTAATGTGAATGAGCTAAATAATATTATTTGATATTTTACGGTAATGTGTTAATAATTTCACACATAAGTCGCTCCGGAGTATATGTCGCATCCCCGGCCAAACTATGAAAAAAACTGTGACTTACAGTTCGGAAAATACGGTATTTAGAAATAAATGATAAAACGCATCAGCAAAAACATATCTCTCTGTGGTAATGTCAAAATTAAAATAATTCACTACCTTGTCACTTGAATAAAGACAAGCGGTATTGAAAATGGATACACGTATAGAAAGTAGAAAAGATGGTTAACAGAACCGCTCTCTTGAGTGTATAAGTTGTATTTTTTTATTTGAAAAATTACTGAAACCGACAAAAATGTACTACGTTATTGTTGTCTAACAAAAATGTCATTGCTGGATAAGTTACATGCAGTGTAAGGTTGTTCTAATCAGGATCTTACACTTCCGATCAACCGATTCCAATACTGATCACATGTCCATCCAGTCTATTTTCTACCGCTTGTCCATATTTAAAACATTTTTCAATTCAAACTAGTCCCTTATTCTACTTTTTTACAAAAACAAGGTCAATAGTACACACTAACTAAACAGAATAAACACTTTTCAGAACCCACTGTGACATTTTGGACTTGTGTTGATATTTCTGTTCCAGTGTTGTTATTTTCTTGTTTTCACTTCCTGTTTGTCTTTCATTTCCTGCCGCTTCTCCTCTGGCCTAAGCACTGCTTCTCTTACCTGTCCCTGATTGGCAAACAGGACACACCTATTTCTGGTTGCCAAGCAGGATGCTTCATAAGCCATCGTTGTCGTCTCAAAGGGGCAGGATCATAGTTCTGAGATTGTGCACTTCCTAGCTGCACACGCTCTTATATTCTTTTCTTGTTTAGTGTTGGTTGCTACTTAGACAATTGTTAGCTTCATGTGCACTCCCGAGCTGCACAAGTTTTTTGTAGAATATATTTTATATCTGCATCTTGGGGTCAATGTTTAAACAACTCTGTCACTGTGTGACAAAAATATTCCCTCCTACTCATTTTAACCCTTTAGTTTTTGCCATCAAAGTCCTCCTATGTCCAGAAAATGATTACCCAAGTTTGTAAATATTACCAAAAACTAATTTTCAGAAAATGAAAATATCAAAAGGATCACTCCAGCATCGATCATACACTGACACTACCCTTGGTAAATCGATTTGCCTTCCCCTTGTGCCAGACAAATACACCAACCGTTGTAGTTACATTAGCCTCTCTCTAGACTCTTACTAATTTACTTGTTGATTTCCTGTTAATGACCGCTTACTTTTTGCTGCAGTGTTGTTCCATCTACACTTCTTAAAGTTTACTCACTGCTTATTTCTCTGTGTTGTTTCCGGCTAGCTTAGCAATGACTTAGCGATTAGCATGCTTCTCTCGCTGTCTAACATGTTTAGCATCCTCCTCTGGTAATAATGAGACTTAAAAAGATACTTAGGGTAACTAAGTTTAGCATGAAAGTCAACCTTCCCAGATAGATGTGACATAAAAGTTTGTCTGGCTTGCTTTGAGTTTGACAGCTAATAAGCCATCAATATGGTTAAGATGCATGATCTAGAATATGATCATATAGATTAGTCATTTTCAAACATCTGGCTCGCTAAATAATTGCCTGATTTAGGGTTCCAAAAACTACTGCCCACATGAAATTTGAAAACATTGTATTGCCATCTGATGGATGACGTACTGATTCAGACAACCTTCCCAACTCATGGTCCAATTAATCAAAAACCAACACAGAGTGTTAAAATATGTGGTACAAAAACAAACAACTTGCTTACAGAACTATTATTAAATTTTTTTTATAAAATATGTGTAATTTCACCATACGCAATTGAAAAATACAGCAGTTTAACCCAGTTCCTCTTGTTATATTCTTATTTTACTGTTTTATTTTTATTCCCATTGTTGCTTTTTATCTTTATTCTTATTGTAATATTTTTCTATTTTGTTTCCATTTATACCCCCATTATTTACTTTTTATCAATCAATCAATGTTTATTTATATAGCCCTAAATCACTAGTGTCTCAGAGGGCTGCACAAACCACTATGAGAACCTCTGTAGGCAAACATAAGGGCAAGGAAAACTGACACCCAATGGGACGTCAGTGACAATGATGACCCAGTGGGACGTCGGTGACAATGATGACTATGAGAACCTTGGAGAGGACCACATATGTTGGTAACATCCCCACCCCCCACTAGGGGACCGAAAGCAATGGATGTCGAGCGCGTCTAACCTGATACTGTAAAAGTTCGATCCACAGTGGATCCAACACAGCCGCGAGATGATACTGTGAAAGTTCAATCCATAGTGGATCCAACACAACCGCGAGAGTCCAGTCTAAAGCGGATCCAACACAGCAGCGAGAGTCCCGTCCACAGCGGTGCGAGCAGGAAATCATCTCAAGCGGAGGCGGATCAGCAGCGCAGAGATGTCCCAAGCTGATACACAGGTGAGCGGTCCATCCTGGGTCCCGACCCTGGACGAGTCCCGACTCTGGACAGCCACAAGGGAGAGTAGGACATAGGAGAAAAAGAAAAGAAACGGCAGATCAACTGGTCTAAAAAGGGAGTCTATTTAAAGGCTAGAGTATACAAATGAGTTTTAAGGTGAGACTTAAATGCTTCTACTGAGGTGGCATCTTGAACTGTTACCGGGAGGGCATTCCAGAGTACTGGAGCCCGAATGGAAAACACTCTATAGCCCGCAGAATTGTTTTGGGGCTCCGGGAATCACTAATAAGCCGGAGTCCTTTGAACGCAGATCTCTTGCCGGGACATATGGTACAATACAATTGGCAAGATAGGCTTGAGCTAGACCGTGTAGTATTTTATACGTAAGTAGTAAAACCTTAAAGTCACATCTTAAGTACACAGGAAGTCAGTGCAGGTAAGCCAGTATAGGCGTAATATGATCAAATGTTCTTGTTCTTGTCAAAAGTCTAGCAGCCACATTTTGTACCAACTGTAATCTTTTAATGCTAGACATGGGGAGACCCGAAAATAATATGTAACAGTAATCGAGACGAGACGTAACAAACGCATGGATAATGATCTCAGCGTCTTTAGTGGACAAAATGGAGCGAATTTTAGCGATATTACGGAGATGAAAGAAGGCCGTTTTAGTAAAGCTTTTAATGTGTGGCTCACAGGAGAGAGTTGGGTCGAAGATAATTCCAAGATTCTTTACCGAGTCGCCTTGTTTAATTGTTTGGTTGTCAAATGTAAAAATTGTATTATTAAATAGAGGTTGGTGTCTAGCAGGACCGATAATCAGCATTTCCGTTTTTTTGGCGTTGAGTTGCAAAAAGTTAGCGGACATCCATTGTTTAATTTCTCCTCTCTGAGCTGCCACCTTATCGTGGTAGAGGAGTTTGTGTGTCCCAATGATTCTAGGAGCTATGTTGTCCGGGGGCTTCATTCCCCCTGGTAGGGTCTCCCAAGGCAAACAGGTTCTAGGTGAGGGATCAGACAAAGAGCAGCTCGAAGACCTCTATGAAGAAGACAAAACATGGATCCAGATTTCCCTCGCCCGGACGCGGGTCACCGAGGCCCCCCTCTGGACCCAGGCCTGGAGGTGGGGCTCGATGGCGAGCGCCTGGTGGCCGGGCCTGTTCCCATGGGGCCCGGCCGGGCACAGCCCGAAGAGGCAACGTGGGTCACCCCTCCAATGGGCTCACCACCCATAGCAGGGGCCATAGAGGTCGGGTACAATGTGAGCTGGGCGGCAGCCGAAGGCAGGGCACTTGGCGGTCCGATCCTCGGCTACAGAAGCTAGCTTTTGGGACGTGGAACGTCACCTCACTGGGGGGGGGGAGAGCCTCAGCTAGTGCGCGAAGTGGAGAAGTTCCGGCTGGATATAGTCGGACTCACTTCGACGCACAGCAAGGGCTCTGGAACCACTTCTCTCGAGAGGGACTGGACCCTCTTCCACTCTGGCGTTGCCAGCAGTGAGAGGCGACGGGCTGGGGTGGCAATTCTGGTTGGCCCCCCGGCTTAAAGCCTGCACGTTGGAGTTCAACCCAGTGGACGAAAGGGTAGCCTCCCTCCGCCTTCGGGTGGGGGGACAGGTCCTGACTCTTGTTTGTGCTTACGCACCAAACAGCAGTTCAGAGTACCCACCCTTTTTGGGTACACTCGAGGGAGCAATGGAAAGGGCTCCCCCGGGTGATTCCCTTGTCCTACTGGGGGACTTCAACGCTCATGTTGGCAACGACAGTGAAACCTGGAGAGGCGTGATTGGGAAGAATGGCCGCCCGGATCTGAACCCGAGTGGTGTTTTTTTTATTGGACTTTTGTGCTTGTCACAATTTGTCCATTACAAACACCATGTTCAAACATAAGGGTGTCCATATGTGCACTTGGCACCAGGACACCCTAGGCCGCAGTTCCATGATCGACTTTGTAGTTGTGTCATCGGATTTGCGGCCTTATGTCTTGGACACTCGGGTTAAGAGAGGGGCGGAGCTTTCTACCGATCACCACGTGGTGGTGAGTTGGCTGCGATGGTGGGGGAGGCGACCTGGCAGGCCCAAACGCATTGTGAGGGTCTGCTGGGAACGTCTGGCAGAGTCTCCTGTCAGAAAAAGTTTCAATTCCCACCTCCGGAAGAACTTCAAACATGTCACGAGGGAGGTGCTGGACATTGAGTCCGAGTGGATCATATTCCGCACCTCTATTGTCGAGGCGGCTGATCGGAGCTGTGGCCGCAAGGTAGTTGGTGCCTATCGGGGCGGCAATCCTAAAACCCCCTGGTGGACACCAGCAGTGAGGGATGCCGTCAAGCTGAAGAAGGAGTCCTATCGGGTCCTTTTGGCTCATAGGACTCCGGAGGCAGTGGACAGGTACCGACAGGCCAAGCGGTGTGCGGCTTCAGCGGTCGCTGTGGCAAAAACTCGGACATGGGAGGAGTTCGGGGAAGCCATGGAAAACGACTTCCAGACGGCTTCGAAGCGATTCTGGACCACCGCCCGCCGCCTCAGGAAGGGGAAGCAGTGCACTATCAATACCGTGTATGGTGCGGATGGTGTTCTGCTGACCTCAACTGCGGATATTGTGGATAGGTGGAAGGAATACTTCGAAGACCTCCTCAATCCCACCAACACGTCTTCCTATGAGGAAGCAGTGCCTGGGGAATCTGTGGTGGACTCTCCTATTTCTGGGGCTGAGGTCGCTGAGGTAGTTAAAAAGCTCCTCGGCGGCAAGACCCAGGGGGTGGACGAGACCCGCCCGGAGTTCCTTAAGGCTCTGGATTCTGTGGGGCTGTCTTGGTTGACAAGACTCTGCAGCATCGCGTGGACATTGGGGGGGGGTCAGACCTGGGTGGTGGTTCCTCTCTTTAAGAAGGGGGACCGGAGGGTGTGTTCCAACTATCGTGGGATCACACTCTTCAGCCTTCCCGGTAAGGTTTATTCAGGTGTACTGGAGAGGAAGCTATGCCGGATAGTCGAACCTCGGATTCAGGAGGAACAGTGTGGTTTTCGTCCTGGTCGTGGAACTGTAGACCAGCTCTATACTCTCGGCAGGGTTCTTGAGGGTGCATGGGAGTTTGCCCAACCAGTCTACATGTGCTTTGTGGACTTGGAGAAGGCATTCGACTGTGTCCCTCGGGAAGTCCTGTGGGGAGTGCTCAGAGAGTATGGGGTATCGTACTGTGTTATTGTGGCGGTCCGCTCCCTGTACGATCAGTGCCAGAGCTTGGTCCGCATTGCCGGCAGTAAGTCGAACACATTTCCAGTGAGGGTTGGACTCCGCCAAGGCTGTCCTTTGTCACCGATTCTGTTCATAACTTATATGGACAGAATTTCTAGGCGCAGTCAAGGCGTTGAGGGGTTCCGGTTTGGTGACCGCAGGATTAGGTCTCTGCTTTTTGCAGATGATGTGGTCCCGATGGCTTCATCTGACCGGGATCTTCAGCTCTCACTGGATCGGTTTGCAGCCGAGTGTGAAGCGACCGGAATGAGAATCAGCACCTCCAAGTCCGAGTCCATGGTTCTCGCCCGGAAAAGGGTAGAGTGCCATCTCCGGGTTGGGGAGGAGACCCTGCCCCAAGTGCAGGAGTTCAAGTACGTAGGAGTCTTGTTCACGAGTGAGGGAAGAGTGGATCGTGAGATCGACAGGCGGATCGGTGCGGCGTCTTCAGTAATGCGGACGTTGTACCGATCCGTTGTGGTGAAGAAGGAGCTGAGCCGGAAGGCAAAGCTCTCAATTTACGGGTCGATCTACGTTCCCACCCTCACCTATGGTCATGAGCTTTGGGTCATGACCGAAAGGATAAGATCACGGGTACAAGCGGCCGAAATGAGTTTCCTCCGCCGGGTGGCGGGGTTCTCCCTTAGAGATAGGGTGAGAAGCTCTGCCATCCGGGAGGAACTCAAAGTAAAGCCGCTGCTCCTCCACATCGAGATGAGCCAAATGAGGTGGTTCGGGCATCTGGTCAGGATGCCACCCGAACGCTTCCCTAGGGAGGTGTTTAGGGCACGTTCAATCGGTAGGAGGCCACGGGGAAGACCCAGGACACGTTGGGAAGACTATGTCTCCCGGCTGGCCTGGGAACGCCTCGGGATCCCCCGGGAAGAGCTAGATGAAGTGGCTGGGGAAAGGGAAGTCTGGGTTTCCCTGCTTAGGCTGTTGCCCCCGCGACCCGACCTCGGATAAGCGGAAGAAGATGGATGGATGGATGGCATTGTTTAATTTCATTAAGACACGACTCCAACTGACTACAGTGTTGGTCAACTTTAGTAGCATGTAGAGTTGGTTGTCATCAGAATAACAGTGAAATCTAACACCGTGTTTGCGTTAGATGTCACCTTGCGGCAGCATGTAGATGCTGAAGAGTGCAGGGCCAAGGACCGAATCCTGGGGAACTCCACACGTTACCTTAACGTAGTCTGGGGTCACATTGTTATGGGAGATGCACTGCATCCTGTCAGTAAGATAAGAGTTAAACCAAGACAGGGCTAAGTCTGACATACCAATTCGTGTTTTGATACGCTCTAATAAAATATTATGATCGACAGTATCGAAAGCAGCGCTAAGATTGAGGAGCAGCAATATAGATGACGCATCAGAATCCATCGTTAGCAAAAGATCATTAGTCATTTTTGCGAGGGCTGTCTCCGTAGAGTGATTTGCCCTGAAACCGGATTGAAAGGTTCCACATAGATTGTTAGACGCTAAGTGTTTATTTAGCTGCTCTGCAACAATTTTTTCGAGTATTTTTGAAATATAGGGAAGGTGAGACACCTTTCGGTAATTTACCATGAGGTCAGGTTCGAGGTTAGGTCTTTTAAGAAGAGGATGAATAACCGCTTTTTTGAATGCTAGGGGAACAGTTCCAGAGGAAAGTGATAAGTTTATAATATTTAGCACTGATGGACCTAATAATACAAATAGCTCCTTGATAAGTTTCCCAGGAAGTGGTTCAAGAAAACATTTTGTTTGTTTTATTCCATTTACACATTGTAACAATTCCTCTAATGTTTTTTCCTCAAAACGAGAGAAACTATTTTGAAGGGCAGTTTCCACCGTATCTACAATTGTATCTGTGTTAATATAACCCAGTTGTAGCTGGGACACTTTATCTTTAAATTTCCTTTCTAATGACTTCAATTTTCTTATTAAAGAATCGCATAAAGTCATCAGCGGAGTGGGTGGAGCTACTGGAAGGGGTCCTTTGTTGGGTTAGTGATGCTCCCGTACTAAACAAAAATTTTGGATAATTTTTATTTTTGTGGATGAGATTTGAGTAATATTTAGATTTGGCTAAGGTAAGCATGCGTTTATAAGTTATTAAACTATCACTCCATGCTTGATGGTGCACCTCAAGTTTAGTCGTGTGCCATTTGCGTTCCAGCTTTCTACATAATAATTTCTGAGCTCTAGTTTCTTCTGTAAACCATGGCGTACGCCTTTTAGGAGCCTTCTTTAACTTCAGCTTTGTTTTGCTATCAATGGTTTCGCGCAGGGCGTAGTTAAAGTTGTTAGTGAGGTTATCAATAGAGCCCACATACTTTGGGAATGGTGCCATTACCGAGGGCAGTAGGTCAGCAAGAGTCGTCGTTGTGGCCGTATTAATGTTGCGGCTTCTATAGTAGATATTATTATTATTAGTTTGACGAACGTGCGTCTGAACCTCGAATTTTATAAGGTAATGATTGGACAGTACTTTAGTACATGGCAGTATCATAACTTTGGAAACGGTGATACCCCTGACAAGCACTAGGTCTATCGTATTACCGTTGCAATGTGTGGGTTCATTTATTATTTGTGTAAGACCACAGCTATCAATTATAGTCTGGAGTGTTACGCATGGTGGGTCCGATGGGGTATTCATATGGATATTAAAGTCCCCCATTATAATTGTATTATCGGCGTGCGTCACTAGATCAGCAACAAACTCTGAGAATTCATTGATAAAGTCCGAATAGGGCCCTGGGGGGCGGTAGATAACAGCCAGGTATAGGGGCAGTAGTGTGACAGACCTCATAGTAAGCACCTCAAACGATTTATATTTATTTTTTATGTTAGGACTAAGGTTGAAGTATTCGTTGTATATTAGTGCGACCCCCCCACCCCTTTTAAGGCTACGGGCAATATGCGCATACGTATAATTAGGAGGAGATGCCTCATTTAGCGCTAAAAAGTTGTCTGGTTTAAGCCAGGTTTCGCTGAGACCGATGACGTTAAGATTGTTGTCTCTGATGACCTCATTAACTAACAACGTTTTGGGAGACAATGATCTTATGTTTAAAAAAAACCTATACTATAGGTAGTGGGCAGTTTTAGAGAATTTTTGATCAAATTATCCATATTAGCAGTAGTAAAGTATATCTATCTATCTATTTACTAAGCCTGATGGGTAATACACAAAATACTCTCCACATTTCAACATGTTTGATGCATTTTTTTTGCTTGACGGAATTTGATAGAAAGTGGATAATGGCTATTTCTAATTGATTACAAAACATTAAGGAGATTGTCAGAGAAGTAAACAAGGTAGAAATGGTTCACATCCTATTACTATTCAATGTTTTATCGTTGATACTTCATATTGCAGTGATTGGAGAGTTTTGTTCAGTCTGTTGGCAAAAGCTTGTTTAAAGTCATGCTTTAATTAACCAACATGTCTCTAATCATATGCCGATAATATTGTAAATCCAACATATTTTATTTTTTAACAAAATGATTGATGTTGTGCTGTTTAGCAAAAAAAGTGTCCGTGTGTGTTGTTGTGCATGCGTATCTATGTGTCCTTGTGTGTGCGTGTTGTGTTCCACATGGCAGCGTATTGTACGGTTGTATTCAATTTGTACATGTTTGGCCAACTTCCCTCTTCAATTTGGTATTACATTTATATACATACTTAAATTATCTGTTGATTTCACACACACACACACTCTGACAGTTGAGCAAAACAACAATAATAGGCAATAATGAGAAATATGTTTTTTTCTTTGAATTGTAACTACAAGTTACTGTAACCTTCTTTATATGGTTCTGAAGTGAGTGTAGTGTAGTCATTTGGAATTTATTTACATGCTTCATCTAAGTACATTATATTTACATTTAATTTCTAATCACATTACAGGCATTACACATACAGAGCCAAGTATTTTCTGAGATGGTACCTGGTGAAAAAAGTCTGAGAACCACTGGTATACTGTAGATCAAGGGATGGAAATTAAAAAGCAGTTCTTGTTCAGAACTGCTTTTAGTGTATCAATTCCTCGAAATCACTCATCAATTATTTAGACAGTTCTCTAAATGATAATTTAATAGTGCAGTATTTTTCAAACTTTTCTGGGCCAAGGCACATTTTTTGCGTTGAAAAAATCCGGAGGCACACCACCAGCAGAAATCATTAAAAAACGAAACTCAGTTGATAGTAAAAAGTCGTTGTCCCAATTGTTGGATATGACCTTAAACCATAACCAACCATGCATCACTATAGCTCTTGCCTCAAAATAGGTCTACTGTCACGACCTGTTACATATGGCCGTGACTTATTTTGAGTTTTTTGCTGTTTTCCAGTGTGTAGTGTTTTAGTTCTTGTCTTGAGCTCCTATTTTGGTGGCTTTTTATTTTTTATTTTTTTTTCCTGTAGCAGTTTCATGTCTTCTTTTGAGCGATATTCCCCCCATCTACTTTTTTTTATCAATCAAGAATATTTCAGTAGTTTTTATCCTTCTTTTTGGGGACATTGTTGATTGTCATGTCATGTTCGGATGGACACTGTCTTTACTCCACAGTAAGTCTTTGCTGTCGTCCAGCATTCTGTTTTTGTTTACTTTATAGCCAGTTGAGTTTTATTCAGGATAGCATTACATGCAATGTCTTTTCTTAGGGGCACTCACCTTTTGTTTATTTTTGGTTTAAGCATTAGACATCTTTTTTACCTGCACGCTGCCTCCAACTGTTTCCCACATCTACAAAGCAATTAGCTCCCGGCTGCCACCTACTGATATGGAAGGGTATTACACGATTACTCTGCCGAGCTCTAGACAGCACCAACGCTCAACAATAACACATAATTTTCAGACTATAATTACTGGTTTGCAGAAAATATTTTTTACCCAAATAGGTGAAATTAGATAATCTCCCACGACACACCAGACTGTATCATGTGGTTGAAAGTGACATCAAATCTCTAAATGACAGAGTCCGGGCGCAACAAACGCTCTTTAGTCGACTACATTTTAAAAGAAAAGATTGCAACAGCGCTACTTGTAATAATTATAAGGCTGCTAGTTCATCAAAAGGAGGACAGACGAGCAATATGCTGAAACATTTGAACACACAGATTGCAATAATTATAAATTAAAGTTGCATTTTAACCACTCCTATCTAATTCTAGCAGCAGTAACGCGAGCACATCATCTCAATACAACATGTACTAACTAACACCTCCTATCATGTTAGCGCTATCATTTGTTAAATTGAAATAAATGCCTTCACATTTAGATGAGCATGACGAGAGCCAGATTCAAGGCGGTCAGTTCCCGCTACAGTTCACATCTGTCACCGAACAGCGAATGAGTTTGTGGTAAAAAATTAACATTTTCGATAGGTGGTTGTTCAATTGTAGTCAGAGAAAATTTGAATGTTGCAAATTTTCTCTCAGTCATTGTTATGTTCGTCCTTCGTTTTCAAAGATGACCAGGTGACTTTACGTTGACTTGTGTGTGTTAATATGGCTGATGAGGCCAATCCTTGCGCGGAATGACTGGCTGCAGTGAGGGCAAGTTATGGCTGGGGGGGTGGCTGCCTGAGAGGGAGGAACTGTCTCTGGTCTTGCGGACGTGTCACTTCCGTTTGGCTTCATGGATGCATTTTTCTTCGAAGTCTGCTACACCATGCCAGACTGCAGAGCGCCAGTTAGAACAGTGTTGGGCATCAGCTACCCAGGTCTCTCAGGTCAAACTCATAACATTAGAATGTGGTGTAAAAGCCCATTCATGTAAGCAATTGACTTCAAATGTGAAACTACTCTGTGAAATAACACATTCCACGCAAAGTAAGATATGTCAGCCCTTTATTTCTTATAATTTTGATCATCATGGCTTACAGTTTTTGAAACCTTACATTCTCTGAGATTTTCAATTCAAAGTTTGTATACACTTGTGGTGGGCGTGGCCTGCGTACCTGAAGCGAAGCGGGGTGTGGCAGGACGGGCTACGAGGTTGGCGGCAGGTGAGTGGATGAAACAGCTAAAAGTGTTTGTCTAATCACCTGTCGCTCTGTTGAAAGGCAGCAGTCGGGAAGGAGAGGTTGTTGAGGCTGGAACACAGGCGAGACGACAATAGACACTTGCTGAAAAGCACAGAGAAAAAAACCCTTCTTTATGGAAAAATAAATAAGAGTCAAACCTGAAAAGAAATGTGGTCAGTAGAACCCGCATGACGACGGCAAGAGACCGTCACATATGGCGCCCAACCTGGCTGGACCACCGGAGGAGGGGGAGGACGACCCCCTGACAGATCTCGCGGGTGTGCTCGACAAGGTGGCAGCAAGCAGCCGCCAACAGATGGAGGTGGCCCGCCAACAGTGCCAGGTCCTGCGGGCGTTGGCAACCCAGATGGGCGGGGCACGGCCAAGGCCAACGACCGTCACCCTGCACCGCATGGGGGAGGATGAAGAACCCCATGCCTTTATAGACATTTTTGCGGCCACAGCGACAGCATGTGCGAGGCCGGAGGAAGAGTGGGGCGTGCGGCTCTTGCAGCTCCTGACGGGGGAGGCACAGCATGGGTTGCTCAGCCTGTCGGCGGCATCCAGGGTGCGCTTGACAGACCTGAAGAGGGTCCGTGAAGCGAATAATATCGACGCCGGTTCCCGTCCATGCGTCTGGGGAAGGAGGACCGGCCATTCGCCTTTTGCCAGTGGCTCCAAGAGCCAGCGACGCACTGGCTGCAGCCAGGAGAGGGAGATGGCCGACTGCTGGACCAGATCATCCGGGAGCAGCTCCTGGAAGCGATCCCCAAAAAGACGCCCGACTGGGTCGGGTACTACCGGCCAAGTGACCTGGCAGCTGCGGTGACCCTCGCTGTGGACCACCTGGCCGTCCAGTGCGAGGCGCAACCCGCACCAAGGGCACACAGACGGAGCGCGCGACAGGAAAAGGAGAGAGCGCTGCACATTCCCTGCCTTAACCTGCATGATTCCCCGTCTGTTCTTTCCCTGCTTGTCCCGACTGGTGTCCCCAGAACATCTCCCGCGCAGACGCTCCCTCAAACGCTTTGGCAGGCGTGCTGGAGGCGTGGGGGGCCCGGTCGCGCGCGTCAGGGACTTCAGCAGGTGCAGGTGGGTCACGTGGCCGTGGTGGCCGGCCCTTCAGTGCCCTCCCCCGACCCGGGTGAGACGTACGGTATCAAGGTAACGATACAAGGGAATACATACCAGGGGATGGTGGATTTAGGCTGCGAGCAGACCATGATCTATCAGGATCTGGTTCGACCCGGCAACACGGCTAAAAATCAGTGTTCATGGGGATGTTCACGGGTACCCTACAATGTCAGGAGAAATTTGGTACGAGGGCCAAAATCAAAGGGTTGAGGTAGCTGTAAGTACGCACCTCTCGCACCCCGTAATTTTGGGCACAAATTGGCTGGGGTTTGTACTGACACAATGCGTAGGGGTGTGTTCACGGACCATAGGAAAGGGGAGTATCCGCGCAGTTCTCAGTAGCGAGGCGGGGCCATCCGAGTTATACCCATTGAGCCGTGACACTCAAACAGGAGAGGAAATCACCCAGTTGTTGGTGCTGAAACGCCGCCGGGTAATGGTTTTCCAGGGGGCGCATGTTAATCTTAGGGCTGGACATTTAGGGTATGATAAAAGACTCAATCCGGTCATGGTCCAGTTCTATTGGCCGGGCAGACGTGCGCCGTTGGTGCGTTGCCTGCCCGGACTGCCAGATAGTGAACCCGGCGGCCACTCCGAAGGCACCTTTGCGCCCATTGCCGCTCATGGAGGTCCTATTCGAGAGAATTGGGATGTACCTCATCGGACCATTTCACCCGAGCTCACGGGGGTATCGCTTTGTGTTAGTTCTGGTGGTTTACGCAACACGCTACCCCTAAGCAGTGCCCCTGCGCTCCATCACTGCAAAGAGTGTGGCGCAAGCGCTGTTTCAGGTCATCTCCCGAGTTAGGCGCGGCCGGACAGCAGCCCGTGCTGAGTCTGGCGGTGGAGGTATGTGGTGGGCGTGATCTGCGGACCTGCAGCGAAGCGGGGTGTGGCAGGACCAGCTTCCAGGATGACACAGCTGAAAGTGTTTGTCTAATCACCTGTCGCTCTGTTAAAAGGCAGCAGTCGGGAAGGACAGGTTGTTGAGGCTGGAGCACACGCGAGATGACAACAGACACTTGCTGGAAAGCACAGAGAAAAAATCCTTCTTTATTGAAAAATAAATACGATTCAAACCTGAAAATAAATGTCCTTCCTTGGTGGTCAGTGGAACCCGAACGACGACGGCAAGAGACCGTCACAACACTGTAAGCCATCATCATCAAAATGTAAAAAGCGCTATGCTCTAACTTTAAAAATATACGATTTATAAACAAGAATTCTAAATTTGCAGAACTTCACTTATCGCAGTGTAGTCTGAAATTACTGTGTGGAGAGGCGTAGCCAGCAGTTCGACAGAGAGGCAGGACACTCCGGAGCTCGGCCCAAGATGGCGGCAAGGAGGCAGGGACGGCGAGCGAGTGGCGAGACGGGGCGCGCCGGGAGCGACGCCACAATCAAGATCAGCTGCGTGGATCGCACACCTGGGTACAATCAAGTAATCCTCTCTCACTATATACAAGGGCGACAGCCGTGAACGTCAGGGAGAGAGGTGGAGAGACTAGAAGGAGCCAGAGGGAAACTGACACGGAGAGAGCGGAGAAGAGGAGCTGAAAAGCGACCTGGACGGAGGTTTTTATTTGTAAAAATAAACAAAGTCACAACCCTGCTCGACGATGTCCCTATTTGGGGGTCCATGGAACCCGCACGACAGCGAGGGTCTGTTACATACTGTATTTGAATTAGGGGGCGTGTCTATGTGCAGCTCCAAATTGGTCGACTGCAACAGAGTCATGGTCAGGGATAAGGCTAAAAACTATGTGCATGCCGGCCAAGAGGATAAGAATGCAGATTTACCTTGTAAGAAAATATGGATTGATCTCAGCGCATACATGCAAAAGTAATCTGGTTTCAGATTAACTAACCTTTGTGTTAATACACGTATAAAACATTTTTAAAACGTCAAACATGTAAGATGGGTACTTTTCACATTTGAATCGATACAGCATTCCAGTACATGTGTATTCATGTGTTATTTAATGTTAATTTGTTTAATAATAAATCTCTTTTTTTTAACATTTAACAATGAGCTGATAGTGACAACTGGGCTGTTCAATAAATACATTTACTTTGTTAACTTACTCAGTTAATACTTGATTTCTTACACTTCTAAATCTGATTTGCAAGTATTATATAGTAGACGGCAGATGGCAGTATTGTATTCTATTGTGTGTTTCTCAGCTATTAAGAAATATTTGCTGTTTCAAAGGAATGTAGTGATTTGTTGCGCCCTAAAAAGTGTTTATACCACACGTTTTTTACTTATTACACAACAGCTTTTTGATTGTAATGTTCATTTTAGGTTTAGTTTTCATTACCAAAGTTAGAGCCATTGAAATCACCATGTAAAATTGCTAATCAGTAGCATGTGTATGACGATATTCAAAAAGGGAAGCCTTATTGTACGTTCAAATGTTTTCTATCAGGTATACTTGCTTTGTTGGCGTTACCTTTATAGGCATTCCAATTGAGTCCACTCGGTGTGCTGTTTAAGTACTTATTTGCCCACCAAGTATTTGAGCCGCCCTAGTCTGCAATTGGATGTGATATCATTGGCAACAAAATATTGAAATATGGGTCCGTTTGATTTTTTCATGAATCGATAGAATTTGGTCGGTACATATAAAATTACCAAATTCGGTACCCAATCCTAATGACCTGTTTTTAAAAAATAGGGGTTCAAGCCGTTTAAAGGCCTACTGAAATGAGATTTTCTTATTTAAACGAGGATAGCAGGTCCATTCTATGTGTCATACTTGATCATTTCGCGATATTGCCATATTTTTGCTGAAAGGATTTAGTAGAGAACATCGACGTTAAAGTTCGCAACTTTCGGTCGCTAAGAGAAAAGCCCTGCCTTTACCGGAAGTCGCAGACGATGACGTCACATGTTGATGTCTCCTCACATATTCACATTGTTTTTAATGTGAGCCTCCAACAAAAACTGCTCTTAGGACCGAGAAAACGACAATTTCCCCATTAATTTGAGCG
This sequence comes from Nerophis ophidion, assembly GCF_033978795.1. Lineage (NCBI taxonomy): Eukaryota > Metazoa > Chordata > Actinopteri > Syngnathiformes > Syngnathidae > Nerophis > Nerophis ophidion. Next base: position 36,677,228 of record NC_084619.1, read on the forward strand.
AGGATGAAAGATTTGTGTTTGAGGATATTGATAGCGATGGACTAGAAAAAAAGAAAAAACGCCATTGTATTGGGACAGATTCAGATGTTTTTAGACACATTTACTAGGATAATTCTGGGAAATCCCTTATTTTTCTATTGTGTTGCTGGTGTTTTATTGAGTTTAACAGTACCTGATAGTCGTAGGTGTGTGTCTACGGGTGTCTTTACGCGCTGTGTCTCAGGGAAGTCGACAGCAGCTTTATGGATGGGGCAAGCTCTGGTAAGAAGCAACTTTTTACCACAATTTTCTCACCGAAACTTGCTGGTTGACATTCGGTTCGCCTGATCCCTCTGATCCATAGTAAAGTTTCACCTCCGGGAATTTTAAACAAGGAATCACCGTGTGTTTGTGTGGCTAAAGGCTAAAGCTTCCCAACTCCATCTTCCTACTTTGACTTCTCCAATATTAATTGAACAAATTGCAAAAGATTCAGCAACACAGATCTCCAAAATACTGTGTAATTATGCCGTTAAAGCGGACGACTTTTAGCTGTGTGTGTGTGCAGCGCTCATATTTCCTAACAGCCCGTGACGTCACGCGTACACGTCATCATTACGCGACGTTTTCAAGAAGAAACTCCCGGGAAATTTAAAATTGCCATTTAGTAAACTAAAAAGGCCGTATTGGCATGTGTTGCAATGTTAATATTTCATCATTGATATATAAACTATCAGACTGCGTGGTGGGTAGTAGTGGGTTTCAGTAGGCCTTTAAAGCATAATTGTTTTTTTGTAGTGCATGTAAACATATTGAGTTTCTCCCAAGGACTAAAAGGCAAAACACCTTCTGTGCAAAACACGCTGGCTCCACAATAGGCATTGACATATTTGAGCCCCGGGGGGTCCAAACTGGCAGGAAGGACTCAGCACTTACGTCTCTTGTGTATATGTTTGCCTTCGCGTGCATTCCCATGCACGTAGGGACGATTTCAGCAACTGGTGTGAAGGAATTCAACTCCAGCAGCAGTGAACCCCAAAGATTGACTTCCTCTTCTCCCGTCACCCCCGCCCCCCTTTAGATTTGCCTTATTCCTCCTCCTGCTTATCTTTCACCTCTTCATTATATCACCCTTGCACCACCTGCCCTGCAGAGACAGCTGCAGAAGACATTATGTACTGTGTGAGGGACCACAATATACAAAGAGAGGGGGAAAAAAGCATTTGAAAAATGAAGAAACAGAAAATTGGTTACAGGGGCAGGGAAATATCTATCTGCAGTTTCCTCTCATACGTATTTACATCTGGCCTGAAAAAAAAAAAGCCTATGTAATATCAGCAACATCTGGCTTGCAGATCGACATCACGCTTGACATGAGAAGCCTGATTAAAAAGGACAGCAATTGAACATTGCACCGTGAGAATATTTTACTTCCTGTATGTTCAGCATTTGGTTCAGCTCTGATCTTAGTCCTATTATATGTTATTTTCTCTCCATCTGAGGGGTCATTTGACAGTTGCTCAGTTTTGCATGCTCATCAGGGAAAATTACATTTCTTGTCAGAAAAGAACATATGTACACTAAAAGCCACTGAAGCCACGTTCCAATTTTAAATTAAAATCACTCCTCTCCAATCATCTATATTATTTTGGGCATGTACGCTAAAACATTTGGCTTTTGATTTACGGGCGCGTTTACGGAGTCTCCCGTGAACGTACATACAGTAAGTTTGTGTCCGAGTCCTCATTCAGCAAGCCTGCAATGTACATATGACCTTCACGGTGCAGCTGCTGTAATAACGTGACTTGAGCCAGCAGCGTAATCGTCTTTTTTAGCATAATAAACACACAATTATGGGCCCATGTCATTAGAGTATTATAACTGCAAAATATGTTTCTTTTGTTTTGGTTGGTTAGTGTCATCCATGTCCTATGCTTAAAACTCATTTCTCATGTTTCTGTCTTTTTCCCTTTTGCGTGTTTGAGCTTGGAATTGGGGTGCACCACAGGCGCCAAGGGGATGCTGATGGACATGCTGTAGAACTTCAACTGGAAGCCACAATGGAGTTGCATAATGGGATATGGGGGATCAAGGATACTTAAGTGTTCAAGGAAATAAAACTCAAAATATTTGGAGGAATGCAGCTTTAATGAATCTAATCTTATTCATGTGTGTCTGCACTTTATGAAAAAGAAAACAAAACGACCGTCATGGAGTACAAAACTATTGCAGATGAGTGTTGCAGGCAGTGAATGAAATGGTATGTTACCGGGGCGATATAGCTCGGTTGGTAGAGTGGCCGTGCCAGCAACTTGAGGGTTGCAGGTTCGATCCCCGCCTCCGCCATCCTAGTCACTGCCGTTGTGTCCTTGAGCAAGGCACTAAAGCGCTTTGAGTCACTAGAGAAAAAGCGCTATACAAATATAATTGACTTCACTACTGTGTTAATTAGTTAAAGTTAAAGTACCAATGATTGTCTCACACACACACTAGGTTTGGTGAAATTTGTCCTGTGCATTTGACCCTTGTTCACCCCCTGGGAGGTGAGGGGAGCAGTGGCCAGCATTGGCACCGCGCCCGGGAATCATTTTTGGTGATTTAGCCCCCAATTCCAACCCTTGGTGATGAGTGCCAAGCAGGGAGGTAATGGGTCCCATTTTCATAGTCCTTGGTATGACTCGGCCGGGGTTTGAACTCACAACCTACCGATCTCACAGCGGACACTCTAACCACTAGGCCACTGAGTAGGACACTGTGTGCATCATTTACACATTCAATTCTTGGTTCAAGCATATTTTTCTGACTATAAGCCACAAATTTTAAAAGAAAAAAAAAAGTTAAAATCATCAGCGGGTCTTGGGCGCAGTTGGGTGTTACAACCGGACAATGACCCCAAACACATGTCATGTCATAGGTGGTAAAGGCATGGTTAAATCAGGCTAGAATTAAGGTTTTTAAATGGCCTTCCTAAAGTCATGATTTAAACGTGTGAACAATGCTGAAGAAACAAGTCCATGTCAGAAAACCAACACATTTAGCTGAACTTCACCAATTTTGTCAAGAGGAGTGGTGAAAAATTCAACCAGAAGCTTGCCAGAAGCTTGTGGGTGGCTACCAAAAGCGCCTTATTGCAGTGAAACTTGCCAAAGGACATGTAACCAAATATTAACATTGCTGTATGTATACTTTTGACCCAGCAGATTTGTTCACATTTTCAGTAGACCCACAATAAATTCATAAAAGAACCAAACTTCATGAATGTTTTTTGTGACAAACAAGTGTTCCAATCACTCTATCTTCGCCAAAAAGAGTCTTTCATAAAAGTGATGTTAATCTTCATTTATTCATGACATTCATTTCTTATTTCACCTTGATTTTTGCATGTACAGATATAATTATTCTCTATTAAATATGTGTAGTTACGGATCATACACCTTTCGCCTCTCTTTCTGCTGTGTGCTCTATTCAGCGCACCTCGGGACACACCCACGGGGCGTTCCCCTCCGGCTGCAACCGTTCTACAATCAACACACCTGCCAGCGATGAGAGACCTGCCTTCTCAAGCGAACGCGTCTCGCGGTCCAGTGCCAGAACGTAGCTCAACCTCATGCCTGCCCTCTGACCACGACGCCTCGTTCCAGCCCTTGACCGCCCCACGTGTCTCTGGACTTCCGAGCCTGCCTTGCATTTTCTGGACTTCCGCCTCGATTTCAACACACACCTTCAACATCCCCTGGTAACAGCCCTCACATACCCCATATTCATTTGGATTACGTACACACTCCACGCACATTTGTTTATTTCAATAAACACGCTGCCAGCTAACAACGCCACGGTCTCCGTGCCGTCTCCTTCTCCTGCTGTACCGTTACATGTGTAAATATTTTTGGTTGTCCAGAATGATTTAGTCTTTGTCAGACCCTTTAGAACAGAATACTAAGAATTACCAGGTGTTACAAAATATAAGGTATGATTTTGACAGATACATGGACAAAAGTTTATTGTTTCGTTTTAAATTGGCACTTGGTAAGAATATGCAGTACATAATTTAACTCAAGTAGCTCTGTTTTTTCACCAGCGTATCGCTGTTGGCATTTGTTGCTCACAAAAATGTCTGCATTTGTTTGTGTCATAGAGTTCCGTGTTATTGTCTCGGCATATTTGCAGAATGTTAATCAATGTGAAAGTGTGGACTTTGTGGCAGCATACTGGACGCAGTGCCTTCATTAAAATGGTAACCAGGCCACTCTGACAATAGTAGCTCTGTTTGTAGTGTTGTCCTTTTATTTCTTGTTTGTGTCTCAATCACTCTTCATCTCACTCTCCCAATTTCCCTGACTGAAACCACAAGCCCACAAATGCAGAGGCCCATTTTGTTTCACCTTCAATCAGTTTTTAAACTCTCTTTTATGTCAGCTTTTATTGGCTTGCCGTAACTGTCAGGCCTGTGGAGTTTCACCTTTAACACGTTTCAACTCTGTATGACCCATGCAGTCATAAATCAGATTATGCGCAGTACCCTAATGTTACTGAATTACCTTTGCATAATCATGTACATACTACAGATGTAACGGTATGAACATTCCATATCACGGTTTTTGTGACCAAAATATTGACAGTTATCATTATAATTGCAGTATTGTTGCTTGTGCTCAAAAAGTATATATACACTGTGAAATATTTAGATGTGTGTAAGTAATTCAAACAGACACACTGTTAGAAAGCCCACTATTTTGCACATTTTGGGTTTTTTATGCTGCACTGATAAAGTGTTCCAGAGGTTTTTGTGGCGTCCACTTCAATCAAGGGTTCTTGAACGCACCATAAAAACACCTCTGTGTCATACTCCTCAATCACTCTGTTCCAAAAGAGCATAATGTGCACAATTAAAGGCCTACTGAAATGAGATGTTCTTATTTAAACGGAGATAGCAGGTCCATTCTATGTGTCATACTTGATCATTTCGCGACATTGCCATATTTTTGCTGAAATGATTTAGTAGAGAACATCCACGATAAAGTTCGCAACTGGAGAAAAGCCCTGCCTCTACCGGAAGTCGCAGACGATGACGTCACATGTTGATGGCTCCTCATATATTCACATTGATTTTAATGGGAGCCTCCAACAAAAAAAAGCTATTCAGACAGAGAAAATGTCAATTTCCCCATTATTTTGAGCGAGGATGAAAGATTCGTGTTTGAGGATATTGATAGCGACGGACTTGAAAAAAAAAAAAAAAAGTGGACAAAAAAAACGCGATTGCAATCGCGTTGCATTGAGATGAATTCATATGTTTTAGAGACATTTACTAGGATCATTCTGGGAAATCCCTTATCTTTCTATTGTGTTGCTAGTGTTTTAGTGAGTTTAACTGTACCTGATAGACGGAAGTGTACGTCCACGGCCGGGTGTTGAGGCGCAGTGTCTCAGGGAAGTCGACGGCAGCTTTATGGACGGCACAAGCTCAGCTGATATCCGGTAAGAGGCGACTTTTTAACCACCATTTTCTCACCGAAACCTGCTGGTTGACATGTAGTCGGGATCCATGTCCGCTGTGATCCATAGTAAAGTTTCAACTCCGTGAATTTTAAACAAAGAATCACCGTGTGTTTGTGTGGTTAAAGGCTAAAGCTTCCCAACTCTGTCTTTCTAATTTGACTTCTCCAATATTAATTGAACAAATTGCAAAAGATTCAGCAACACAGATGTCCAAAATACTGTGTAATTATGCCGTTAAAGCAGATGACTTTTAGCTGTGTGTGTACGCAGCGCTTATATTCATAACAGCCCGTGACGTCACGCGTACACGTCATCATTATGCGACGTTTTCAAGAAAAAAGGCCCGGGAAATTTAAAATTGCAATTTAGTCAACTAAAAAGGCCGTATTGGCTTGTGTTGCAATGTTAATATTTCATCATTGATATATAAACTATCAGACTGCGTGGTGGGTAGTAGTGGGTTTCAGTAGGCCTTTAAATGACTTAGTTACTCAGAAAACAATGTGTTTATATGAATTTAGATAGGGTATGTAATTTTTTAATAGGTTTTTTGATTATTTTAATATAAGATGGTACAACTAACCTTTGGTAGTTTTTAACACTAAAAGTTAGATAAAGTACCAATGATTCTCACAAACACACTAGGTGTGGTGAAATTTGTCCTCTGCATTTCACCCATCTCCTTGTTCACCCCCCGTGAGGTGAGGGGAGCAGTGGGCAGCAGCGGTGGCCGCGCCCGGGAATCATTTTTGGTGATTTAACCCCCAATTCCAACCCTTGATGCTGAGTGCCAAGCAGGGAGGTTATGGGTCCCATTTTTATAGTCTTTGGTATGACTTGGCCAGGGTTTGAACTCACAACCTACCGATCTCAGGGCGGACACTCTAACCACTACGTCACAATAAACTACTGTTCATTGTTACATTCTTGCTAGTATGTACAATATATAAGTGGGTATCCATCTGTCCACAGACTTGGAAGGCCAGTAAGTAAGGGTTTGATTCCGTACTCATTGGTATACTAAGGAGATGTTCATTTATATTCAGTGTTGTAACAGCATCAAAGTTAATGTCAGTGTGAATTGTCCTGATGTAATTTTTACTCAAATGTAATGAATTGTCCTATTGTCTAGTAGTATATGCAGTTACAATGCTTTTGAACTAGGGCTGTCAAACGATTACAATATTTAATTGTGATGAATCCCATTTGGTCCATAGTTAACTCATAATTTATTGAAATTAATGGTAAATATATTGTGGAGAGACACCGCCGACGGGCCGACAACGGGCGGAAAGCAGCAGCGCGGGCCCACCTGGAGGCCGGGAGGCGGGGCATGCGGCGGAAAGAAGAGGCGTGACACACGCGGAGTGACACTGCAGCGCGAATCTAAGACAGGTGCGTATACTACACACCTGCTCACAGTCTGTCTATCTGCTGCTAGAGTACAAAAAGGGCGAAGGAGGAACGAGCGGGGGAGCAGCACGGAGGAGGAAACATCGGCCAGCAGACCAGAAGCACGACAACCCACACCACGAGAGCAATGACACACCCCCGCAGCGGACGCAAGCCCCGGATGCCGAAAGGCGTGCAGCGGCAGCAGGCAGCACGAAGGAGCGCACTGAAAAGTGACTCGACCAAAGGGCCAAGATTTGTTGAAATAATAAATCAATGCCAACGCTGCTATGATGCGTCTTGTGTCAGGTGTCCCCGCAACCCACACGAGGACGGCAGGAAGTCCATTACATATATATTTTTGTATTAGCTTTAATTCCTCATTAGAATGTACACCCAACATGGGACTGGGTGATTTTGTTTGATTTATGCAAATTTATGTTCACATTATGTTTTTTTTTAACAGCTCAGCACAAAATGGACACAAATACTCTTTTACAGACATATACAAGCGCGCATTACATTTTCCAACTGGGGTGGAAATAAAGAAGTAATGTGAAATGTGTATATCCATCCATCCATCTGCTTCCGCTTATCCAAGGTCGGTTCGCTGGGGCAGCAGCCTAAGCAGGGAAGCCCAGACTTCCCTCTCCCCAGCCACATCGTCTAGCCCTTCCTGGGGGATCCCGAGGCGTTCCCAGGCCAACCGGGAGACATAGTCTTCCCAATGTGTCCTGGGTCTTCCCCGGGGAAGGCTGAGGAGTGTGATCCCACGATAGTTGGAACACACTCTCCGGTCCCTCTTCTTAAAGATGTTGCCATCTCTAATGTAAAGTAGCGGAAAGTTGTAAGATATACAGTATCTTGCTATGGAACTGTTAAAAACTACCGGTGTAGTGAGTTTACATAATTCACATACGGAACTTTAGTTATTAGAAAGTTTCAGTCGGATGTTTTTTAACGAGACACATATGCGGCGTAGCTGTTGGACTACTCATCCACAGATGAGTAGATTCTGCTCAGTTATTGATTTAAGTAAAGACTGGCTGCCATTAAAACACTTAACTCCATATTTTGACATTTCTTCCACTCCTGTCCTTGCACGCTACACCGGTACAACAAAGATGACGGGTGAAGACGCTGTCGAAGTGGAGGCACGTAAATAAGACCGCCCACAAAACGGCGCATCCTGAAACTAAGGTCCGAAAGCGACTAGAAGATGGTCTGTAAAACATCATTTATGCAACATTTTGACCAAATAATCACCTGTACATGTTATGTAGGCCACAAGGAAGTGTTTTCAATTTAGAAAAAAATAATAATATGAGCTTTATAATCCGGTGCGCCTTTCGTAAGAAAATAGAACTGAATAGACCCGCTAATCGGCAGTGCGCTTTATAATCCGGTGTGTCCTATGGTCCGAAACACGGTATATTACAGTAAGAGCATTTTGAACACCAATATGATACCATTTGAAAATAATTGTGTTGTACTCTTATTTGTATGGTATCTATTTTGGAGATAATTTTGTGAAATAGCTTTTATGTGAAGTTGTATGCTCCTTGTTAAAATAGTTTTAAACAAGTACAGTAAGACGATCTAACAAGACTTACAAGCTACTTTATGCTCAATACTTGTCCAAATAAACATCTGTTTGCGTTCGGTTATTTCGTCTTAAACACCAGCAAATCGTCTGACCGTGAGAGCGTCCGTGAGAGTCTCCAGCCTTCTTTCTGGTTCACCTGTCCCCGAGGATCAGCACTGGGGCTGAAACTGAGGCGATGGATAAAGGGGATTTGAAGGGAGCAGGGGGGTGCTTGGGGTAACATTGTCAAAGGAGGGATGGTTTAGGTATTGTGGTACCCCTCCAGAGACCGGTAATCTACATGTAGCGGCGTAACCAGGATCAAAGTCCTTAACACTTGTGGCTCCCTTGGGTCATGTTGCCCCGTATCCAAATGGTCTTCACCATCACCCCTGCTTTCCCAGGCATCAAAGCTATCGATTGTGAAGGAAAAACAGGTGGCAAACTACATCGTGTGTGTGCGTCTGTGAGAGTATGTGTGTGCCGTTTGAGCCCCCTGCAGTCTCCCAGCACTGCAGCTGGGCATCTTATCTGGCTGCCATTTAAAAATGATGATGCTTCCTTTTTTCTAACCGCCATTTCCTCTTGAATAAAAGTGACCCTCTTCTTTGTTTAACTAGTGCAGGGGTCTATAACCTGCGGCTCCAGAGCCGCATGTGACTCTTTAGCACCATCCTGGCGGATCCCTGGAGCTTTTTCAAAAATGTATGAAAATAGAAAAAGATGGGGGGGGGGAATATTTTTGTTTTATTAGTGTTTCTGTAGGGGGATAACATGACACAAACCTCCCAAATTATTAGAAATCCCAGTTTTTATATCAAACATGATTCTCTGATGAGAGTATTTGGCGAGCACCGTTTTGTCCTACTAATTTTAGCGGTCCGTGAACACACCATCGTTTGTTAACATGAGTAACTTTATTCAATGATGCCAGAGAAAGACATATTTTATGCCACTCATTCTTTTTCTCATTTTGTCCACCAAACCTTTTTATACTGTGTGTGAATGCTCAAAGGTGAGCTTTGTTGGTGTTATTGAATTGTGTGGAGTGCTTATCAAGCATATTTGGTCATTGCATGACTGCAAGATAATCGATCTTAACATGTTATTTAGGCTAGCTTTATGTACATATTACATCATTATGCCTCATTTGTAAGTATACAGTATTTGAGATAATTTAACATCCTTTACTTTTATCTTCTTTGTGTATAATTTAGTTTTGCATGTCCAATGACACTTTATCTGAATGTAATATTGGGTGCATTTCAGATAGTTACCTTTAGGGCCATGTTGTTCCAGACCACAGCAAACATTACTTAGCTTGCCAAAGATTGTAATGAATCTTTTAAAAGAAAACAGCCAACCGATTACTTTTACTTGGACACACCCACCTATACTTTTGGCTATTCTGAGCCAGTCATTTCCAGGAGTTATCTCACCTTCTGGGTAGCCTCTGATTTACTAATGGTTACTAATGTTGAAAAATGTGTAGAATAAATATGTAAAATTTCAACATTTCTGTCAACTAATATTTGCTTCAGCCTGCGACAGAGTCATTTTGATAGTAGGCTATTATAGGTAATATAGAAACTTACGTCATGTGTTGCCTTCACTACAAGACTTACAGTATTTACGGCTTTTCATTTTTTGCGGGTCCAGACAGATTTATTTTTTGTTTTTTTGGTCCTATATGGCTCTTTCAGCGTTTTGGGTTACCGACCACTGAACTAGTGTGTCACGCTTACATACACATTCGCACACACACGGAAACACACAAACATTACACAGCCGTGAAATGAATTGTTGACTGTCAACTGTCATTACACAGCCGAAAAGCACTGGTAACAATATATATATTATATATATATATATATATATATATATATATATATATATATATATACACACAGTGGGGCCAAAAAGTATTTAGTCAGACTCCGATTGTGCAAGTTCTCCCACTTAAAATGATGACAGAGGTCTGTAATTATCATCATAGGTACACTTCAACTGTGAGACACAGAATGTGAAAAAAAAATCCAGGAATTCACATTGTAGGAATTTCAAAGAATTGATTTGTAAATTATGGTGGAAAATAAGTATTTGGTCAACCATTCAAAGCTCTCACTGATGGAAGGAGGTTTTGGCTCAAAATCTCACAATACATCCATTCATTCTTTCCTTAATACGGATCAGTCGTCCTGTCCCCTTAGCAGAAAAACAGCTCCAAAGCATGATGTTTCCACCCCCATGCTTCACATTAGGTAGGGTGTTCTTGGGATGCAACTCAGTATTCTTCTTCCTCCAAACACGACGAGTTGAGTTTATACCAAAAAGTTCTATTTTGGTTTCATCTGACCACATGACATTCTCCCAATCCTCTGCTGTATAATTCATGTATCCATTTTGGTAGAAACTCAACTCGTCGTGTTTGGTGGAAAAAGAATACTGACTTGCATCCCAAGAACACCACACCTACTGTGAAGCATGGGGGTGGAAACATCATGCTTTGGGGCTGTTTTTGACCGGTAGTGAATTATATATATATATATCAAATTCACTACCGGTCAATCATTTGGGATTAAAGGGGAAATGATGGCATGAGTCGCTGTCACACATACAGCTGAGTAATATGTTTTGAAGAACCAGGGGAAGTGTCGATGAAAAACAGCATCCTGCACATGTGTGCAAGTAGGTGTGTCTTGCTTCCACGTGGCTGCTAAATCTCTGTCTTTCTTTCACACACACACACATGCACCCACAGACACACACACTCAAGCGCACGGCAAAACAGACACGTATAGGGAAACCCGTTAGTCACCTACGTTTCCACTTTTGCAAATTACAGCCTAAAATGACGGCCCCCACCAATCATGGCGTGCATCTGTCACCAGCCTGACGATCATTGGTCTTCTCGGATACTTGCCGCCATGCAAAGCGGTCTAGGCGGATTTAAGGTGGTCATTTGCAGCTCAAGCCTATAGTTAAAGACCATGAAAACAGAAGGCTGGCCATCTTGGCGCCCTGCAGACCCTCAGAGAGCTCCCAGGGATAACAGGCTTTCAAAAATGTAAATACTAAATACATATTGTTTCACATGACCAAGACACGGTTTTCCTTTTTTTTTATTTTTTTTAACAAGTGCATCCAAAGGATGTAGTTATCCAGCAGTACCATACATCCCAAGTGGCAGATGCCAGATTTAATATAGTATTTCTCAAAATAGAGTGCATAAAACTTGTTATGCATTCGATTTACTGTACCCGCAAAGTACGAGGTATGAGGTTCCAAACACAAAAGTGTATATACTGTTGGGTTTGTGCAAAAACCACAAAAAACAATTTACATTATAATTTTAGATATATGTTAGACATTCCCAAAATATGTTAGCTTTACTCACAATAACCAATTTGTTATACTTTAAGTACCAGTAGAATGGAAAAACATGTTGCCTCTATGTTGAAGGAATTATATCTGATTTATCCACCAAAAGTTTGCGTGTAAATAGATATGATCAAAATGATTTATAGCTCACTGAGATTCCCGGGCTACTTTAAGAGATAATGAGGAAGCCATGACGTTCATGTGGGAACCATAGATCCCTTCACCACCAACAACAATGCACATACAACAATAAAGACTTTGTGAGAGCCATCAACAATTACTTTGGAAAAAAAATTATGATCCAGAGCCTTGTATTTTTGAGCCCGAAGCCAAAGAGGAAGATCTACAACTTTTAGAAGCTTTCTGATGAACGGATCCATCTTGAGTGAAACACAAGCATCTAGTAGCAGTATTGCTAAATGCTAAACAAGAAATACAAACTGTGAACATAATAAAATGATCCCTAACTGTGAAAAGTCTGCTCTCACTGAGATGCCAAATGATGGGATGTTCTTATTTCCCGTTCAGTTTAAAAATTAATCATAATCCACACGAAGAAAACAAAATGTCCTATTATCGAGGTGAGAGGCATGATTTATGATCCAGAATTAATTACCTTTCACCAGCTGAGACGTAATGCCACATGTGTGTTCTTGTCTTACATAGGGATTGTGAATGATAATTAGCAAATCTCTTTCCAAATTTGAGTATTTCCAGCATGATATGAGCAAAGTGCAAACGAGTTTCCCCCATGACATCATCCGACCCCAGATCTACGGAAATGGCCGGACCAATTCAGAGCGGAATATTCAAAATGGCCATCTGAAATTATGGCATTTTGTGATGTTTAGTCGGTACTTTCACGTACTTTGTAGATTGAAAATCCAGATACAGTATATATGGTTTAACGGATTCATCCATCCATCTTCTTCCGCTTATCCGAGGTCGGGTCGCGGGAGCAGCAGCCTAAGCAGGGAAGCCCAAACTTACCTCTCCCCAGTCACTTCGTCTAGCTCTTCCCGTGGGATCCCGAGGCGTTCCCAGGTCAGCCGGGAGACATAGTCTTCCCAACGTGTCCTGGGTCTTCCTCGTGGCCTCCTACCGGTTGGACGTGCCCTAAACACCTCCCTCGGGAGGCGTTCAGGTGGCATCCTGACCAGATGCCCGAACCACCTCATCTGGCTCCTCTCGATGTGGAGGAGCAGCGGCTTTACTTTGAGTTCCTCCCTGATGACAGAGCTTCTCACCCTATCTCTAAGGGAAAGCCCCGCCACAAGGAGGAGGAAACTCATTTCGGCTGCTTGTACCCGTGATCTTATCCTTTCAGTCATGACCCAAAGCTCATGACCATAGGTGAGGATGGGAACGTAGATCGACCGGTAAATTTAGAGCATTGCCTTCTGGCTCAGCTCCTTCTTCACCAAAACAGATCGGTAAAGCGTCTGCATTACTGAACATACCACACCAATCCGCCTGTCGTTCTCACGATCTACTCTTCCCCCACATGTGAACAAAATTCCTAGGTACCTGAACTCCTCCACTTGGGGGCAGGGTCTCCTCCCCAACCTGGAGATGGCACTCCACCCTTTTCCAGGATAGAACCATGGACTCTGACTTGGAGGTGCTGATTCTCATTCCGGTCGCTTCACACTCGGCTGCGAACCATCTAGTGAGAGTTGAAGATCCCGGCCAGATGAAGCCATCAGGACCACATCCTCTGCAAAAAGCAGGGACTTACTCCCGTGGCCACCAAACCGGAACCCCTCAACACCTTGACTGCGCCTAGAAATTATGTCCATAAAAGTTATGAACAGAATCTGTGACAAAGGGCAGCCTTGGCGGAGTCCAACTCTCACTGGAAACGTGTTCGACTTACTGCCGGCAATGCGGCCTGGGCTCTGACACTGATCGTACAGGGAGCGGACCGCCACAATAAGACAGTCCGATACCCCATACTCTCTGGGCACTCACCACAGGACTTCCCGAGGGACACGGTTGAATGCCTTCTCTAAGTCCACAAAACACATGTAGACTGGTTGGGCAAACTCCCATGCACCCTCAAGAACCCTGGCGAGAGTATAGAGCTGGTCTACAGTTCCACGACCAGGACGAAAACCACACTGTTCCTCCTGAATCCGAGGTTTGACTATCCGGCGTGGCCTCCTCTCCAGTACACCTGAATAAACCTTACCGGGAAGGCTGAGGAGTGTGATGCCACGATAGTTGGAACACACCCTACAGTCCCCCTTCTTAAAGAGAGGGACCACCACCCCGGTCTGCCAATCCAGAGGTACCGCCCTCGATGTCCACGCGATGCTGCAGAGTCTTGTCAACCAAGACAGCCCCACAGCATCCAGAGCCTTAAGGAACTCCGGGCAGATCTCATTCACCCCGGGGCCTTGCCCCCGAGGAGCTTTTTAACTACCTCGGCAACCTCAGCCCCAGAAATAGGAGAGCCCACCACAGATTCCTTCCACCTATCCACCTATCCACAACATCCGCAGTTGAGGTCAGCAGAACACGATCCGCACCATACACGGTGTTGACAGTGCACTGCTTCCCCTTCGGTTCCCGCCCAGCTCACATCGCACCCGACCTCTATGGCCCCTGCTATGGGTGGTGAGCCCATTGGAGGGGGGACCCACGTTGCCTCTTCGGGGTGTGCCCGTCCGGCCCCCATGGGGACAGCCCCTGCCACCAGGCGCTCGCCATCGAGCCCCACCTCCGGGCCTGGCTCCAGAGGGGGCCCCGTGGACCCGCGTCCGGGCGAGGGAATCCTGAGTCCTTTGTTCGTGTGTTCATCACAGAGGTCTTCGAGCTGCTCTTTGTCTGGTCCCTCACCTAGGACCAGTTTGCCTTGGGGGACCCTACCAGGGGGCTTAAAGCCGCCAGACAACATAGCTCCTAGGATCATTGGGACACGCAAACCCCTCTACCACGGTAAGGTGGCAGCTCAGAGGATACAATGAAACACAAATCAGCATATAAAAAAGGTTCTTTTTCCATTGTACTGGTACTTTAAAAGCCTAAATCTTATTGGAGAATTATACAAATTGTTGTTTTGGTTCCTTAAAACTCAAATATGTGTACACTGAATATGCATACTGGGCTGGGCATATCAATGTAAATATTGATAGCATGAATAGCAAGGTGGGTACTGGTATCTCTCTCTGCTGCTCACTCAGGCACACTTAGCCACTCCTATTTACCGAACTTCTGGCTACTGACGTTATTTTTCACATATATCTGTGTGTAAAGGAAGTTATTTTATTGGGGGGGTTTATATGCATTTTAATTTTTGTATTTGTTATTTTATTGCTTTTTTTTATTCTGTACTTTTTCCTCAAACTATTTTGTGCATGATAAAACATAATGAACAGAAAATGCTCCCAAAGCAGCTCATACGGTAAACAACATAAAACATGCATGTACACCTGCATAGTTTACTGGTACTTTCTCTTCTGTTGGCAAACACACATACCGGAATTCCGTAAAGTCACTCGTAAGTGTTACTTCTTTCATGCGCAAACACATGCTTTACCCTCCAGAGATCAGAGTTTGGATCCATCCCCCCTGTGGAAATGTGTAACTGGATGGAGATACGTAATCGTGACGCACACACACCTTTTCTCGTGACAGAAGTCATCAAGGAGGGTTTGAGAGCCAATGACGAAAACATTGATCCGTCTGTCTGTTAATGATATTATTATATGGTGCAAGACAGTGAAACACTGTATGCATTAAGTTCCGGACCTGCATAAGATATGTATCAAGCAGAACATAAATTTAACAAGATTTGGTAATCTGTGTCTGAAGTTTTATGGATGATTATAAATCAGTGACGCCCCCCATGTCTTGTGAGTCATGTTTGTTTGGTGTTAAATTTGTTTCTAATGCTCAGAACTTCCTTCCTACAGAACTTTTCTTATTCAGGGTCATAAAGGATGCTATTGCCCTTCAGATGACTGAGTGTGACAGGCACAATGCATCCTTGACTGGTCGCCAATCAATCACATGGCAAAGACAGACAACCAATCACAAGGTCACAATTTGAAGTCTTTATTTCACCTACACAATGTGAGTGTTTTTTTTTTCACAAAGTACAACCTCAGGAAACACTTGGCTCTCCAAGTACCACTATAACGACCAACATTAAAATAAAGTAGCGTAGTAGGCCATGGTATCCATTAAAAAAGGCAAACATTTTGTTAACAAAAATATTTAATATTTTTGAACACACAGTTTGAACAGTAACACTATGTTTGAAAACATAATACTGTACTTTTTAATGAGGTGATTATTTGGCGTACTACTAGATGGAGCCTGCGTACCACAAGTTGTACAAGTACCACAGTTTGAAAATCACTGCCATAGATAATTTAGCTGGATGGGCTATAGGGTTCAATTGTAAACATTTCTACTGACACAGTTGACAGTGCATGATATAAATGTTGGTTTTTCTAGTTTGTACACTAAACATTGAAGATCTGTGCTGTTCTGAATTGTCTGAAGTCACATCAAATTTTAATTGTGCAATTTGAGGACAGTAATGTAGCTGCCAGGCTCTGTTTGATTGGCTGAATGGAGTCAAACGTCACAAGTGCTTACGTTGCATTGGTGAAAACAGAGTCATGTGACAGTGCTCGCTGGAAGAATACTGTCCAGCAAGCAAATATAATGTGTTTTTGCAAGCAGTATTCAATAGATTAGAAATAATAAAACATATTCATGAGGTAAAAACATGTAGCAATTGGAATGAAACTCAATGTAACGGAGTAAATATAGTTTTTCTTCTTTACAAAAATGCTCAAGTTAAAGTATGTTGCATTAAACCTACTCTGACAAATACAAATAATCCAGAAAGTTCCTTAAGTAAATGTGACAGATTATATGTATATATTATATTTGACCACAATATTATTATCAGCAGAAAATCTGATACCGATATCATCCATCATGCCGATGTCGGGCAATCCTATTGGATCAACAATGTTATCTGACATCCTAATTACATTAATACAAATAGTGGCTAGAGTATGTTTTTGCTGACAGCTGTCTTTGAGTGAAGAAAACATGATAAGAAGAACCCGACTCGAAAAGAAGTGTTGCTCTACATGTGCCAAACGGAAAGACGAAGAATGTTTTGCCAGCGTTTTGAAGGGTGCTTGCCGTAGGTGTGAGGTCAGGGGTGAGGCACTGAAGTGTTTGTGTTCTGGGAAGGTCTGGACAGGGTCAGAGGGTAAACCATGGCGTAAAGCGAGTGGGTACAGCCAGTACAGAGTGTTGTTTGATGTTTGAAGAGTTGTATGTCTAAGGGTGTGCGTGCCTAGCGGGATTTCTTTGTATGATTTTGTGTTACAACTGCAGCCACACTGGGAAATTGTATCAATAGGACGCTGCACTAGACAGAAAGGAACAGTTGTTAAAGAAGTAAAAATCAAAAGACGACCACTGCTATGAGGAGAGTGCTGTGTCTGCAATGTTCAGCCATGGCAATTTCGTGACTGTGCATTTCTGACTTGTTGTGTCACGTAGCAACTATATTCATCGACACACTAAGAAGAGGCACAGTGCAGGAATGACTGTGTTGTGTGTTGCTGTCAGCAGGTCAGAGAGATAACCACTGGCCTCTTGTCAGATCCTACCAAGTGGCGGACTTGTCACGCTGACCTGCAGACACCGCCCACCCACATCAACGCCACAGACACAGAGTGTTGAGTTGTCAGGCATCTGGATAATATCGCACGCAAACACACACACACACACACACACAAATAATCACACAGCCATTCCATTCCGTAGCGATTCTCCACCTCAGTGCACATAGCCTGAAACGTTTCTTTCTTTTATCGGGTGCACATTTAAATATACGTTTGGAGACTGTGTGTCAATTCCTGCAAGCCTTTATCGTCCTCAGCTGTTTTCCTCTTTGTGTCAGGGTACTTCTGGGTACAATGAAAGCCATGCTCAAAGCAGCTTGTAGGTAGAAACCTCAAGTGCAGAGTAGTCTAAAGTACCTTGATCAGCGACTCTGGGGAAACACTTCAATCCAGCAATAGGATTTCCAACTACTGTATCATTCCAACTAAATACAGAACTTTGTTTAACAAACTAAATTGGTTCTTATACAGGGTTTGTTAAGAAGTAAAGAATAAAGGACTTTATTGTATTCGCACATGGACAAAGAAATTAAATTTTTAGCACAAACCCGCTCAAGCGCAAACAGACATTGCACAGGGTGACAGAACAGGAACGCTGATGGAGGTTGAGTAATAAAAAATTCAAGCCTGTTACATGTTACATGACATACACATATAACGGCACAGAAACCACAAGACTTGCAACAGGAGCGGAAGCAGGGCCTTTGCCGCTGCTCGAGCTTCTCCGGCACCCCTAAGGAGTTAAGCGGTGGCAAAATAGTGTGTGTGTGGGCGGGGTGGAGGGGGGGAATGTGTGCATATGTATCCATGATCCATGGTGTGTGTGTTATGTCTGCTAAAAGAAACGTTCATATACTGAAAAAAAACAAAAACACTTTCTCCATTAAAAAAATCAATGTAAAAATGAATAGTGAGTCTCAGCCTCAATTGAAGTCCATCTTTCAGTAAAGGTGAGTACACTTTGAACACAAAATATAGCGATATACAGTACCAGTGGCTGGCTCTGTTGCACCGATTGAAAAAACCCGGGATTTTAACTCGGTAATCAGCACGCTTGTCTCTCATGCTGGTGAACAGGGTTTGCGCCCTTCTTGGTGCTGTAGGAAACACAGCCGAGGAAAGAGAAATACTACGCCAACATTTCACCGGGTCTCTTTTTTCTTTTTCTTTGCGCTTTGTCGCTCCACTTTTACTTTAATATGAACTGCCACTCACGTTAACTACGGGCGGCATAGCTCGGTTGGTAGAGTGGCCGTGCTAGCAACTTGAGGGTTGCAGGTTGGATTCCCGCTTCCGCCATCCGAGTCACTGCCGTTGTGTCCTTGGGCAAGACGCTTTACCCACCTGCTCCAAGTGCCACCCACACTGGTTTAAATGTAACTTAGGTATTGTGTTTCACTATGTAAAGCGCTTTGAGTCACTAGAGAAAAAGCGCTATATAAATATAATTCACTTCACATACTAGAAATGCTCACCTCGCTTGTAGTCTTTTGACAAGTGACTGATGACGTTAATAGACCGTTGATGACAATTTTACCCAGAATACACTTGAAGACATTATCGTTCATCTGTTAAACCACCAAACTCCCTGCCCCTCATAGCTCCAAAAATGTACAGTAGTGTATAATCAAACAAACATAACAAGAGACTTATGGATCCACTTTCTATTTTTTTTAAAAGCCAAAAACAAAGACCACATCTGAACTGTCTTAATTTGTAGTCGCCCTGCCGACACACACACAAATACACACAGAAATCACAAAACCCCTCAACTTTAACAGACAGGTCGCTACAATGGTTAGGAATAAACCTTGTTGGGGGATCACCTTGCCGTGCAGCTCAAAAAAAGGGGGTATGGGGGGCAGTGTCGACAGCGCTGTGAATATTTTCGAAATATTTCAAACCACACATGGCTTGTCCATTGCTTTCTTTGTACTGATAGGTAGGTAAGCTGGAAACATGCTGTAAAAAGGACTTAGAAAGCAAACAACGTGGTGAGTGAGGACCAAAGATCTACCAGCCACTCTTTTTTTTTTGATTGATGCTTTTATTAGTAGATTGCACATTTCAGTACATATTCCGTACAATTGACCACTAAATGGTAACACCGCAATAAGTTTTTCAACTTGTTTAAGTCGGGGTCCACGTTAATCAATTCATGGTACAAATATATACTATCAGCATAATACAGTCATCACACAAGTTAATCATCATAGTATATACATTGAATTATTTACATTATTTACAATCCGGGGGGTGGGATGAGGAGCTTTGGTTGATATCAGTACTTCAGAGAGAATCAATCAGAGAAATGGACATTGAAACAGTGTAGGTCTGACTTAGTAGGATATGTACAGCGAGCAGAGAACATAGTGAGTTCAGATAGCATAAGAGCAAGTAAATACATTAGAAGTACATTTGATTATTTACATTAGGTTATTTATAATCCGAGGAGATGGGATGTGAATGGAGGAGGGTATTAGTAAAGGGTTGAAGTTTCCTGGAGGTGTTGTTTTAGAGCGGTTTTGAAGGAATGGATAGAGATGCACTAACTTTCACACCTGTTGGGAGTGCATTCCAAATTGATGTGGCATAGAAGGAGAATGAGTTAAGACCTTTGTTAGATCGGAATCTGGGTTGGTTTGTGGAGCTCCCCCTGGTGTTGTGGTTATGGCGGTCATTTACGTTAAGGAAGTAGTTTGACATGTACTTCGGTATCAGGGAGGTGTAGTGGATTTTATAGACTAGGCTCAGTGCAAGTTGTTTTACTCTGTCCTCCACCCTGAGCCAGCCCACTTTGGAGAAGTGGGTTGGAGTGAGGTGTGATCTGGGGTGGAGGTCTAAAAGTAACCGGACTAGCTTATTCTGGGATGTTTGGAGTCTAGATTTGAGGGTTTTGGAGGTGCAAGTGTAATGGAAAAAGGGTTGAATGAGAGTTCCCGCTAGTATCTTCAAGGTGCTTTTGTTGACCAGAGAGGAGATTCTGTAGAGGAATCTTGTTCTTTGGTTGACCTTTTTGATTACCTTGGTTGCCATTTTATCAAGGAAAGATTAGCCTCTAGAATAGAACCTAGGTAGGTGATCTCATCTTTCCTGGTGATAACAATGTTACCCACTTTTATGGATGTGCTGCCTTGCACACAATGGTTGGATGAAACATTTGTCTATCGAGACAAGGTTCGTACAACAAAGCATATTTTATTTGGTCTGTTGTCCGTAAGTCAAGTATTTTTTTCAATGAGGGGTTTGCATATGCCTGCCCCAAGTGGAGGAGTTCAAGTACCTAGGAGTCTTGTTCACGAGTGGAAGAGTGGATCGTGAGATCGACAGGCAGATCGGTGCGGCGTCTTCAGTAATGCGTACGCTGTATCCATTCGTTGTGGTGAAGAAGGAGCTGAAGCGGAAGGCAAGGCTCTCAAATTACCGGTCGATCTACGTTACCATCCTCACCTATAGTCATGAGCTTTGGGTTATGACCGAAAGGACAAGATCTCGGGTACAAGCGGCCAAAACTATTTTCCTCCGCCGGGTGGCTGGGCTCTCCCTTAGCGATAGGGTAAGAAGCTCTGCTAGCCAGAGGGAGCTCAAAGTAAAGCCCATGTTCCTCCACATCGAGAGGAGCCAGATAAGCTGGTTCGGGCATCTGGTCAGGATGCCACCTGAACGCCTCCCTAGGGAGGTGTTTAGGGCACGTACAACCGTTAGGAGGCCACGGGGAGGACCCAGGACACGTTGGGAAGACTATATCTCCTCGGGATCCCCTGGGAAGAGCTGGACGAAGTGGCTGGGGAGAGGAAAGTCTGGGCTTCCCTGTTTAGGCTGCTCCCCCCGCGACCCGACCTCGGATAAGCGGAAGAAGATGGATGGATGGATGGATGGATGTGTTTGTAAATGGAGCTTCCACCGTATCTGAAATTAACTGAAAAGGGAGCAAAAATAATGTATTATTATCCAGCAAAAATTTTATAAATAGTACATGCTCCTATTTGGCTCTACTCACATCATTTTAGTTGTATGTTTTCTCTTCAGAAAGTTAAAGCGGGGAAAACTATGCTTCAATAAAAGCATCAGTCGGAATGACTCATGCTAATAACAACAATGGAGGATAATGGGGGGGTCTCATACTATATTTACCTCTTTGCATGTGGCTTTTGGTCACACGTAGGACGTTGATTTTTAATCAAGAGGAGACAGAGGGCAGAAAGAAAATAGACTACTCTTGCTGATTTTACTACAGCCGCCAGACTTACAGCTAAATCAACAGCATTAGTATTTATAATCATCAATTTTACAGGGACGCTGATATGACAAATCTGCTCCACCAATGAGTGACCATACACTGACACCACCCAAATGGTATTTGCATGTTTGAATTGGAACCCAGCAGCCCAGGTAATACAACTCATGCCTACTTTTGCCAATGGAAAAATACAAAACAAACAGATCCAAATATTTCATCTTCTTTGGTTGAGGCCATTTTTTTATTGGTTTCTAAACATACCATGGATCATAATTTTTCAGTTTAGAACATTCCTGAAGACGACCTCTATAATCAGTGAAAAAGTAAATGGATAATTTTACTACAACAGCTGAAATGTATTAAGGTTTAATCATAATCAGTACTTGGTGGCAGATTTGTGCTGCCTGTGTTCATTATCCCTGCTGCTGACAGGGGAAAAACTGGACAAACTGATAAGGACGGCCTGCTCCATCATGTCAGCAGGGAGTGAGATATCATCAGATGGGAATCCGGCGTTATCCAAACATGGATAAAAAATCTGAATCATTCCCTGAGACTAAGCATTAATGTTGATCTTGTTTGTGGTTGACACTGGTGTAGATTATTTACTGGGCATGTGCAAACCAGTTCTGTAAATCTAAACAAAGTGATATCTGATATATGTCACTTGAAAATCATGCAAATAGTTATAGAAAATGTGGTATCCGAACTGAATTAGATTCGGGCACTTAATCCTGTAGAGCAGTGGTTATCATTTTTTTTTTTTTTTTTTTACCAAGTACCACCTCAGAAAACAATTGGTCACCATAGTGACCAACATTAAAATTCAGTTGTGTGATAGGCCTAAGTGTTCATTTAAAAGAAGGCAGGGGTTTTATTTCAATCAATCAAAGATTATTTATATAGCCCCTAATCACAAGTGTCTCAAAGGGCTGCACAAGCCACAACAACATCCTCGGCTCAGATCCCACATCAGGGTAAGAAAAAACTCAACCCAATGGGATCAATGAGAAACCTTGGAGAACCAACACACTTCCCCCCGACTGGTCAAATGGACGCCGAGTGGATCTAGTTAATATTGTAAGAGTCCAATCCAAAGTGGGGCCAGAAGGGACTCATCTTGAGTGGAGACAAGTCAGCAACTGATGCACAGATGAGTGGTCTACCCTGGGTCCCAACTTTGAACAACTACCGCTTCATCTATGGTCACCTAATAACCTCTCCAGGTAGGAGAGGGAGGCAGAGCAGAAAAGAGACGTCAGATCAACTGGTCTAAAAGGGGAGTCTATTTAAAGGCTAGAGCAGGGGTTGGCCACTCGCGGCTTCTTAACTCTTCCGGGCTACATCATACACCCCGCTACCACCAAACCCCGCCCACCTCAACCGACGCTTGGGGGGGGTTTGGTGGTAGCGGGTGTATAATGTAGCCCGGAATAGTTAGGGATGCATGGGATTCTGGGTATTTGTTCTGTTGTGTTTATGTTGTGTTATGGTGCGGATGTTCTCCCGAAATGTGTTTCTCAATCTTGTTTGGTGTGGGTTGACAGTGATGCGCATATTATTAAGATTGTTAAAGTTGTTTATATCACAACCCTCAGTGTAACCTGTATGGCTGTTGAACAAGTATGCCTTGCAGTCACTTCCATGTGAGTACAGAAACCACATTCAACATGTGACTGGGCTGGCAAGCCGTTAGCTCAGGTTGTAGAGGGCGCTAAAGACAGTGGCATCATAACATGCCCTTGTTATTGTTGGTTGGGTGAAAATCAGCAGATACTTGAGAGAATATTTGCTCGCTAATGTGGAAGTCTCCCGGATAAATTGCATTGGCAAGTGTGCTGCTGTCAAGCGTCACTCATATAAAACTTGCGGGGCGCACTAACATTTAATTTTCATATTAAGGTTTTTAATTTTCATATCAAGATGTGACCCCTGCTTTATACGTAACACAAAGCAGAAGAAAACTCTGTATGCAGTATCATTTCATATTAAATTTCAAAAGTGTTTTGTGGCTCCCATTGTTTTGTTTATTTTGTGAAACGGGTCAAAATGGCTCTTTGAGTGGTAAAGGTTGCCGATCACTGGGCTAGAGTATACAAATGAGTTTTAAGATGGGACCTAAATGCTTCTACTGAGGTAGAATCTCTAACTATTTAACAAGTATATATAAAATTGTCGGCCGATGTAACGTTACACACAGTTTGAACAGTCACACTGTGTTCGAATATTTAATTAAGTGATTCTTTGGCATCCCACTAGATGGAGCCCACATACCACTCGTGGTACACTAGTGAGACTCACTGTTGCAGAGAAAATTCAGTCACTGTTGAATTTTCAATTATGCTAAATCCGTTGTTTGCTAATGAGTAGTTTTGCACAAGGAAGATCCCAAAAGAACGAGTGAATCACACTGAAACTGACACATGCATTTTATCAGGAGTAGTTCAGAGTAGCACAAACGCATCTGTGTTATTCAGACCAAACTAACAGAGTAACCAGAATAACCAGAAAGCCACAACATTCCCTCACTAAGGGACACCATGACCAGTCGACCAGAATAAAGTCCCTAATCTTGTTTACAGCCTGGTCATGGAGGCTATCAACACAGCTGTGAGTCTCTGTGGTAGTGAAGTCACATCCAGCATGTATCCATGCTGCAGTTATTACAGTGTTGTCTCCAGAGAGGACACTCATTTTGAGCTTATGTCTGTAAAACTGCAACCCCGACGCAGCTGGATAACGCGTCGTTTGGAACTAAAACAGAGAAATGTGAGTCTTTGCATGAGATTGTGTGAAAAGGATCTGCTTCCCATTTCAGCTTGTTGCTGTTGAGGTGACGCAGATATGAGAAATATGCTCCAGGGTTATTCAGAGCATGAAGAAAAAGTCTAACCAGCATAAAATCAAGATTTATTCTGAAGCCCTTGCAGCCTTCTTGTTTACTTGTTGTTTTATTCTGTGATGTCAGCCATTACATCTGACACACCCAGACTCATCTGATTATGTAGCACAAGGTTTGACGGAACAAATAAGGATTACTACATTGAAGTCGCCTGTAGCTGTAACACACATATGCACACACACACACACACACACACACACACAAAACCACACACATCCTGGCGTTACATGAATGCCTGTCTGTCCGTCTTTTTCTCGCTCTAAAAGCACACACGCAGGCCCCCAGCCCTCGGGTGGCAATGATTGATGACTTCAGTCAGGGCCTGGTTGCAACCACAGACACACACAAACACACATTACTCACCCCAAAGATAAGCAAATGTTCCGCAAGCCGCCAATGGCCCTAAGTGGTCTGCAAACACAGGTAACACTGGCCTTGATTGAAAAGATTTCATTACCTGGCCGCAAGCCACCAAGATGACAAAAAAAATAAATAAAAAAATAGAGCGATTTTTAATCAATTAGTCTGATTTTATAATTTGGCGACTCTGGGTTGTAGCTGCAGGATTCTCTTGGCTTACCGTTAAGAACTGTTGTATAAAATATATTAAAGTTAAAGTACCAATGATTGTCTCACACACACACACTAGGTGTGCCGAAACTATTGTCTGTATTTGACCCATCACCCTTGTTCACCCCCTGGGAGATGAGGGGAGCAGTGAACAGCAGCGATGGCCGCGCCCGGTAATCATTTTTGGTGATTTAACCCCCAATTACAACTCTTGATGCTGAGTGCCTAGCAGGGAGTTAATGGGTGCCATTTTTATAGTCTTTGGTATGACTCGGCCTGTGTTTGAACTCATAACCTACCGATCTCAGGGCGGCCACTCTAACCACTCTTATAATAACGAACTGTATGTATTTGTTGGAAAATGTCAACATGTACAGCTTATGATTTTAAACTCCAATGTAAAGAATGATGTGTTTATAGTGCTGTGTGGGCACTTTTTGTTGCTTTGTTCATACTTTAAAATATCACTCATGGGGTTTTGAATTGCCATGTTTGGACCCCTAACTGACCAGGTACTAGAAAAAATACTTTGTGTTACAAGGTTTTGCTCATGAAAAAGTGTCATTAGTGCCAAACATAAGATATAACACAACAAACAGAAGTGCACTGTACACATGTAGGCCTACTTTTAAAGGGGAACATTATCACCAGACCTATGTAAGCGTCAATATATACCTTGATGTTGCAGAAAAAGACCATATATTTTTTTAACCGATTTCCGAACTCTAAATGAGTGAATTTTGGCGAATTAAATGCCTTTCTATTATTCGCTCTCAGAGCGATGAAATCACAACGTGACGTCACCTAGGTAGTCAATCCGCCATTTTCTCAAACACATTACAAACATCGAGTCTAATCAGCTCTGTTATTTTCAGTTTTTTCGACTGTTTTCTGTACCTTGGAGACATCATGCCTCGTCGGTGTGTTGTCGGAGGGTGTAACAACACGATCAGGGACAGATTCAAGTTGACTTACGTGGAGTGTGCTTCGATTAGCACGGCATGCTAATCGATGCTAACATGCTATTTAGGCTAGCTGTATGTACATTTGTAGCTATATTTGCATCCAGCCTTTCTCTCCACCCACATTTAATGCCAAGCAAACACTTACCAATCGACGGATTTAAGTTGCTCCAGTGTCACAAGATGCGAAAGTCCCGATCTTTTGGTCCGCACATTTTACCGGCGATGCTCAGGCAGACATGGCACAGAGATGTATGGACAATCGAAGGCAATCGCCGAATAGCTTCAATAGCTATTCGCTCAAAAGCTTCAGTTTCTTCTTCAATTTCGTTTTCGCTATCTGCTTCCGTACTCCAACCATCCGTTTCAATACATGCGTAATCTGTTGAATCGCTTAAGCGGCTGAAATCCGAGTCTGAATCTGAGCTAATGTCGCTATATCTTGCTGTGCTATCCGCCATGTTGGCATCACTAAATGACGTCACAGGAAAATGGACGATGGATTTAAAGATAGCGGAAATCAGGCACTTTAAAGCCTTTTTTCGGGATATTCCATGATGGGTAAAATTTTGAAAAAAATTTTGAAAAATAAAATAGGCCACTGGGAACTGATTTTTATTGGTTTTAACCCTTCTGAAATTGTGATAATGTTCCCGTTTAAATAAATGACTACATTTCATAAAATGCTCAGTGCTTAATTTGAAAACGTAACCCGGTGGACCTAATGTACATATTAATTTTGGTTGTGCTTACTGACCTCAATTTTATTAGTACATGGTGTAATAAGTGTGACCAGTAGATGGCAGTCACACATAAGAGATACGTATGGACGACACTTCTTCAATAAATTCATCGATTATTCCCTCCGGAGTACCCGGAAGGAACCCACGCAGTCATGGGGAGAACATGCAAACTCCATACAGAAAGATCCCGAGCCCGGGATTGAACCCAGGACTTCTCAGGAGCTTTCGTATTGTGAGGTAGACACACTAACCCCTCTCCCACCGTGCTCCCTTGTTCAATAATGACGCTAGCAAATACAGGTAACCAAGCAAGCCCAAAACGTCGATGTTTCATTAAGAATATAGAACATTACACCTGCACTAAAATATCTGTCCAAAATGTTTTGTGCGACTTTGGTAAGCTACAAATCTATGATGGTTTGTCCGCACATTATGGCGAGTCAGACGTGCTGTGCTTCAACATACGGATATGGTGAGTGTATAAGTACCCCAAGATGGCACCTATTAAGAGACAAATTATCTGACGTTTTGTTTAGCAATTTTATGCAAAACCAACTTTTTTTTTCCCTATTTCTACCTACTGATGTGTATTTGGGATCAGTGCATGTCCACCATTGTAGCCCCGCTGTAATAAGTAACCCCTTTCTTTTTCACTATCCCCTTATTGTGGAGCATTCATCCTCCGCAGTTGCCATTTCTAATTCAAAGTTGCTAACATACCTCACTCGAGCACTCCTCAGTGCTCGAAGATCACATTCTATGTTTGGAACCTTTGTTTAAAAGACTGCTTCATTTTTACGTTACATGAAATTAAACTCTTCATACCTTCTCTTCGCTCTCCCGATTCCTGCATCTTGGGGTCACGAAAATGGCATCCATCCACGTTCCTAACAGCATACATAGTAAAAATAATAACAGTGTTAATATGAATAAATGAAATAGAAAATAACAGAATAACAATAAAGAACCTGTAAAACAGTTTTACAAGCTCAGTAAAAAGCCTGATTAAACTTAGCATTAATCAAAAACAGGCAGCTGCCTAAGGCCCCAAAACTTCTCATAAAAAATGATTAATATTATTTTCTTATATTTAAAACATCTATTTTCTTAATCTGTGCCCTTGAGATTACAGTAGTACCTCGATTTAAGAATGCTCCAATTTAAGAGTGTTTGAATATAAGAGCTGTCTCTTGACTCATTATTATGCTTTTAAAGTACCAATAGAGGGGAAAACCAAATTGACTTGATATGCTTAATTGTGTTTCATTGTAAACATTAAACCATATCCAATTGTATTAACAATCCGCAAAGTATGCAAAAATACAGTCTAAATCATCTGCGCCGAACTTCTTCGGTAATTTCCATTGATTGAAAGTAACACTTCTACACTCTGAACATAGTATCAGATGAGTCATAGTGGAAATACGCAATAATCAGAGAGATGTGCCGTCTGTCATTCACAATCCTTATGTAAGAAATGAACACCTATGTTTTTCTTTTTTTAATCCATTCTAAATTGTAAATAAATAAAGACTTTACATAGTCCGTCAATGGAGCTTTCTATTAAGCCAACAAAATCCTCTAAATAAC